>NC_064640.1:298373714-298679860 GCF_023864345.2 Schistocerca serialis cubense | reverse complement strand
TGTAAAATCAAACGGGATTCAGTCTGCCACCTATACTGATGTACAATAAACTCATACTAACACAACTGCTCATCGAGGAAGCCTGTTGCCCCGTGACACCGCAACCTTACATCTTGTCCACAGGCAGGGAATTCATTTGAACACCTCACATAAAACAACATTCTGACACCAGAAAATCCATCAGACACGTGTTGCTTTGAATTCCACTCCAGATTCTTCGTGAAAGTTGTCAAGACATTAATTTATAGATTTCAGTTATTGTTAGAATGATTTATTGTGAGGTTTGATTACTTACAAATAATAGACTTAGTATTTGTAATCATTGTTTGATTTGGTAATCAGATTCATCCCTCAGTCATTGGTCTGATGAGTCATACATTACAGGGCGAAGTTAATTAAATTAAATTAAATTATCCAATTAAAGAACCCCATCCACTCAATAGGCAAAGGTTATAAATAGCATACACCTACACGGCAACTCTCTGGAAAATAACCAAAAATACTATGTTCATAACTAGTCAGAAAGAGTAAAGTTTCTTAAGTTTACCTGTCGTATTTAATTCGAATGATAACACTCCAACTATGTTCGATCTTGGCCCTTCGGCATCTCCAGACCGAGAAAATCACTCTTCACGTTTCCAGCACTCGCCTTTCACGTAACAGAAGAGCGTAAATCTCCTATTGACGGTAGATTTCTTTCATTCAAATGGTCCCGGTCGCTGAAGCAGTGTATTCCATCGATAAGAAGTGTTCCGCAATAAAACGTGTGTTTAGTATTACTGTAAAACTGGATTTTTACTGGATTTCTTATTTTCCACAGGTGAAACGTCTGATGCAGCAGCTAGAGAAGGTTATTTAGGCAAATGGTATAACATAGTTGAAATAATTTAGGAACCCTACTTTAGAGGATGACGCACACTGTACTACGACAACTAGTACGCATTTCATGTCGGAGGAATTAAAATGCAGTAGGTACAGTTAGCGTGAATGAAAAAAAATTGTCAATACCGGATCGCAAATTGCAAAGAGAGAATTGTAAATTAACTGGATAAGCACACTATGCGCAGTTAAGTGACGCAACAGAACAGACGTACACTATGTGATCAAAAGTATCTGGACACCTGCCTGAAAATGACTTCCAAGTTCGTAGCGCCCTCCATCGGTAATGCTGGGATTCAATATCGTGTTGGCCAACCCTTAGCCTTGATGACAGCTTCCACTCTCGCAGGCATACGTTCAATCAGATGCTGGAAGGTTTCTTGAGGAATGACAGCCTATTCTTCACGGAGTGCTGCACTGAGGAGAGGTATCGATGTCGGTTGGTGAGACCTGGCAAGAAGTCGGCGTTCCAAAACATCTCAAAGGTGTTCTATAGAATTCAAGTCAGGAATCTGTGCAGGCCAGTCCATCACAGGAATGTTACTGTCGTGTAACCCCTCCGCCACAGGCCGTCATTATGAACAGGTATTCGATAGTGTTGAAAGATGCAATCGCCATCCTCAAATTGCTCTTCAACAATGGGAAAAAAATGGTTCAAATGGCTCTGAGCACTATGGGACTTAGCTTATAAGGTCATCAGTCCCCTAGAACTTAGAACTACTTAAACCTAACTAACCTAAGGACATCACACACATCCATGCCCGAGGCAGGATTCGAACCTGCGACCGTAGCGGTCGCTAGGTTCCAGACTAAAGCAACAATGGGAAGCAAGTAGGTGCTTAAAACATCAGTGTAGGCCTGTGCTGTGATAGTGCCAAGCAAAAAGCAAGGGGTGCAAGCCCCCTCCATGAAAAACACGATCACTCCATAACACCGCCGTCTCCGAATTTTGCTGTTGGCACTACACACGCTGCAGATGGTGTTCACAGGACATTCGCCATACCCACACCCTGCCGTCGGATCGCCACAATGTGTACCGTGATTCCTCACTCCACATCACGTTTTTCCACTGTTCAATCGTTCAGTGTTTACGCTTCTTACACCAAGCGAGTCGTCGTTTGGCATTTACCGGCGTGATGTGTGGCTTATGAGCAGCAGCTCGACCATGAAATCCAACTTTTCTCTCCTGCCGCCGAAATTTCATAGTACTCGCAGTGGATGCTGAGGCAGTTTGGAATTCCTGTGTTATGGTCTGCATAGATGTCTGCTTATTATAGGTTATGACCCTCTCCAACCGTCGGCGGTCTCTGTCAGTCAACAGACGAGGTCGGCCTGTACGCATTTGTGCTGTACGTGTCCCTTCACGTTTCTACTTGTCTATCACATATGCCTCTTCGTTTTCCTGACCTTTATCCCGTGTCTTCAAGAGTCCGCATATTAATTATTGGATTTTGCAATGTTAATAGTAGAGGGTAGCCAGATGGCCTAACCTGTCGGCGCCCTGTTCTGCCCGGTACGGAATTTCCGCACCCCAATTATCTGCGCCTAGCATTACCCCATATGAAAGTGTACGAACGTTTTTCAAATGTTTGCGAATCGGACGATGGGTCTGGACGTGGGCTCAAGAGAGGTATTCACCTAATCGGATGTAGGAAACCGCCTACAAACTACACCCGCACTGGCCAACGCAACGCCCTCGTTAATCCGTAGGGCAGATCGGATGCGGGGCCAGCGCACCTCCCCAAATTCCGAAATGCGTGTGCTAACACGTGCGGTCATCCGGACGGGTCAGTAACTGCAAATTGGTGTGTTCCAAATACATAGCATGAAATGTTATAAAAATTCTTATTTCATACACTAGACATACACTCCTGGAAATTGAAATAAGAACACCGTGAATTCATTGTCCCAGGAAGGGGAAACTTTATTGACACATTCCTGGGGTCAGATACATCACATGATCACACTGACAGAACCACAGGCACATAGACACAGGCAACAGAGCATGCACAATGTCGGCACTAGTACAGTGTATATCCACCTTTCGCAGCAATGCAGGCTGCTATTCTCCCATGGAGACGATCGTAGAGATGCTGGATGTAGTCCTGTGGAACGGCTTGCCATGCCATTTCCACCTGGAGCCTCAGTTGGACCAGCGTTCGTGCTGGATGTGCAGACCGCGTGAGACGACGCTTCATCCAGTCCCAAACATGCTCAATGGGGGACAGATCCGGAGATCTTGCTGGCCAGGGTAGTTGACTTACACCTTCTAGAGCACGTTGGGTGGCACGGGATACATGCGGACGCGCATTGTCCTGTTGGAACAGCAAGTTCCCTTGCCGGTCTAGGAACGATAGAACGATGGGTTCGATGACGGTTTGGATGTACCGTGCACTATTCAGTGTCCCCTCGACGATCACCAGTGGTGTACGGCCAGTGTAGGAGATCGCTCCCCACACCACGATGCCGGGTGTTGGCCCTGTGTGCCTCGGTCGTATGCAGTCCTGATTGTGGCGCTCACCTGCACGGCGCCAAACACGCATACGACCATCATTGGCACCAAGGCAGAAGCGACTCTCATCGCTGAAGACGACACATCTCCATTCGTCCCTCCATTCACGCCTGTCGCGACACCACTTGAGGGGGGCTGCACGATGTTGGGGCGTGAGCGGAAGACGGCCTAACGGTGTGCGGGGCCATAGCCCAGCTTCATGGAGACGGTTGCGAATGGTGCTCGCCGATACCCCAGGAGCAACAGTGTCCCTAATTTGCTGGGAAGTGGCGGTGCGGTCCCCTACGGCACTGCGTAGGATCCTACGGTCTTGGCGTGCATCCGTGCGTCGCTGCGGTCCGGTCCCAGGTCGACGGGCACGTGCACCTTCCGCCGACCACTGGCGACAACATCGATGTACTGTGGAGACCTCACGCCCCACGTGTTGAGCAATTCGGCGGTACGTCCACCCGGCCTCCCGCATGCCCACTATACGCCCTCGCTCAAAGTCCGTCAACTGCACATACGGTTCACGTCCACGCTGTCGCGGCATGCTACCAGTGTTAAAGACTGCGATGGAGCTCCGTATGCCACGGCAAACTGGCTGACACTGACGGCGGCGGTGCACAAATGCTGCGCAGCTAGCGCCATAAGACGGCCAACACCGCGGTTCCTGGTGTGTCCGCTGTGCCGTGCGTGTGATCATTGCTTGTACAGCCCTATCGCAGTGTCCGGAGCAAGTATGGTGGGTCTGACACACCGGTGTCAATGTGTTCTTTTTTCCATTTCCAGGAGTGTATATGTAATACATTTTGATGTTGTTTATTAATTACATACGGATAAAAAAATATTATTGTCTCAGGATAATCTATTTTCCATGAAACTCTAGAGTAATATCTTGATAAAGGAATACATTAAAGAACTCCCCTATCGGAAGAAGAAAACGACTTGCTAGTACGAGAAAGGCACATTCCGAGCATTGTTTAATTGTCTACATCTACATCTGCATGACTACTCTGCAGTTCATACTTGGGTGCCTGTCAGAGGTTTCATCGTACCGCTTTCATACGTTCTGTTCTCGAAAAACGTGCAGCACAAACGAACACTGAAATGTTTGTGTGCGAGCTCTGATTTCTATTATTTGATCATTTCTCCCTATGTAGACTGGCATCAACAAAATATATTCGCATTCAGAGAAGAAACTTGGTGATTGGAATTTCGTGAAGAGATCTCGCCGCAGCAAAAAGCACCAATGTTTCAACGATTCCCACTACAGCTCGCGTATCATATCTGTGACATCCTCTCCCCTGTTTCGCCCGCATCTCGTGGTCGTGCGGTAGCGTTCTCGCTTCCCACGCCCGGGTTCCCGGGTTCGATTCCCGGCGGGGTCAGGGATTTTCTCTGCCTCGTGATGGCTGGGTGTTGTGTGCTGTCCTTAGGTTAGTTAGGTTTAAGTAGTTCTAAGTTCTAGGGGACTGATGACCATAGATGTTAAGTCCCATAGCGCTCAGAGCCATGGTGGGTTCTTCCTTGGCTCGGGTATGCGGTAGAATGAAACAGCTCTCCCCTGTTTCGCGATAACACAAAACGAGCTGCTCTTCTCTGGACTTTTTCGATGTCCTCCATCATCTCTATCTTGTACGAATCCGATACCACGCAACAGTAATCCAGAAGAGAACAGACAAGCATAACGTAGGCGGTCTTGCTATTAGACTTGTTACAACCTTTAAGTGTTCTTCCAATAAAATGCAGTCTTCGCTTCGCCTTCCCCAAAGCATTTTCTATGTGATCGTCCTAATATAAGTTGTTCGTAATTGTAATAACTAGATATTTAGTTGAATTGACAGCCGTTAAGTATGTGTGATTTATAATGTAACCGAAACGTAACGGATTCCTTTTGTACTTATGTGGATGACTTCTCACGTTTCATTATTTGGAGTCAGTTGACACATTTCGCACGTCAGAGATATCTAAATTATGCTGCAATATTGGTTTTACCTTCTGATCTACTAGAAGGTAAATGACGGACCGTATGTAAACAAACTAAGAAAGCTGCTAAGATTGTCTTCTAAATCGTTTACATCGATTAGGAACAGCAGAGTGCCTACAACAACCTCGGGAACACCAGATATCACCTCCGGCTTACTCGATGATTTTCCGTTGATTGGTACGCACTGTGACGTTCTTGACAGGAAATCTCGAATCCATTCGCACAACTGCTATGATACTCCGGCCGGCTGCTGTGGCCGAGCGGTTCTACACATTTCAGTCCGGAACCGCGCTGCTGCTTCGGTAACCGGTTCGAATCCTGCATCGGGCATGGATATGTGTTATGTCCTTAGGTTAGTTTGGTTTAAGTAGTTCTAAGCTCTAGGGGACTGATGACCTCCGATGTTAAGTCCCATAGTGCTCAGAGCCATTTCTTATGATACTCCATAGTCTTAGGTGGAGATTTCAATTTACCAGATATAGACTGGGACACTCAGATGTTTAGGACGGGTGGTAGGGACAGAGCATCGAGTGACATTATACTGAGTGCACTATCCGAAAATTACCTCGAGCAATTAAACAGAGAAACGACTCGTGGAAATAACATCTTGGACCTACTGATAACAAACAGACCCGAACTTTTCGACTCTTTAAGTGCAGAACAGGGAATCAGTGATCATAAAGCCGTTGCAGCATCCCTGAATATGGAAGTTAATAGGAATATAAAAAAAGGGAGGAAGGTTTATCTGTTTAGCAAGAGTAATAGAAGGCAGATTTCAGACTACCTAACAGATCAAAACGAAAATTTCTGTTCCGACACTGACAATGTTGAGTGTTTATGGAAAAAGTTCAAGGCAATCGTAAAATGCGTTTTAGACAGGTACGTGCCGAGTAAATCTGTGAGGGACGGGAAAAACCCACCGTGGTACAACAACAAAGTTAGGAAACTACTGCGAAAGCAAAGAGAGCTTCACTCCAACTTTAAACGCAGCCAAAACCTCTCAGACAAACAGAAGCTAAACGATGTCAAAGTTAGCGTAAGGAGGGCTATGCGTGAAGCGTTCAGTGAATTCGAAAGTAAAATTCTATGTACCGACTTGACAGAAAATCCTAGGAAGTTCTGGTCTTACGTTAAATCAGTAAGTGGCTCGAAACAGCATATCCAGATACTCCGGGATGATGATGGCATTGAAACAGAGGATGACACGCGTAAAGCTGAAATACTAAACACCTTCTTCCAAAGCTGTTTCACAGAGGAAGACCGCACTGCTATTCCTTCTCTAAATCCTCGCACAAACGAAAAAATGGCTGACATCGAAATAAGTGTCCAAGGAATAGAAAAGCAACTGGAATCACTCAATAGAGGAAAGTCCACTGGACCTGACGGGATACCAATTCGATTCTACACAGAGTACGCGAAAGAACTTGCCCCCCTTCTAACAGCCGTGTACCGCAAGCCTCTAGAGGAACGGAGGGTTCCAAATGATTGGAAAAGAGCACAGGTAGTCCCAGTCTTCAAGAAGGGTCGTCGAGCAGATGCGCAAAACTATAGACCTATATCTCTGACGTCGATCTGTTGTAGAATTTTAGAACATGTTTTTTGCTCGAGTATCATGTCGTTTTTGGAAACCCAGAATCTACTATGTAGGAATCAACATAGATTCCGGAAACAGGGATCGTGTGAGACCCAACTCGCTTTATTTGTTCATGAGACCCAGAAAATATTAGATACAGGCTCCCAGGTAGATGCTATTTTTCTTGACTTCCGGAAGGCGTTCGATACAGTTCCGCACTGTCGCCTGATAAACAAAGTAAGAGCCTACGGAATATCAGACCAGCTGTGTGGCTGGATTGAAGAGTATTTAGCAAACAGAACACAGCATGTTGTTATCAATGGAGAGACGTCTACAGACGTTAAAGTAACCTCTGGCGTGCCACAGGGGAGTGTTATGGGACCATTGCTTTTCACAATATATATATAAATGACCTAGTAGATAGTGTCGGAAGTTCCATGCGGCTTTTCGCGGATGATGCTGTAGTATACAGAGAAGTTGCAGTATTAGAAAATTGTAGCGAAATGCAGGAAGATCTGCAGCGGATAGGCACTTGGTGCAGGAAGTGGCAACTGTCACTTAACATAGACAAATGTAATGTATTGCGAATACATAGAAAGAAGGATCCTTTATTGTATGATTATATGATAGCGGAACAAACACTGGTAGCAGTTATTTCTGTAAAATATCTGGGAGTATGCGTGCGGAACGATTTGAAGTGGAATGATCATATAAAATTAATTGTTGGTAAGGCGGGTACCAGGTTGAGATTCATTGGGAGAGTGCTTACAAAACTCTCGTTCGACCTATACTTGAGTATTGCTCATCAGTGTGGGATCCGTACCAGATCGGTTTGACGGAGGAGATAGAGAAGATCCAAAGAAGAGCGGCGCGTTTCGTCACAGGGTTATTTGGTAACCGTGATAGCGTTACGGAGATGTTTAATAAACTCAAGTGGCAGACTCTGCAAGAGAGGCGCTCTGCATCGCGGTGTAGCTTGCTCGCCAGGTTTCGAGAGGGTGCGTTTCTGGATGAGGTATCGAATATATTGCTGCCCCCTACTTATAGCTCCCGAGGAGATCACGAATGTAAAATTAGAGAGATTAGAGCGCGCACGGAGGCTTTCAGACAGTCGTTCTTCCCGCGAACCATACGCGACTGGAACAGGAAAGGGAGGTAATGACAGTGGCACGTAAAATGCCCTCCGCCACACACCTTTGGGTGGCTTGCGGAGTATAAATGTAGATGTAGATGTAGATAGACACGTAAATGGATTAGAATTCGCTTGTGAGAATCGGTATCAAAAGCCTTCTGGAAATCTAGAAATATGGAATCTGTTTGAGATCTCCTGTCGATAGCACTCCTCATTATTTCGTGTGAATAAAGAGCTAGTTGTGTTTCACAAGAACGATATTTTCTGAATCCGTGTTCACTATGTGTCAGTCTAAAAGAGAGCCATACCGTGAAAAGATGAGTCGTTTGCTGCAAGAAAAAGAAATGGAATAAACTGGTGTATTATTGTATACAATTCGATATGAGAATATGTTCTGTTCGATGTTTCTAACTGTGCCATACGTAAAAGACTCTGTGAAATACATGTTCCCTGACTGCGAAGTTTTATTGATGTCTGTAGACGAATAAACGGAGTCATTTAGCGTGGCAGCGCACAGCGATGAGCATCAGATGTAGTTAGCACAGACGTGTTGGCAGGGGGTGGTGGTGGCGTGGGGGGGAGCCACACTGCACAAAGCCGCAGAAGCCGCACTGATGGCGCTAACTCAGCAGCGAAAGGTTTACGTTACACCGGCAGGTAGAACAGTTAGAGAAGAAGAGATTTCAGAGTAGCAAGTAACATTGACAAATGATTTGCAACAATACCCATGTATATTACTCATAAAAAAATTAAGAAAGGTAAGTCAGTGGTTGTTATTACGGACCTCAAGCAAGTTCGGCACGTGAAATCGTCAAAGGAAAACTTTAAAGCTATAGTCGACTCAAGTAAGAAGGAAAGAAAAGGAAAGAATGAGCTAACAACGGAAAATGCCTTTATTATCAGTGTGGTGATGCAAACAGACGTAAAATAAACGAGTTTCGAGACGCGAGTAAAGAACCCGCAGTTAGGGTGCTGTATGTTTCTTCCCAAAAGCAATATTCAATATATATATTGGCATCGCTCGATAGAAGCTCAAACATGGGAACGAGGAACGTGCCTCCAGGTAGCTGTTTTTGCTTTTCTTGGAAGAACAGCAATCAACCTACGTGATCCCCCGTGATAGCATCGGCCGTCGGCGGTTCTCGGGCTCCTGTGGCAAGGGCGCGGTTGAGAAATCCCGGCCGCGCACTGCGTCCTTCGCAGTCTGCTCTTTGACTGTTGTAGGAGACAGAAAGGCAATATGTTAGGTAAGTGTAGCAGTCTAAAATGAAAACTAATCAACGTCTTAGAGTAGTAAAGACAGCAAACATGTAAACGTTCTTGCAAAAGTAATTTCCTGCAAATGGACTTGTAACAATGCGCACCTCCTCTTGTTAGGAGCAAGATGTCATGCGTGCATGACTCAGCAGCTGAACACGCCGTACAGGTCTTGTGACGGATTTGATCGTGTTACAGGAATTAATTTCACTGTTTACTTATTTTCAGACATTAAATTATGGACTGCTGCCTAAGCACGACAGAAGATCTTGTTACATCATTTAACCCTAGGAATACTAACGCCTTTTCCATAACGTGGATTACCAATGGGAGTAGTCGCTTTATATCCACCCTAAAAAATTAAAATAACATAATTCGTGTAGTGTTGTTGACTTATATTAACACATTACTTGTTAAAGAGGTACTGATGTGTTAGCTGCATCCAGAAGATGAAAATATCTTTTAGTACACTCTTAGCAATAACAACACACTTTCAATAACATGTACTACCAAGGGAGAGTGTGGAGGTTACTTTATGCCCACCACAAAAAAAAAATAAATACAAATTTCGTCAACTATTGTTAATTTTTACTCACAAAAAACTTTTTAAAAACATCTTGATGTGTAAATAAGGTCTTGAGCCCGAAAATACTGAATATGAGATACATAGGAGAAAGTGACTCTACTACTAAGACTTAAATTTTTTGGTTAAGTTTGACTGAAAGGTTTCAAATATTTATGCAATATAGTAGAGGAATTTGTTAAAAACCCGATTTTTTGAGAATTTTAAAATAGAAAGCAACCGACTAGAATAGCTGCAAAAAGTGGGTATAAAGGAGCCCCACCTCATTTGGTACAGCGAGGATCAATAACATTTTTTAGCTGATTGGTCATACATGCGGCTCTAAGAAATAAGGGTACTATCTAGCTGTGTTATGCTTTCTTGTTCATAACTTACAACTGCGTTTGTTATGGTAATATTGCTTAGAGCTGTCGTACATGTTGACTAGCGAAGCAGTTAGCGTCGCTAGTGGCATACTGCGGGTTGCCAGTTAAATCAGACCACTAGTAATTATTTGGTAATAAGTGTTTGTAATTACGGGGAGGTTCCTGAAATACCTTAAGTTCGTAATGTATATTGTTGAATATTTGACATTTACATAAATACCAGTATTCTGGAATATCCGATGTTTGTACAAATAGCTGTACTCTCCATCCAGGGGATCAGTTGTGTTCTGGCTGTACGTTGGCGTCAGTAATAAACATGCTTTCTGTTCTAGGTATTGTATTTCAATGGCGAACATGCTAGCGGATTTTGACTTGATTTTGGTTTCGACGTGACACTGTTTGTTGGAGACACTGGATGCTTCAAACTTCTACATCCCTGCAGCTCCAATTAGGCAACATAAAATCCGACGCCTACACGGCCAGGAACCGGAATACAAGCAGCAAATATTTCCTAAGAGCCGTATATGCAGGGGACAGAATGATTCTAAAACGACACTAAGTCAGGCACCCATCCGTGTTTCCGAAGCAGCTAGCCAGAACCCAACAAAGTGGCTGAAAGGATTCGACTGAGTCGTCAAATGCTACAGGTGGGATGTCATGGTGCGTTTCGAAAATGTGTACTTTTACTTGGACGGCACTGCCCAACAATAGTTCAAGAAAAACAAAGAGGAGTTCAATAACCCGTACGTATTGCAATCCTAACTGAAGGAAGCGTTTGGTGACAATCAGCGACATGACATGGTGCGTTTCGAAAATGTGTACTTCTACTTGCACGGCACAACCCATCATCCGACATACGAAGGTAAAACGACTCCGAAACGTCCCGCTTATGAACAGACATCTGCAAGGACGGAGGACAACAAGCAAGTCTGTTTCATTGTGGACACACTATTCGAGAGAAAGAAGACGAGTTTATGATGACTACTACGCCGCCAGACGTCAACCACCTATTACAATGGAATTATAGTACAGGATTGCGTCTAATGGTGAAGTGGTGCAATATAGTGAATGGTCTAACAGTTCTCTTCGCGCCAGTCGATGTCAGATGATTGCAGCAGACCTGTGGTGCCACGCCCATCGCCGTACCCTGAACGAGGTCTCTCCCCAACACACCGAGGTTGTGCCCTGTCGCTGTACAAAGGTACCTGCCACTCGAAGAGCAACCGAATTCAGGAAAACTAAGCGATGCACCAGGCTACCCCAGATCAAAATCTGCCATGAAAAATAGTCACTAGATATCATGAAATCTCATTGACGCTGTCATCGACGGGCAACCTGCCCGAGCGCTAGTTGAGTCAGGGGACTCCTTTTCAGTAATATCGGATGCTTATCGTCATCAGCTAAAGAAAACTATGTTCCGTGAGATGAAAGCAGTTGTGCTTGAAGTCCCAAATGGGTAATACTTCCAGCTTACAGGAAAATGTGTTCGAAGAATAACCATCAATGACAGAGCACAGCCCTTCGAATTTGTCGTTGTAGTGATAATATTATCCTCAAACAGATCTACATGCAGGCATCACAAGTAAGCATATACTGTGTAAGATCAGAGCCCAAGATTGATGAAGCTATTCCAACAAGCACACATTACAAAATTTGCTGAGGTCGTTTTTCGCATTTGAAGACGTTGTTATCCCACTATCAGAAACGAGACAGTCCCAGTTGCCAGTCGGGATGCTGAATTAATCTGTGAAGCTATCGTCGATGGGAAAAAGCTACCGAAGCTGACAAAAGAAATCTACATGTCAGCGACCGTCAAAAGATTGCAAGTGGTCAAGGAGAACTTTGGATCACCAGTTGCCACGAGCAGCCACAACTCATCCCTAAAGATATGTGTGTACGGACAGTCGAAGAAACCTAAGTCGAGCAGCTTAGTGTCATGGACGAAGAATCGCGCGCCTCTACCACTACAGACAATGTAGGGGAGGAAGCTACTGTCGAACTGCCAATAGTATCTGGCCTTACCGAGGAACAATGTCAGCGAGTGACAACCATTCTGCGTCAATTTTCGGATTCTTCCAGATCCAGAGTGGAGGAAAAGCAGATCAAGCGAACCATGGAACAACACCGCATCAACAATGGTGATCATCCCACCAATTAACCAGCACTCATTTCAAGTGTCACAATCTGAAAGCTGGATAATCCGGGAGGAAGTGCAGAAGATGCTGCAAGATGACATCTCTCAACCTTCAGAGAGTCCTTCGTCCTCCCCTGTGAAGAAAGACAGCACATGCTATTTCTGCGTCGACTGGCAGTGCCTCAACAAAACCGCAAAGTAAGATGCCTATTCATTGACGCATTGATAACACCCAGGAATGCCTGAAAGGAGCAAGTATTTCTCAACTATGGACATACAGAAAGGCTACTGGCAAATCGAGGTTAACAAGGCTGACCAGGAAGAGACTGCCTTCAAAACGCCTAACGGCATCTATGAGTTCAAAGTTCTGCCGTCTGGACTATGTAATTCTCGAGCCAGCTTCGTACATATGACGGACAAAGTGCTTCGATACTTTAAGTGGACAACTTGTCTTTGCAATCTTGATGTCACTGTCGTTTTTTCGAAGTCATCTGAAGAGCATCTAAGTCGACAGATAACCGTGTTGAAGTTTGTTCAGACTGCAAGCCTGAATCAGAAAAATTGCCTCTTAGTCGTCCAAGAAATAAAAGTCTTGTAGCATGGTATAGTTGGCGATAGAGTCAGTCCCAGCGCAGAGAAAATAATATCAATCACATATTTTCTTACTTCTCGGCACATTACTGATATGAGATGTTTCCTCGAGATGTGTTCGTACTAGCGATGAATTATAAAGATCCTTGCAAAAAACACTATAGAGAGATGCCAACTTTTCCTAGAACGAGGCGCTAGAAATAGGCTTGCAAGAAACACTATAGAGAGATCCCAACTTTTCCTAGAACGAGGCGCTAGAAATATCTTTCCATGGTCTTATGTGTGCGCTAACATCTTCTCCAGTTCCAACATCGTATGATGAGAATGAATAGGGAGAATTTCACACCAACACTAGTGGTTTTGGAACAAGGACAGTCCTAGTACAAATTCAAAAAATGTGATGAAAAAGTGATAGTTTATGCTTCCAGAGTACGCTCCAAGTCCGAGAAGAACGACCCTGCAACCGATAAAGTGTATCCTGCAGTTGTGTGGCCCATCAGAAAGGCCGTATTTTTTTACCAAACTATTTACCGTTGTCACGGGTGCACGTTCTCTGTGCTGGCTGACGAGCCTCAAGTATGCGACGAGCCGACTAGCGAAATGGGCCTTGAGGCTTCAGGAGTACCATGTCATAATTGTTTACAAAACCTGATGTGAACTCAAGCTGAAAGGTCTCTGTTGGATTCCTTTCATGTTTGATTTCTTAAATCTGTTGTCATTTATGGAATAAATTCCTCTTCTAAATTTACTGTGGCGTTTCTGACTATCTGGGAGGAGACTGAGTAGTGGAACGTGTTACTTTTACACGTAAACAAGAACGATCTGTCACACTACTACACTTTAAAACACAGTTTATATGTAATTCATGTCACACAGTCTCATACGGAACCTACATCCGCTTTCTGTTATATACTGTATATGATAAGATACTGTCATCCCCCTTCCCTTCTGTGTGAGAGGATGAATGATCAAATGTGTTTGTAGTTGCATGCTTGAGGGTAGCAGACAAGCCTGTCTGCTATAGAACAGTAGGACCAACGTCGGAACAGGTAGCTACGCTTCCTAAAAGCAAAGAGGTTTTTATCCTTAGTATGGTTCTGTCCGTCCGTTGTCATGTTGGTATAGGAAGCTGCCCCTCTGGCCACTTCCGTTTGTCTTTGTGAGCCACCCTCAGGAAGCACGCTCGGCAGTAGGCAGTTGCAGTCTGGCGGTGGCGAGCGTCTGAAGTGGTAAGATCTCCGGCTAAGCGCGTGTCTGCTAAGTCCATAGGACAATGGATTTGTTAAGTTCAGCCTAACTGAAAATTTAATCATCTTTATTTCGGGTTTAACTCTAAAATATCTAAGGTTATCTTAAATTGCAGCATAGTGTAATTCTCGTGTGAAGTTCAGATTATTTTGGGGTAGTTGCTTTGTCATTACTTTGTGAGTAAAGTGGAACCACGTGTTGATCAGTAACTCTAACTAAGTTCATCAATCTTAAATGTGAATGCTTGTGTGATTATAACGTCTCGTCTTGACAATATTTTACAATATAGCAACTTTTCTTTATGCTTTTCTTTATGTTCAACCCACGTGGAGTGTACTTTGCGAGACCAGTACCACGTGCTTATATAACTGTTTGACCCATCAGGTCAATAGTAAGACGTTAGTAACCAGTTCAAGGTTTTTCTTTTGTCAATTGCTTTTCGATCGAATTTATGTTAATTATCAAAATTACTGTGGAGTTATACGCTTTCTGTAAACCAAGTTGACCACGTGGAGCATGTGGTGTAATCATCAAAGTAGCCTTCAGCTATTCTTTTTGGGAAGATTTCACAAAGAGCTAATATGAATTTAGTATACCAGTGTGTGGTAATTACATGACGGACAGGATTGTGCTACGAACGTAATTTCTTTGGGTGAAAATTTGAATCTGTTGGTAGTGGTTAATTTTCTCTTGGATATGTTTCAATGTTCTTTGTGTGTTGTTTTATGAATGCAGTGTTGTATGCAGATTCCCAATCTTGGCTCCATATTTGATGTGTTCCGTAAGATTTTCACAATCCTAAATAAGGCACCAGCTTGTTACGAGTAGAATTTAATATGCTGAAATTTCAGTGACCAATCTTAAAAATAAATTTCCAAATATAAACCGATTTCTTTCTTGTTATTTAAATTCTCCTTTTTATATATATACTACCGGTTGTGGTATGACTATTAAAAGATTATCATTAATGTTAGTCTGTTTGGGAATTTGGTAAACTTAGACTAGATACCTGATGAAACAGTTGCTTAGTAATACAAGATTAACCTCCCCAGACAGCTCACAGCTTTTAACCCGCTTTTATTCTACTATTAGCACCCGATCTCAGCATAGCAAATTCCTGTAGCAATATTACAAAGCCTTTCAATGAATCATTTGGCGAAAAAGAGCAGTGTGGACGAAATCTCAGCCATCACTTCATTATGTGACATTGCTGCTGAACTGAAGGAAGGCCCAGCATTGACAAAAACCGTAGAAAAATTGAAGAATGAGGAAACCAATGAAGGAGGATTTCAGTTAATAAAAGGGGTATTGCTTAAAAGGAAATATAATCCGATGGAATGGAAATGGTTGCTCGTCATCCCAGCTCATATGAAGCCAGCGATCCACTAGTATTTCCACGACGCTCCATCATCTGGTCGCCTATGATTTATGAAGACTCTAGACGGAATCAGACGCTGGTATAACCATCCAGCTGTCTACCGATCCGTCAGCACTATGTGAGCCACTGTGAGGAATAGGTTCTTGAAAACAGCCACAAGTCGCATTTCGTCTTTTTATTTACCTGTTTCGCTCATCAAACGAACAAAAGTATCATCAGAATATTGACTGACAATTTTGGCAATTAATTTTATGGACTCCAGAATTACTATATTTATGATTATTATATTCTCGTCGTGTATTAGTGAGTGGCTACGGGAGTTGTTATTTCGAAATGCTACTTTTGCTATCTGTCTTGGGAAACATCTCGTTATACGGTCTGTTATTGGATCTTTGAATGTACGTGTAAAATACCTTTTCTTTTCTATTGGCTTTCCTATACTATTTTTCTGTTTTTTTAATATTTTTATTTATAGTGGGGTAAAATTTCGTTATATCACGTTCTTTGTAATTGTTATTTCATTATATCTTTTTGAGCGTCTGTAGTTCTGTAGCTCTGTCTTCGTCTGTGAGTGGTAACAACACTCTGTGGAAAGCTGAAGACGAATATGCTTTTTTGTGCTGTAACGTGAGCTTTGAATATTCCCAATCATTGTACATGAATATGTAGGATTCCTATAAACTTTAAATATTTGTTTCCCATTAGATCTACCAACTGAAAAATCGAGAAAATTGATGCTCCTATTAGTTTCATATTCAACTATGAACTTAATTTTTGGGTGCATTTGGTTGAGTTTGTCTGTTACTTCATTTAACTCTTGCTTCTTTTCTTTAAATATAATTGCAATGTCGTCAACATACCGATCACACTACAGTATTTTCTGATTTTTATCAGGGAATTTATCAAAAAATTTAATTACCAAGTCATCAAGAAAAAATTTTCCGACAAGATGCTGGACCGTCTCCCATGCGGCAAATTTTCCGTTAAAGTTACAGGACCTGAAATCAAGACTATAATGCAAAAAGTCTAACAGCTCTACAATTTCAACTACTGCCATAGTTTTATGCTGTAGTAAATTATATTTAATTATTTCCAATCTTTCATCAGTTGGTAAGCTCGTAAACATATTAGTCACATCCCAAGAGGCAAAAATCGCATCTTCTGGAATATTCATATTTGCAAGTCGGATGCTACTTTTGATGATAAAATATTTGTCAAATTTTTACATACTTTTAAGTTTTTTATCGAGTATATAATTTAGTTCACTACTGGGAGCAGATTCGTTAATGTTAACAATTCTAATTGACTTGTCAGGATTACATATTTTAATCAGACCTCTTGCAGTAGAAAGCCTTGGATTCATTAAGATTAAATTTTTCTAATGGATCAAATAGAGATTGAGAGGCATCAGTTTTTCTTTTTAGTTCGGTTTGGAATTTATTGCCTGGGTCTTTACTAATTTCGTTTATGCGGAACCGGTAAATAAAAAATACGAAGTGCGACTTTTGGCTGTATTCAACAGCTTAGTTTTAACAGTCACTCCACCTGCAGGTAATGCCTGCCCTTGCGAAAACTGTAATGAATGCTAATGACGGAAGCACAAACAGCAATTACCTCTGGAACATCTGATACCAACCCCGTCTGCAGATCAGTCATTCCACCGAATTGGAGACCTCTTTCGGAGGTTTCCGAAGTCGACAAATGGGAGTCGATCAATAATAACTTGCGTTGATTGTGTGTGTGAAATCGTATGGGACTTAACTGCTAAGGTCATCAGTCCCTAAGCTAAGGACAAACACACACACTCATGCCCGTAGGAGGACTCGAACCTCCGCTGGGACCAGCCGCACAGTCCATGACTGCAGCGCCCTAGACCGATCGGCTAATCCCGCGCGGCTTGCATTGATTGTCTCGCCCACTATGCTGTCACCAAAGTACCGCATGTTATGATCTATCAGAGATGATTTCACGTTACGTCATCATCCACAAGATGAAATCTGCCTACCATCCACAGACGAATGGCCTCACAGAACTCTTTAATAAAATCCCGGCCGACATGCTGTCGATGTACACTGATGTCGAACAGAGAGATAATAGTGCCCTTACTGATATTCGTATACAACACAGCCTAGCAATACACTATAGGCTGCACGCCGTTCTTTTTGCTACATGGTCAAGGGCCGAGACGACAATGGATACATTGTTTCCGGTTCAACAGGACGACACTCTGGATGATTATGTAAAACACCTCATCACCAGGACCGAAGAAGCAATCTGAACGCCCAGGAGAAAGTCAATGCCAAGCACCGGCCAGTGAGATACAGCCTGGGACACTTGGTACGATTTTTACGCCTGTTAGGAAAGTACGACTGTCGATAAAACTACTAAAGCGCTCCTTTTGATAGTAGCGTATCCTTCGTTGCGTTTCGGACGTCACATATGAAGTCGAAGATTATGACTATTCATCAAGAACACAAAAGCACAGAGGCGTCTTCCATGTTCTCCATATGATGTTCTAGTACAGCCAACAGGCGCAAATAGACGATAGGAAGTTTAAGAAAACTGAAGACCCACTTGACGACCGCGAAGCTTCTACAGGAGGGGCTACCTCGATGCTCACCATAGCGAAGAGTACATCTGGAATACTCGATGCCTGCATAAATAGCTGCACTCTCCGTCCAAGATGTCAGTTCTGTTCTGGCTGTACGTTGGTGCCAGTAATAAACGTGATTTAAGGTTTAAGTGTTGCACTTCATTGACGACCCTCCCTTCCAGTTTGGACTTGATTGTGGTTTCGGCTTGACAAAATGTTGGTGTTGGTATATTGTAACTAAGTTGGAAATACACTATATCCCAAACCTGTGTTAATATATATAGCCTATAACTAGTCGTGTAATTTTATGACATTAGAAAAATAGTTTACCATTTATTTTTTACTACAGTATTACTGAAACACATTTTTACGTTTCTGTGACAAGCTCTCCTGCACGCGAATTGCGTGAGAAGATATACAGATCTCACAACACCCCTCAGTCTGCTTCAGATATCAGCCATATGACGTACTCTCAGCTTCTAACCATTGGAGCCAGTGAACACTGTGCTGGTACATTGAATTGTTAGCCGATCAGACGAGGATCTTTATGTCCGGTACAGAGCCAGGAATCTCCATCCACATCTCTCCTCACACGACTCCACGTCTTTGACAGTTAGCCCCATACTGTCGCCCCATATGGCCAAGACCTCCATCTTCTTAGACTTTGGGAACGGATACCCTGGTATTAACCTTCGGCAGGTCTCCACGATCATCACTGGTGGATGACAGACGACTTAAAGAGAGGAAATTTCGCTTTCATATGTAACGACACTGTCGTCGGCGAAGGACCTGTCAGAGGACCCGGATCAACTCGCTGCAGTAAAATCATACGCTAATAGACTCATGTTCAGAGAAAACATCACCTTGAACGACTAGAGATAGGAAGTTCATATTCACAGAACATGTAGATTAGTATGCTCTGCAGAAATGATTACCATTTGAATCACGGCGCCCGCGGGTTGAAGCTAAACATCGATATCGCAGCGCAACACCACCTATCGGTAAAATGTGCCTGCGGCTCTCGTTGTCGTTATAGCCGGAAGGTAATGGATCAGCCTCACTTGAGCAGACGTGCTGGATGCCTCGCAGGCATATACGCCAACCATACCATCAAATCAGTGAGTTTGAAAGAGGGCGCATTATTTGCATGAGAGAATGTGGAGCATCCATCCGAGAAATTGCTGGTCGTGTGTTTGAGCAGAGCAACGGGTGTGTGCAGAATAGTTCGCGGAAGGCTGCAGAACACGACGAGATGGGTCAGGTCCCGCCACCCAGACCATCCTCGAGAAGATCGACACCTCATCCAAATTGCATTGCAGGACAGATCTGCGTCCTCTACGGCTCTAGCGCAACAGTGGAAAAGTGTAACACATCGTGTACTATCAGGAGTGACAGTCCGTCGCTATTTATTACGGCATGGGATACGTGCGCGTCGTACACTTCTCTGCCAACCTTTGATGAATGTGCGGAAACATGATAGACGTCAGTGGTGTACTGAACGCCGCCACTGAGGACGCGAATAGCATCAGACAGTGTTTTCAGAAGAGTCCAGAATCTATTTATTTAAAAATGATGGCCGCATTTTGATTCACCACATACAGGGGGGGGGGGGCATTATAGTGACTGCATAAGCACAAAACATACAGTGCCAAATCCTACTGTGGGGTGCTGTTTGGTACAATTACAAATCACAGGTCGTGCGTGTCCAAGGCTCTATGACCAATGTGATCTACGTGAATGCACGTCGTGTTTTGAACTGAAGGTATCCTGCCAGATGGATGGTCGAGGAGGTCTCCTGATTTAAATCCTCTGGGATTTTTTCTTTGGGGATGCCTTAAAGATGTTGTCTATCGCGATATTCCAACAACTCGGCGGGGTCAGGGATTTTCTCTGCCTCGTGATGACTGGGTGTTGTGTGATGTCCTTAGGTTAGTTAGGTTTAAGTAGTTCTAAGTTCTAGGGGACTGACGACCATAGATGTTGAGTCCCATAGAGCTCAGAGCCATTTGAACCAACAACTCGAGAGGACATGCAGGAACGTATCGTGCTTCCTTGTAATTCTCTTCAGCAGGCAACACTGGAAGCAGTAAACAATTCTTTCATTCAACGAGTGCGCCAGTGTAAAGGTGTCCAGGGTCACCACTTTGAGTACCTTCGAACGTTCTAATCCGAGGCAATGGTACAGGAGAGTCAAAGTTAATTTGGTGTTATGTTTCTACTTGGTTTTCATTTGTTTTCTGACAACTACAGCATGTGGACGAGTTTGTGATCCCAGGCTCAAAGTCAGTGTTGTGTTATGTAATTAATAACGCTGTTTTTCAGTGAATGGTACACTGTGATACATTTTTGAATAGGTCTTTAGGAGGGGAAATGAATTACCGAATAAAAAATACAGAGCGCCATTTAAAATAGTCATACCTCTGTTCATATGTATTTAGAAAACAAAGCTACAACGAAGGCAATCATACTAATTGATATCCCCCTGACGGCTAAAGAACGTTTGCTTGAAACATTTTGTAATTTGCATCTGGACAAACAGTTACTTAGGATGTTCGAGATAAATGGGACACCCTGTATAAGAGAACAAGTGTCTGGCGCAGTTGTTAGATCGGTAACTGCTGCTACAATGGCAGGTTATCAAGATTTAAGTGAGTTTCAACCTGGTGTTATAGTCGGCGCGCGAGCAATGGGAGACAGAAGTGGGGATTTTCCCATACGATCATTTCACGAGTCTTCCGTGAATATCAGGACTCCGGTAAAACATCAAATCTCTGACATCGCTGCGGCCGGAAAAAGATCCTGCAAGAATGGGACCAACGACGACTGAAGAGAATCATTGAACGTGACAGAAGTGCAACCCTGCCGCAAATTGTACACCAGAACGCCATGTACTCTGTTTTAGGTGGTCAAGAAATAATGCAGAATGAACGCCCCGGGATTGGTGTCCGATGTTGTTTACGCACGAAACTCGAATCCGTTTGTATCCTAATAATCGTGGACAATGTGTTTAGAGACTGCCTTATAATACTGAACGTCTCAAACTCTGTGTCCCACATGTGAAACAAGGTGGTGGTGAGTGATGTTCTTGGGATGCTGTACACCTCTCGTGGCGGTTGAGAGCAATCACACTACTCGACGGTATAGTGACGAAGTTCTGCAACAAACGATAGTAACGTATCCCAACATTTTGATGACTATCTCATCTTGATGCGTGATAACTCGCGTGCCCATTATGCTGCTCTCGTAATCACGTTGCTTCAGCATGCTAGGATCACCGGAATGGAACGGTCTACCTGTTCTCCAGACACTGACCCAGTCGTACGTGTGTGGGATAGACAGAAAATAGCTGGTTTTGGATGTCGTCAACAATCACGTACTCTGCTGTACTTACGAAGATTCGCGATTGAAGAGTGGAGCAGTTGGGACTAGGGCTGACTTGAGGATCTCATCGATAATATTCCTCAACTGATTCAAGCTTGCATCCGAGCAAGGGCACGTTCGACAGCGTATCGTCGTTCTCCAGGAGTGTTGCCAATTATAGAGTACAGTGACGTGTATCATTGTGGATTAATGCGTTTTAACGAATGTCTTCCTGAACGCGGGGAGTCTCTAACGTCAAAACGATCTTCCTTAAAACGGAAAAAACATTTTCTTGCCTTTCCCTGTCCAGTGGCATTATGCCCATACATGGTGCAAATGTTTCTGGTTGCCTACACTACTTTCACCCCTTATACTGAACTTAAACAAAAGAATATGTCGGAAATGTTCCAATTTCTGCACTTGGGATTCCATTTTCTAGTGTCCACAGCCCCACTCACTATTTCCAAATGACAAAATGACAGTATGTAAACTCAAATAGCAACAGTAAACTACAAATAAAAAATGACATCGATAAATATGTCCATCGCAGCCGGAACAACGACAGGCAAAACAGAAGCCCTACGAACTTACGCATCAGCCTATTATACAATCCGATAGAGAGAGTAGTCACTCTTCAATTGTAATGACTGATTTCTTGTTGTAACGGTTCCTGCCGCACAGGTAGAGGGAATACGTCACTCTTCAGTTGTAACAGCTGTTTCACATTCGGTTGGTGCTTCCTAGATGGCAATGGGAACTTCATCATCTACAATTTACATCTTTGCGGGGAACTGAATCCACCTGTCACATTTACTCACGTTCATCAAGAGCGGTTCTTCGTAAAAGTGCGGGCAGGTGTCGTTAGTGGTTGTTTAATTGGACCATATCTCCCACTTAGACCATTAAATGGAAGGCATTTTTACAGTTTCCTTGCTAGAGCATTGCCAGGATTGCTGGACGATATGCTACTCGCTACAGGGCAGAGAATGTGGTTCCAGCATGACGGGGCGCCGCGACACCTCAGTTGTCCTGAGGGTTCATACTTGAACGGACAGTTTCCTGAAAAGTGGACTGGTAGAGGTGGTCCTGTGTGGTGGCTTTCTCGACCCTCTAATTTCATTCCTCTGGACTTTTTTGTGTGGGAAGAGACGCGCAATCTTGTTTGCAAAACCACTGTTGACTTAAAAGACGATCTGGTTGCCCGGACAGCAGAAGCAGCAGAAGAAGAAGAAATTAAGGACTCTCCTGCAGCCTTTGACTGTGTTAGACGTGACATGACCCGCCGATGCAAACTTTCTTTACAAGCCAATGCAGGCATTACTGAGTAATTGTAATATATTAATGTTGTTGTCTCGTGGCAATAATAATTAAAAATTGTTTGTCTTTCTTTTTGTCTACCGTAAGTAAGGTTTTATGTCCTCGTACAGTGGTGCCTCACTGGACAACACATTGAAAAAATTGTTTTCATTGTCTATGCAACACCAAAGACTTTGTTGGTTTAGTTAATTTCCATCCAGAGAAAACTCCTTCTGCCAGTTTAAAAAATCCTCACAGAAAAATATGACATTAGAGGAAAATATTTGTTTTGGTGTCCCGTGCAACCTCCCAGAGTTTTCGGGTTAAGTGATTCTCATCCTGTATAATCCTATTATGTTGCTGTACGTATATTCCATGTTCTGCCTGCAGTACAACGAACAATTTTTATTTCCATTAGTATATTTTATAGAATATTCCACGTTCCAAATGATTTAGACGATGAAAGAAAGAGCAAAAGACATTTTTGAAATGGATCTCCCATTTAGAAATATTTGTACGAATATTTCATCTTTGTTGCACATTTAGTTTTTATATAAAACATCAATAAAATATTTTTGAGGTTTTCTCTTTACTCTGACCAAATTAGTGCCCGGCAGATAAACAAGTGCAGGCCATAAGGTAGCTCTAAACCTACCGAAGCAGGGGAATAAAAAGTCACTTTTGCTGGGTTCCGGCACATGTCGGTCGAAATTCCGAAAAGTGAGGCCACAGATGAAGCCTGCGTGGGACATATTGCGGCACAATGCGCCTTCCCCCTACCCACTGTACATTTCCGCTGACACACAGCATCGTGTGTCGGTACAGCCATAGCATTCTCTTTGAAAGACTACAGCGAGACCAAGCAACTACAATACGCTTCTGAATGTGGCATTGCTCTATGAAACAGTGGTTTCGGCGCCAGCGAGACATCCCAACAGTGTGTAATGCCTGGGGTGCACAGATTTAATTACTTCATAATTCAAATGAATTTGTTGCATATTATGATAAAAGAGCAACATCGTACACGGATACGTCCACATCAAATTTCTGCTAATGGAGGGATGAATGTAATACTCATTTTTAAGCTTCTGTGTATCGTTTTACTTACCTCCTACGATTTAGTATTTTATCACCGTCGCATTCTCATCCATTTACTTTTCAATTATCTACGAGCATCATTTACTTGACTGCTGTTTTATTCTGTTGCTCTGTATGTACATCCGTAAAACTACATTTTAAAGTGCCCGCCTACGTAGCAGAGTGATCAGCGTCTCCGACAGCCATGGGCGGGACCCGAGTTTGATTCGCAGTACTGCGAAGGATTTTTCCTTGTTGGGGAGACTGGAACGGGATTCAGTCAGCCTCGTGATGCAAGTTCAGAAGCTGCTTGTTCGAGTATTAGTGGCTCCGGATCACGAAAACTAACAACGGATCCTCCATACCACATCTAATGACGCTATTGGAAGAAGATGACTCGGCGGTCGGTCTGTACCGATGGGTCTGCCAGATCTGGTGAACGACTTTTCTGCTTACTTGCTACGTTAAATTTCAAGGCACAGCAGTTTTATGTTTAGTGGGCTTGAAACAGAACGCCCGAGTACACAAGAGAGACAACGGGAAAAATGTAGTGTGTTTATAACGAAAATTTGCTGCTAACCGTTTTGTGATATAAATATTTTAATCACTATCGTCTCCGAATGATTTAAAAAGGCGCTAATAATCACGTCGTTGGAAATACAAAAGACGTAATCAACACTATGTTTATCAACAAGAGAGTTTCAGAAAGCCCGTCGTTGTTTTCTTGTCTTTGCACGCTGTGTTGCATTTCTGCTGCTGCTGCTGCTATACTTAAAGGCACAGGGTGGCGTCATAAAAGAGTGGAGTTATACAATACTTGACATGATGTCCGCTTTATAACTCCAAGTTATAACACGTGGCACCCATTCCCCAGTGAAGAGGCGTGCACGCTCTAGCTTTGCACCACGGTATGCTGCTTGAATTGTATGTCCATGCTTTAGCTCAAAGTAATAACTTGGAACCGAAAGATCTGTAAACATTTACATTATGCGATTCAGTATATTTCACCAAACCACATACCCTAGTACTAGTCTTGATCTGCCTTTTCGAGCATTGTGTGACACTAGATCCAGCAACGAATCTGTTCAGTGTTTTATTTTTATTTTTGTGTAAACGACGACCCCCCTCATCTCAGTATTAAAAATTCACATAAATATTTTCATTCAATTGTTGTTATTTAATTTTACGCAAATAAGCTTTGTATGTGAATAGTTAGCTCATTACCATTACGCGTGGAGATTTGTTGTCTGGTCGGTATTCGCGAAATTTAATGTTAGGAGTTCATAGCATGGGTCTTTAATTCCCATACTGCTTTGTATTATTTCACATTGGCTGAAGTCTGTCATGTTATTTAACAGAGAACTACTACTACAAATCATCATGCCCGTTCTGTGAACTTCATTCCTCAGATTTATATAAGTGTTTCTATTTCCGTGCGAAAATAAACAGTTAGTGTCTGAGACAACAGAACGTCTGTGACACTGATGACACACTAACTAACGGAGTAACTACTTTCGCAAGAATGTTTGCTTTCAGTATCAACCGCAGTTGCTTACAAAACCTTTACCATTATTATATTCTTTCCTATGCCATTTACAGAATTTTTTCGCATGAAGGCTTTAAAAGGAAGGACTGAAGAGTGGAGTTTAGCGTCCCGCTGACAGCGCGGTCGTTAGAGACGGACCACAAGCTCGGATTACGAAAGAATGAGGAAGGAAATCAGCAGTGTTTGTTCCAGAGGAACCATCCCGGCATTATCCTGGAGCGATTTATGGAAATCACGAAAACCGAAATCTGGATGGCTGGAAGGTAATCTGAGCTATCGTCCTCCCGAATGTGAGTCCAGTGAGATAATCACAACGTCTTTTCATTTGGTTGTGAAGGCTACAGTAGTAAACTGTGACGCTGTATGTTCTGTACATGTTGTAATGCGGCAAATGTAAAGGCCTACGGCATTGTAGTTTGAGGTATCCCTAGGCTTAGATTCAGTATCCTTGTTGAGGGTGGGGGCTGTTTGTTCTTCAGCACTAGCACGTTCCTCTCTCGAAATGTGGATGATTTACCATTAGGGGGACTGTTCTTGTTAGACAGCTAAGAAATGCGTGGAGATTTGTTGTCGGGTCGGTTTCCGCAAAAACAGAAAGAAGGAGAAAATTTAAAGATGGTGCCAAATACATCCTGATCCTCTCGAATATTACCGTTGTGGCAGGATTGTGGGGCAGAAAATTACATTTATATCCGAAAAACGTATTACAATCAACAGCATCGCTTGACCTTATAAAGACACTGTAAATACATCTAAGATACAGTCCAGGATATTGGCATCAAGTTTCTACCGCCCCAGGGTTCGAATTCCCTACCTCTGGGTCGAGCTCAAGCTTCATAACATGCGTAACCTCGGACCCGAATGTGATTCGGTGTGAAACGGAAGGCAAAATGATTTGGATTTAATGTCCCATCGACGAATTGAACATTAGAAACGGAACGCAAACTCTAGTTGGAGAGAATGGGGAAGTGGACTTCCGGTGTTCATTTAAAAACATTCACCTGACAATTTCCTTGTGTAATTTAACGAAACTAAATTCTGATTGGTAAGATGGGATTATAACGGCAGCCGCCCAGCATACGAGTTCAGTATCTTAAACAAGGCGCTACCTACCTCGGTAAGAGTTGAAACGAAAGGGTACAGATGATAGATGTGAGAATGTGCGGCATGTTTGCTGCAACTAAAGTCGCTGCATCTGGCATCATAGTTTGGGGAGCGTTCATATATTTGACCGATTATTGACGAGTTCCGGCGGCACTCGGTAGGGTGAGTGGTGGTGGTAGCGGACTGGTGGGCCCAGTAGACACATTGATGACCCAGAAACAATACTTCATTAGCTTCAGATTTATGAGGCAGACACAGCCCACTGCACCGACGCAGGTCGGTGAAGGCTCGCAGGCGGCGGCTTCCGCCCAGGTGAGAAGAAAGAGTGTCAGCGCCCCACAATTGTGACCTCAGGCAGGGCGACGGCCGATGGTCTGACAGTGGTTCATGGCCTTGCCGTCAGTGGCAGATTGTTCTGTTCTGCGACGGCGTTCTGAAGTTGTAGTTCAGGTCCAGCAGCATCAACCACGGAGGAAAGGAAGTACGGGACACGACCTATTGCCCTCTGACGGGAATCGGACGGCGGTAGGAGCAGACGGCAGGTCAGTGGCGCTGTGGCACCAAGTCCCGCATAGAGACTCAGGGGCTGGTGGCGGGTTTACTTACCCCGTCTCGAACCAATGGCTGAAGTTGGTGATACCCAGTCGTCTCGCCATATGACGTGACCCTGGCGTCGTAATGGTACTGCTAGACTCCGAATGCCTCTGCTTCAAAATCTGATACTATTTATATGGCTCCGGTGCGCACTTGTTACACTAAAACCCTGCAACCAGACTTATAACACATAACAAGAGTCCGGCCCCACTGTGCTGGCACCGTCCTTCCACTCTGGATATTAACACTGTGCGCTGCAGTTTTCTGGTGAGTACTGTTAGCCCGTTTCGCAATCTTTTTGCGTACATGTTGCTATGACCGTCATGATGCTACACTATACTTACCAACCACTGGTAGCCTGATGTAGTGCTACACAGTGACTCCTTACAAATTTCTCATCTTTCACTAAAACTAGGTAATGACACTACATTACGAAAGGATAGCAATGTTAAGGCGACAATCCAGTAGGATCCTCCCTGCGTCATACCGCGAATAGTTCTACTACAAAATACCTCCTGGCAATCTGCTAATAGAAACTATATTTATGGCTGTAAAGTACCCTCCATACGCTCCAGTGTAACTGTTAAAAACGTTCAGAACAAGTACGCAGTGACTGCCTAGGCCAGCTCGGAAGAAGTCGGCTCATCGAATGAAAGGCTGGCGCATCCACTCAACTTGGCTCAACGGCACTGTGTATTGTTGGTCAATAATATGGTGCAAAGTTTCAGCAAATCTCTCGATACTCCCTCCAGGTGGTCTCGCAGGCTCGACCTGTACTGGGTCCCATTGTATATCTCCCTTAACTCATCCACTGGTCCCAATATGTCCGAATAATTTCGTCCGAGCGGTACTCGACGGGGTAAAACGACCATTTCACTCACGCAGACCAATAATACATCTTATCTCAGACTAAGAGACTGTTCGTCATTTCAGACGTAGAGACCTGTCGCAAGACATAACGGCTCGTTGCAAATCGTCATCGAAATCTAGCATACTGATTGTGGTCTAGTGGTTAGTGACGGTCCTCTAGCTCACGGGGTCCTGAGTTCGATTACCGGCCGGTCGAAAATTTTCTTCGCCCGGGAACTGGGTGTTTGCGTTGTCTTTATCATTTCATTATATCAACTGTATATTGTATAAAATCATCAAACGATTAAATAAATAAATAAATCTCAGTTTCATCGACGCGCAATGACATCAAATAGAAAGACGTGAACCAGGCGGCTGGACAACTCCAGATGTTGTCTCCCGCCCAATACTGCCAAACGAGCTCTTCATTTCATCGAGAAGACTCGTTATAAATCGCCCTCTGCTGTTGAAACTATGATAATTAGGAGACTGTTAGTCTGAGATATAATTGTGTCTTCGTCTATTATCACGAGAAGCATTCTTTGTAATATCGTAATCGAAACCTTGCCTCTATCGCTGCTAGGCTACCATCACCTATTCCCTACCCTCAGCACAGCTTTAAAGTTAAATTTAAACTAGAACTCTTATTTGGATTCCTTACATGTATTTCCCACACATCATCTATGATGATTCTCAGATCACTATCTGCTAGCCCCATCTTCTTCTACCTAGGCACTCCACCCCACCCACATACACACAAACACAATAAACGTCTTCCCCAAAATCTTTCTGTCAATCAAAATTCCTATATTAGATCCAAAAATAAAAAAATTAAGGCGTTAGATATATGGAATAGTCGTATCTGACAAAGGTAGTAATGTGGTAAGAGACATACAGTCTAAATTGAAGCATTATCTGATGCTTCTCCCTCGATTGAAAGGCAAAATATACCTCGAGGAAGGAAGATTAATGGGAATAAATATTTGTCTATAAAACCATTGGCACATAGGCTATGGAATGTAAGGACTGTGTGCGCTGAAAAACATTTGTGGTACTATCGGTGGTACATTCACTACGTCGTCAAGAGTGTTCCGTGATTTTCGATGTTAATATAAGGCTGCTCTTGGTAATTGTAGGCTCTAGATTTATTTACTATGGGTTCCATAACTTTATATCTCATTATAATAGCGGAACGGATTCATATATCGTCATTTTTTTTGTCCTCCGTCGTTCGCTCCCTCTTCTGGTGTGATCACAGAGGGGTGCGACATTGACACATGCGTGAATAGAATGGCAAAGAGTCCTTCTGAGACCACCCAGTTCGGCAACACCGTCGATGCTATCTGCCCACCTTTTTTTTTTTTTTTTTTTGGGACACCTTAAAAATGTACCTGCACAGAGTAGCCGAAGTCCTGCTTGATCAGATTGTCTCTGATGCGTATTTCATGGCCTCTCTAACAACGCTGAGATAGTATTTCGACGTTTGTGTTAAAATCCTGGTGCATCCGTATTACTTAGCTTGAGCCTCGGACAAACACTGCTCTGCGACCGATGACTTGTTAGGTACATCATTCGAGACTACCACTCAGCAAAGACTTTTGATGATGCACATTGGTAGTCCACTATAAACTACGCAACACAGTTAAGAGATCACTTCTTCGAAACGTCGAAGTTGTCACCCATTCCGACGCATGAGTTTGAAATTTCGCCCAAAGGTGGCAACAAACGTCCTCTGTAACGGTGCAAGACCGTGGCACCCTTAGACGTCACCCTCGGGCTCGGCGACCTTTCAGGCAGGAACGTGTCGACGCATGCGAGAAGAATCCCAGAGCTCTAAAGTTCAAGTGAGGTGTAATCTGGGTTAATGATGTCCATTGGCTCCAAATTACATCACAGTTCCACCCAACACCACCATGGACTTGTCACATGATTGAAAGGTCGTCACACCCCGTATTACCCATATTTTATCGCTTCTTTTGAGGCCTCTGAGATGGAGGTCAAAACAGCGACAACCAGAGCTGAAATCACGCGGTTTTCTTATCGATGGCAGAGGTAAGCATTTCAGACACAACGCCACTACGAATCGCCACGAAAAGACCTTAAGGGATGGCATAAGGGCAGTCATAGAAACAGTCCCTTCCATTGAGGCAGTGATCCCCACACATTTATGGGTTGAAAACGACGGTGTACTGTGTGATGAGCAACAAGATGATTTTTGAGACAGCCTTTGACTCTGCCGACACCTCTCTTCTCTAATGACATCGTTGGACAGCAAAACCTTTGAATGTTATGGCACACCTCTGGAGTGCAGAGGGACCGCAATTTTTTGCACTAGTGTACAATGTCGAACCACTAGTAACAGTTCAAAACCATTCGACGAAATCTGAACGTGATCTATAGCAGCAAAGGACGGTTGTGCTTTTTAGCTCTTCTGCTTCGCTCCCTCCTGTGGCGTGATCACAGAAGAGTGCGACATTAACACACGCGTAAAACGAAGGGCAAAGGATTCTTCTAAGACCCCCAGTCTGGCAACACTCTCCGTGCCATCGGTCCGCCTTTGTTGAGCAGCTTAAAAATGTATCTGTCATCGTCCCTCGAAGAGAGGCAACCCTTTCGACACTTCTCTGATTTGGGATGACCTACTAGCAGGCACAAGAGCAGTGGCATAGACTGCAAATTTGTAAATTTGTGGTAAGATCCTGTGGGACCAAACTGCTGAGGTCATCGGTGCTTAAGCTTACACACTACTTAATCTGACTTAAACTGCCATACGCTAAGGACAACACGCACACCCTTGCCCGAGAAAGGACTCGAACCTCCGACGGGGGGAGCCGCGTCGGCCGCTGTAGTCGGCGGTTCTAGGCGCTTCAGTCTGGAACCGCGCTACCGCTACGGTCGCAGCTTCGAATCCTGCCTCGGGCATGGATGTGTGTGATGTCCTTAGGTTAGTTAGGTTTAAGTAGTTCTAAGTTCTAGGGGACCGATGACCTCATATGTTAAGTCCCATAGTGCTCAGAGCCATTTGAACCATTTTTTTGGGGTGGGGGGGGTGGGGGGGGGGGGGGAGGGGGAAGCCGAGTGAACTGTGACTAGGAGCCCTAGGCCGCGCGGCTACATAGCCTGCCTGCACGTCTGTAGGGCTCTCGTCACAGATTATTTCGTCCCAGGTACATTTTTGAGATGACCAAAGAAAGGTGGTAAGGTGATATCGGGGATGTTGCTGAACTGGATGGTCTCAGAGGGACCCATTGCCATTTTATTCACACATGTATCAATGTCACACCCCTCCGTGATCACACCATAGGAGTGCGCGAAACAAGAGAACTGAAAAAGAATATGCTCCATTTGCTGCTTCGGATCTGGTTCACATTTCGTCGAATTTTTTTGAACTGTCCTTAGTGGTTCCACTCTGTACAACAGCGCAGAAATTGCGGTCGCATTGCACTCCAGATGAGTGTGACCAAGTTCAGTGGTTTTACTGGCCCTCAGTGAGAAGTGTTGAAGCTTCCGGGAGGTGTCAGTAGCGTCAAAGGTTGTCAAGCACGTCGTCCTTTTGGGCATCGGTCTGCGAGCTGTCGTTTTCGACAGCGAAATATGTGAGAATCAACGTTCCAAGGAAAGGGGAGGTTTCATTGACGATATTTTGCCATCGCTTTTTGGTGGCGATAGTGAGCTGCGGAGCGTCTGAAATGTTTTCCTCTGCCACCCATAAGATAACCACGTATTTCAGCTCTGGGTGTCGCGGTTCTGATCTCCATCGCAGAGTCAAACGAAGTGGTGAAATGTGGGTAGCATTGAGTGTGAGACCCTTCCCATCGTGTGATAAGGGTGGGATTGTGGTGAAATTTGGTGTCTATATGACATCACTAACAGAACTTACATTTCACATGACCTTCTGAGCTCTAGCCTTTTCTTCGCATGTATCAGTGCCTTGCTGTCTGAAGCGTCGCGGAGCCCGAGTGTGGCGTCGCAGGGCGCCACACTTCTGCACCACTACAGAGGGAAGTTGCAGGTACTACGTGAGTGAAACGTAAGACATGTGAGTAGCAGTGGTTGACATTTACGGTGTTTCTAAGACGTTATTCATGAAGTGAGATGCGCAGTGTACGTCTTGCTATGTTGGCACGGAATCTCGTACACCCCAGCTTTCCAGGACTGCAGCTACAGTCTCACCAAGATTCGACTGATCGCCGAAATTTTGTGCCCTCTGGACAATGTAAACCGGCAGTACACTCGAGGACTGTTAGATCAGTGTCAGAGATAATCAAAACTTCTTTTGAAGAACGAAACCCGTGAAGAAACAAGGGTCCATTTGATAGCTTCCTCGAGCCGTGGTAAGTAAAGGAAGAAAGGACATGTTGACAACCAGGTGATTAGAGAGGAGTCACCGACTCAGTTGTACGTGAACTGAGAAGGAAATGTACATTGACCTGCTGAAGGAATCATTCTGCGAATACCATTACGTAATTTGGGGAAACTCCGGTAAACTTTAATCTCGATGGTCAGACACGAATCTGGGGAACATTTTTTCTGAATGCGAGTCCCATGTCGTAACATAAGTAACCTTGAGCAGTATCCACCAAAGGCATCGCTACTCAGGTAAATTAGAAGGAGATCCTCGCAAAGTTAAATAAATAAATACGTATTCACTCCGTACCATTATCGACTAATGGAACTCCTATATTAAATTCGTTATCAGTTTCTAACATTAATGCAGTATGTATCAAAAATACAAATGTATCAGCCGACGGCTCCCTGGTTTTCTTCCAAGGAGCGTTAAGCTGTTACATTTTATAGTAATAGTTCATCCTCGTTGAAAGACATGGCAGACTTTGACATCGGCTCTTACCGGCCAAATACTGCCAGTGATGATCTATTTCATAACCGGGATTGAAACTGACTTCCCTACGGGTTGAATACCACTGTACAGGCATCCGTTAGTGGTAACGAAGTTATAGATGGTATTTGAGAATATTCTAATACTAGGAGCTTCCTTGTGTGGATGTTTCCGTAAATCTCACACTTGCCCTACGGAAATCTGTAATGGACGGGTTAAATTCGCATTTTTACTCGTCCCCTCCTTCCCTTCCTCCCAAAGTATTAACGTAAAATTAAAAGTTGGAACAATGTACTCAAATTGGTTCTGTTATAAGGATACAAGTGAGGGAAAATCCTTTTATTAACTGTTTTTGGAAAATCTATTACATATCGTCAATGACTAAGAGGTACCAAGCTGGCACCGAGGAAGAACCTGGACGGAGTATAAGAAACTGGTAAATGCGAGGACAGCTCCAAGTATACAGATGCTGTTGCCATGACGAACGAAGATAAGATTAAAACTTTGTACACGTCAGTCTTTGTTTTGTGTTCTCTGCTGACTGATATCGGTATTATTTGCGTCAGCAAAGAATACTCGATGTTAAAACTGAATGATTATTATTTAAAGAACATTAATAAGCAGAGTACAGTTTTCTTTCTTTTTAAGGGTGCTACGCTAAGTTGGAAGAGTTGTTTACTGTTAGAATTACCGCAGAGTGCTCTTTGCATTATCGCGGGCCTGGAACGGCCAGTCTTTCCTGTCGTTGGAAGTTGGATCAATTAAACGCAGGCAGACTGCATACTTCAGGGCCCCAGTAGGACTTTTGCACTGCAAGAGTTACAGTAATCGTGGATATATATATTAGGCTCGGTTCTCGAGAGCTAAGTTAACAGAAGTAAAATAATTACTGAACTTCAGCGCTCGGGAACTGATGATTGAAATTTCTCTCGGAAGTCCAATTATTCAACATAAATAGCAGAACCGCTGTAATTTATCAAACACAAAAATTTCTGTCAAAAAAATGAACGATGAATCATGAAAGATCCAACCGAGTCGAGTCGCTCTATTATTTAAAGGTAATATAAAAATTATTACATCTCCGTTGAATATGCATCTGCTTTAGTATCACAATACACAGATATCGGTGATTTTCGAAAAACAGCACTCCGCTTCTTGAACCTGATGAATTATAAATATTATTAATTTATATAATTTTTTCCTCCATTAATTCCTGTTATCTCTTTCCTATTTACCTAATATTCAGCATCATGCGAATGTTATAACAAATTAATTCTACTCCTTTATTGCATCATCTTTGTTAAAAGAAATTCTTCGGCTTTCAAAGAGCTGTACTTTGTTTAAGTCAGGTAATTCGGAATATTTATGTTAATGTCAAAATTTACTATAGCTGTGGTTTAAAATAATTTTATACATCTGTAACAAAAATCTTATAATAGAAAGTAGAACATTATTGAAAGAAGACTTCCTTAGAATTTTGATACGTGTATGAGGGGGAATGCAAAATGACAACAAAACCAACCAGTCAGAAGATATTCTCGGCAAACACCTGCAGGGTTAAGCCAGAATGCATATATTCCACTTACGTCCAGCAAATAAAAAATGGCTCTGAGCACTATGGGACTTAACTGCTCAGGCCATCAGTCCCCTGGAACTTAAAACTACTTAAACCTACCTAACTTAAGGACATCACACACATCAATTCCCGAGCTAGGATTCGAACCTGCGACCGTAGCGGTCGCGCTGTTCCAGACTGTAGCACCTAGAACCGCGCGGCCATTCCGGCCGGCGTCCAGCAAATAATTACGGCTCGCATACTGAAGCAAAACTACCTCCATGTTCTGCGGTGACATGTCAATAATATAATTCTAGCGCCAATACTCTAAACTTAAACGTATCTGATGTACGAATGTTATTTAATGGAAAATACGAGAGTATTCGGAACAAGTGCATTCCGCCTGGATCCCTGAAATTTTTTGGTTGTTTTTGAACGCAGTCTGTTACAAAAGAAAATAAAGTATCGTAAAATAAATAAAGAACATAATGTGTCAGACATTATTAAAGTAGGTACCATTCTTCGTGGGTAAGAATTTATATCGAGCAAGAAACGTTAGTCGTTTAACGCCATTATTTGCTGCAGTCAAACTTCCTGACAGACGGAAACTTGGGGATTAGAGCGGATCGCCAAGTTGTTCTCGAAGTTACGCGTATTGGCCCAACTTTCCTCGTGAGAACTTCTGACAATAAGAAGTTGATGCTACGCTTTCTACTACTGGCATGTTTCAATAACAGTGAGCTTTTCCTGGAGGTTAACGATGGAAACTGAAACGGTTCAGGAAGATAGTGAAGAGAGCCTTCTGAAACAGTTCGGGCACACAGTGAAGACAGCCATGTCCTCCTTTCATAATAAATAGTTTACTAATGGTGACGAAACTGGGACGAGCAAATATACAGTACAGTCCCACAGTGCCACTGCGCTCGTAACTGCATTACTCAGTGCTTCGTGGGTTTCTCCAATGTTACCAAATCTGTGTCTACATACGCCATACAAACATTACCTCATCCGGTGACTCACAATATGCTGAAACTGAATTGTAAGTCATCGATGTTTTGTGTACGATAAGGAATATTTTCTGTAATTATCATTTCTGTTACGGTCTTTTAATAGTAAAATATCTATTCTGTTCGGAAGTGAAAAAGTCACGAATAAACAGGAACCACTCATGATGAAAATCGAATGGAAGGCAAAAGTGTCTGTATAAAAAGAAGTTAAGGCGCATGTGCAGATAATTATGTAGTTAACAATGTTTCTGATTTCCTTTGTTGCAAATATAGGACGCATTCATCTTCACGGGCAGGTGGTGGCAAGTTATATGTTGGCTAATACAGTCAACGAACGTTCAATATGGGACTTCATGTATGTGAACTTCATTTGTCGGATATGATTCTTAATTTCTCTCTGACACTTTTTTGGATGAACACGATCTTGATAAAGGTGAAAAATACTGTAGCGACATTTTGTTTACATGCGTGGGGTAATTGGAGGAGTCACTATAAGGAATGGACAATACTCTGAAATCGCTAAACAGTATACAGCAAGCAAATACGACGTCCGCTACAGAAAAGAGTTCTAATGAACTGACTGCTGACCTCAGAAGTTAAGTCCCATAGAGCTCAGAGCCATTTGAACCATTTTCTAATGAACTTATGGGTTTGAAGTACGTACATAGTAACTGAAGATACCAAATGAAATTTAAATTTAAAATCTTTCTCAACAAAAAGTAAAAAGTAAGGAAAAAGATGAATTTATGTTAAAATTTAACGTCCCCTCGACGATAAGGTCTTGAGGTCGTAAGAGACACAGCCGGCCGAAGTGGCCGTGCGGTTAAAGGCGCTGCAGTCTGGAACCGCAGGACCGCTACGGTCGCAGGTTCGAATCCTGCCTCGGGCATGGATGTTTGTGATGTCCTTAGGTTAGTTAGGTTTAACTAGTTCTAAGTTCTAGGGGACTAATGACCTCAGCAGTTGAGTCCCATAGTGCTCAGAGCCATTTGAACCATCGTAAGAGACAAAATCCGCACATAACAAGGTTGGTCTCATTTTCCAAACAAGTATCACACAATTTGCCTTAATTGCTTTAAGAAAACCACAGAAACCTACATCCGGGTAGCTAGACGAGAATTAGAACTCTAGCCCTCCCGAATGCGAATTCAATGTCTTAACCACTAGCCCGGAATGTTTAGATAACCAAGTTTCTTTAAATAAATGCTACCGGACGGAAACTGTCCGATAAAAAACTAAGCGAACTATAACGAATTTGAGAGTACGTCTCATTAACTACTATGTCTATGCAGTATACTGAACTTAACTTGAATCCGTTTAAGTTTGTTAACATTAACTTCTTGCTGCATCTATTGCTGCAAATCTTATGCCAATAGTTTCCTGTTTTTCAGAAATTCGGAGATAGTAGCTGGTATCAAAAATCAAATTCGTGGAGGATATCTAGAATAAAAGAAAAGAATCCATGTAATACATTTGCCGGAAAACTGACTGAAATCCTATTTATCGTATCGCTGAATATGATCCTTGTTTAACGTAAGCGATGAGTTGTAAACAAAATCATGTGATCGACGTTTTAACAATCAGATTTTACTCAAATCATTTTTCAGATGATTGCTGAGTTAACGTTCACAACGAACATTAGTTAGCTGTTGCCTGCGTACGGAATGAGAATTCAGTGTTTGCTCTATATTAGAATCTTGAATACTCGGAAATATATGACAATCAAAGATGGTCTACTGTCTGACTAACGATGAGAACACGATAATTGCCATACTCATATTTCCTGGAAACTTCTCGCAGTTGTTGAGGGTTCAAAATAAGCAAACACGTGTCACGATTTATCCACAGATACTCGACCGTTTCTGTGAAAACGACGGTCAAGGTTTTCGTGGTCCTTTCTGCGCCTTTTAGCGAGCAAGAAGTTCAGCCGAAGCGGTGATACAGTGGCTAGAGTCATAACTTCGCACTTTTGCGCCCTGTGTTCGAAACCCGATTATTATTTTTCTCTTAGTTTCTCATTTACCTACGCATATACCTAAAAGATTACTGCACGAATGTTTTCCAGTGTATGTTGAAATAACGTTACTCTTACTTGTCTACTACTTGTACGTCTGGTGAATAAATTTAAAGAAAATGAATGTGAAAAATATTTGAAATAGTTTCCGGAGAAATTTCTTGATTCTTGATCAGTTGCAAGTGCCAGTTTTCGGTAAATGGAACCGTTATACGTGGTTTGCCGCGATATTGAGAACTCGTGAAATCTTCATGATTTTTAACGACGTTTCTTTCCCGAACGAGATTCACACGAGAAATGTCACTGTGACAAACCTGCCTTTCCGCAATGCTCGTGGTGTTCGGAACTTCTTTGTTTCGAATGTTTCTACAGTCGGTATAACCCAAGGAATTGCACCAAATCTTCCATAAGAGTAAAATACAAGAACTGATATAAGAGTGAAATATACGAATACGATAACTCAAAGTTTGTGGTCCTTGAAAATACCATACACACAAATGATTATAATAAATGTATGACATTTATTGTGAAACTCAGCCGTACGAAGTGGTCGCACGGTTTGAGGCGCCATGTCACGGATTGCGTGGCCCCTCCCGCCAGAGGTTCGAGTTCTCCCTCGGGCATGGGTGTTTTTGGAAATTTGTGGTAAGGTCTTATGGAACCAAACTGCTGAGGTCATCGGTCTCTAAGCTAACGCACTACTTAATCTAACTTAAACTAACTTACGCTAAGGACAATTCACACACCCATGCTCGAGGAAGGACTCGAACCTCCGAAGGGGGCAGACGCGCCGACCGTGGAAAGGCGGCTACCCCGCCCGGCGGCATGCGTGTGTGTATTGTTCTTAACATAGGTTACTTTAAGTGGTGTGTAAGTGTAGGGACCGATGACCTTAGCAGCTTGGCCCCTTAGGAATTCACACACATTTGAACACATTTGTGAAACGCAGCTGCAGTTTTACAATTAATGTAACGTCCTTCTGCCCCCTAATTTGATAAGAAACATCGCGTAGTAGCCTACTAAGGATATGGGTAGATAAATGAAATTAAAGAAAGAAAGAAAGAAGTCGCAGTGCTAGCGCCATTTGGGCTTACATTATAGCCAGCAGAGACGTTCAAAATGGCTCTGAGCACTATGCGACTTAATTTCTGAGGTCATCAGTCGCCTAGAATTTAGAACTAATTAAACCTAACTAACCTAAGGACATCACACACATCCATGCCCGAGGCAGGATTCAAACCTGCGACCGTAGCGGTCGCTCGGTTCCAGACTGTAGCGCCTAGAACCGCACGGCCACTCCGACGGCCCGCAGAGAGGCATCTACATTACTTCGAAAACTTCGACCGTCGTTTCTACAGAAACGGCCTAGTATTTACCGATGAGAAGAGACACGCGTTCGCTTCTTTTCACTCCTCTTCTACTGAACGAAGCTTCTGAGAAATTGGGTTACAGCACTTGCTGTGTTCTCCTTATAAGACTGCAGATGAATTTTTACGAGAGTATTTCGTAATACGTACATTTCTAACAGTTCAGGAAAGCACTGAGAAAAGGTCACAAAACATAAATACGTTACCATATACAACAATTTATCCACGCATAGCCTCACGGAGCTTCCGATGTTATCCACCAAATGTACAGGATATCCCTACTAACAGTCGTCAGGGGCATTTTCTCTGCCGTTTCAGTAGATATATGCAATTTAGTTATTGCATTGTGTAGCTGGAGTCAGCCCATAAAAATACCGCTCATCTCGTCTTACATGCCACGCCTAATGTCGACGGAAGGCGTCCGTTCGATTCCTGTTACAAACAAAATGACTTTTGAAACGGAATTTTACGTACCCGTTAGATAGCGCAGTCCCAGACCACTCTAGCGCGATATTCGATTTATCGGTAAGTGTTAACGGAGACAGTAAAACACGAAGAATAACCAATGCTTTAGCAGCGACAGCACCTCCCAGGCCCACACTACTGCTTCCAGCATGCAGCAGTGCTGCTCAGTCGTTGTTGGAATACTAGTTATTCTTCGTGTTGTACTGTCCCTGTTAATACATATCAATGAAACTAATGAGGCACTACACTCATCTGGGAGCGCTCTATCGAATGAGCACGTAAAATTCCTCTTTAAAAATAATTTTGTTTGTGACGTGATACAAACCGACGCCTTCCGTCGGTATTCGGCAACAAATGAGAAACTTCATCAGTTGTATCTCTTAGGTCTGACTCCATTACGAAAACTAAATTTCTCGTATCTTCCGAAACATCAAAGAAAATGCACTTGACGACTCGTAGGAACGACTCTTAGTAGAAATTCTGGGACGCTTTAAGGTACAGCAATTCTGTTTTCACCCAAATCAAATGCGAGAAATTCCTCAATAAATAACGTATAATCTCTTTTATGACAATTACAGAGATATCGGTATCAATTTCGACTTTACAAATGTAATTTTGTGATTTCTGCTGCTAGTATCGTATTTCTAAAATAAAGGAATTCGACGACATTTCAGTCTTCATGATCAGATTACTAGCCTCTGAGTAATTACAATATTAATGACTTATGTTTCTGTTCTCAACGTGAAACTAACTGCTGTCGTATGCTGAAGTACATGATTTGCACCCAAATAAGGCAATATCTCACGTCGGATAAGGAGGATATAAAGTGTTGGACCTCCGCGACATCGATATAAAACGGGCACAGAGGAAACGTAAATTTCATTATGTCTGTGTCGTTCTCGTGTGTAGCGTGCTGGTTAGCTTGATAAAAATAAATAACTCTTACAACAGAAGGGAAACTAGATAAGCCACTTCTTTACGGAGAACGCCGAAGGAATGCGAAGAGAGCTGTTGATTAGCACGCTCAAAGATGTTCTGACAGGGCGTGGCAAAAAAAAGTTATTTGGAGGGCGCCGGAATACTACGCAAACGGTAAGGAGCAAACTTGCAACGAGCGGAGCGAACTAAATAGATGTTCCGACAGAGATTGTCAATGATCAACATCCTAGTTCCAAAGAAATGGCGTATGCCCCTCGAAAATGTCAGCCAAACTAAGTCGCATTTTGTTCAAAATAACTTCCCTTCGTATCATGCATTCCTTCATCACTCGGTAGGATCGCGGGAGAAACACTGAGTTCTGTCGGTCGGCCGTGATGTGACATCAGGACAATAGATTCTTTCATAAAAGAATTGTCTTTATTGATAAAGCTACATTTACAAATCGTGGAAAGCTCAAAGTAAGAAACATGTGTTACTTGGCACTGAGAATCGGCACTGGCTGATGCAGGTTGCACATCAGAGGCGGTGGAGTGCGAACGTTCGGTGCTCGATTATTAGAGATTTTGTGACTGGATAGGACATGAAGCTATTATTAGTTAGTAGAATGAAATTTTCACTCTACAGCGGAGTGTGCGCTAATATTAAACTTACTGGCAGATCAAAACTGTGTGCCGGACCGAGACTCGAACTCGGGACCTTTGCCTATCGCGGGCAAGTGCTCTACCAACTGAGATACCCAAGCACGACACTTTTGATCTGCCAGGAAGTTTCATATTAGCGCACACTCCGCTGTAGAGCGAAAATTTCATTTTAGAAACATCCCCCAGGCTGTGACTAAGCCATGTCTCCGCAATATCCTTTCTTCCAGGAGTGCTAGTTCTGCAAGATTCGCAGGAGAGCTTCTGTGAAGTTTGGAAAGTAGGAGACGAGGTACTGGCGGAATTAAAGCTGTGAGGACGGGGTGGGAGTCGTGCTTGGGTAGCTCAGTTGGTAGAGCACTTGCCCGCGAAAGGTAAAGGTCCCGAGTTCGAGTCTCGGTCCGGCACACAGTTTTGATCTGCCAGGATGTTTCCTATTATTAGTTGGCACGCACGTTCACTCAATTTGATGTCACTGGACATTTTTGTCTGGGGTAAACTCAAAGAGAAAATCCATGCACAAGTTGTGACGAGCCCAGAGTATTCACAACAACGCATTGTTGCAGCACGTGCAATGATATCTAAGGAATCTCTTCAATCTGTCCTGACATCGCACCAGTGACTGAAAACGGGTAATGCAGTAGATGGTCGGTATTTCGAGTACTTGACGACTTAAATGGAGTTTTAAGGGGGTTATAATGATCACATTCTTTTGCGATTTCATTCTTGTTGCTGGTTGAATTGTAATTTTGTAATGTACTTGTGAGTATATATCTTTAGATAGTTTAATAAGACGACGTTATTACTTACCAGTTTTTATACCTCAATTTTGTACACGCATTTTTCTTTCGAGGCTCTGCCGGCATCAACAGCAGAACTAGTACCATACTTAACTGTTGCATCATATTTAGGTCCCAGGTAATATGTCCGCTGACGGTGGCATAACAAATATCAATGTAGCAATGATTGAAAAAAATTATTTGTCAGAGATTAAGAGCACGTCTACTTAGACACGAATTGAAACTAAACATCAAATAAGTCACTTCTTGAAATAGAACAATAATACTTTTGGTGGCTGAACGGCAGTTAGATTATCACTGAGACTAAGCTGATAAAACACACATTTTATAAAAGTTCCAAAGGGAACAACAAGTCCGGTCTGTAAACATTTGAAAGTTAAACAGGAATAAATTTACGAGTCCAGAAGTCTACTACGATGACAGAGCCCAATCTTCTTTGGAGGGGAAGTAACAAACGCTCTAAGTCGACATCTGTGAGCAACTGGGGTGTAAATTTATTTTGAAAATATATCAGGTTGTTTTACGCTCAGGATACAACACGTGAAATAACCACCATCTAAGTATAATAATTCTTGTTCATCTTCAGGTAAATGTGCCACTCAAGCTGCAATATGTAGGCAACATCAATGATTTGCAAAAAATGGTTCAAATGGCTCTGAGCACTATGGGAGTTAACTGCTGTGGTCATCAGTCCCCTAGAACTTAGAACTACTTAAACCTAACTAACCTAAGGACATCACACACATCCATGCCCGAGGCAGGAATCGAACCTGCGACCGTAGCGGTCGCGCGGTTCCAGACTGTAGCGCCTAGAACTGCTCGGCCACTGCGGCCGGCGAATGATTTGCACTGGAGTTCCGCTTATTATTATTGCAAGTTTGTTAAGAGTCCGTTTCCCCATTTGAATTATATTTTAGAAAAGATCTAGCTATGGAATCGACCGATGAACCCTTTTTCGCAAAGAGGTTAGGTGTAGTTCTATTATTTGTAATTCTTCACGTAGGAACTTCATACCAAACTACTATCAGATGGATTAGTAGAACTAATTTGTGTATGTTGGTCCAGGTAGTTAACTATTCTGTGTTAGGTTGCTTTGCTTCCATCTAGTTTGGGACTGAATTCCTTTTGAATTGTTCAAAAAACTTTGGTGTCTTTCCATTCAGGTATGTGACTTTATTGTAACAAATTTCTAGAAAGTACTCTAGCACGTTCAAGATTTCCGCTAGTTGATTGGTGGGTTCTTACTCTGGTACTCGTGTGTTTGGTACATAATCTTCGATAGTAAGTATTCGTTTCTCGTAATGATTTTATGAGTGGTCTATAGAAATGCGGTTGGATAAAATATTCCTATGTTTTTTAATTTTACTTCTTCAGCAATGTAGTTGCAAATTAGACTTCGAACGAACTGTGTCTCTAGATTTCCAACATACCGCCTCTAGGATGGTTTTTGCTGTCACTTTTAGTACTTGCACAAAGTCGTACTTAAAAAACACGTAACTGTTGATGTGCAACAATTTCTGCACAGGTGACAATTCCCTCATTTTCTGTTCTCTACGTGTCGCTCTAATAGCTTATAGATTCGGTTCCTGGGGGTTTGACGCAATTGTCTGTTAGTCCAAAAGCATTTTCTTCAAATTGACACTGGCCGTATAAGTATACACTCTTCTTGTTGTTGTTGTTGTTGTGGTCTTCAGTCCTGAGACTGGTTTGATGCAGCTCTCCATGCTACTCTATCCTGTGCAAGCTTCTTCATCTCCCAGTACCTACTGCTGCCTACATCCTTCTGAATCTGCTTAGTGTATTCATCTCTTGGTCTCCCTCTACGATTTTTACCCTCCACGCTGCCCTCCAGTACCAAATTGGTGATCCCTTGATGCCTCAGAACATGTCCTACCAACCGATCCCTTCTTCTAGTCAAGTTATGGCACAAACTCCTCTTCTCCCCAATTCTATTCAATACCTCCTCTTTAGTTATGTGATCTACCCATCCAATCTTCAGCATTCTTCTGTAGCACCACATTTCGAAAGCTTCTATTCTCTTCTTGTCTAAACTATTTATCGTCCATGTTTCACTTCCATACATGGCTACACTCCATACAAATACTTTCAGAAATGACTTCCTGACACTTAAATCAATACTCGATGTTAACAAATTTCTCTTCTTCAGAAACGATTTTCTTGCCATATTCAGTCTATATTTTAAATCCTCTCTACTTTGGCCATCATTAGTTATTTTGCTACCCAAATAGCGAAACTCCTTTCCTACTTTAAGTGTCTCATTTCCTAATCTAATTCCCTCAGCATCACCCGATTTAAATCAACTACATTCCGTTACCCTCGTTTTGCTTTTGTTGATGTTCATCTTATACCCTCCTTTCAAGACACTGTCCATTCCATTCAACTGCTCTTCCAAGTCATTTGCTGTCTCTGACAGAATTACAATGTCATCGGCAAACCTCAAAGTTTTTATTTCTTCTCAATGGATTTTAATACCTAATCCGAACTTTTCTTTTGTTTCCTTTACTGCTTGCTCAATATATAGATTGAATAGCATCGGGGAGAGGCTACAACCCTGTCTCACTCCCTTCCCAGCCACTGCTTCCCTTTCATGTCCCTCGACTCTTCTAACTGCCATCTGGGTTCTGTACAAATTGTAAATAGCCTTTCGCTCCCTGTATTTTAGCCCTGCCACCTTCAGAATTTGAAAGAGAGTATTCCAGTCAACATTGTCAAAAGCTTTCTCTAAGTCTACAAATGCTAGAAACGTAGGTTTGCCTTTCCTTAATCTTTCTTCTAAGATAAGCCGTAGGGTCAGTATTGTCTCACGTGTTCCAACATTTCTACGGAATCCAAACTGATCTTTCCCGAGGTCAGCTTCTACCAATTTTTCCATTCGTCTGTAAAGAATTCGCGTTAGTATTTTGCAGCTGTGACTTATTAAACTGATAGTTCGGTAATTTTCACATCTGTCAACACCTGTTTTCTTTGCGATCGGAATTACTATATTCTTCTTGAAGTCTGAGGGAATTTCGCCTGTCTCATACATCTTGCTCACCAGATGGTTTCCTTTGGTATATAATGGTGCTTTATAAACGGAGTGTATGGATGTAACGGATTGCAGTTAGAGCAAACTTAAGTTGAACTATGATCGCTGTTTTATATTCATTTGTAGTTCGTCTGGTGATTTCAACTTATTCATCGTTTTTGAGAATCAAGCGGACTGTATTAGCATAAACTTGGCGTACCACCTTGGTGACAGAAATATGAAACTCCTTTAGTGTTATGCCGGTCATGCTTCTCAGGGTTCGAGGTTACACGCCCTCGAGCCATGGAATCCAGTGAAGCTTTCGCCTGGCCACCGCTGGCCTGCCAGAATGCTACGCATGCTTGAGCTGGCTGCGGCCTCCGCCGCCGATACTACTCCAGTGCTGTGTACGCTCGCTGCCTCCCAGCTGCATGCATGACCATTAGAGACTAAGAACTGTGCTGTACCGGTACGAAGACACCGTGAATCGAAGCCAGGCTGTGACCACTGGATGGTGGTGTGCAGCTGTTTCTGCTCTAGCTTGACGAAAAATAAAGAAACTTGATGAACTCCGATTACCTTGAAGCGGTCATCCTAACCTCCCGTGGACTCCTGCCTCCCTCACCTGCCCTTATAACTCACGACACCGGGAAGGGAAGCCAGAACGCCATCCTGACAGACCAGAAGAATGTCTCCCCACCTGTCCGTAGCGGTCGTATCATTTCGGATCGCCGTACAAGGGTAATGAAATGTACTCGCATTAAGTCAGGTGATGCCGATCGAATTACATTAGGAAATGAAAGACTGAAAATATTAGATAAGTTTCGACATTTGGACAGAAAAATACCTGACGATAGCCTAAATAGAGACGATATAAACAGCAGACTGGCAATCGTAAAGAGAGCGTATCTGACAAGGAGGAATTCATTAACACCTAATATACAGGGTGGTCCATCTGAAGTTTCGAATGAGATTATTTCGAAAACTATAAATCGGTTAAAAATAGTGGGTAAGACAAGTTCGTAAGCTCAAATGGAGACATCAAATGACACGTGACCCCCCAGCCTCCGCCCCCTTGCGTGGGGCGGGGGGCAACATTTAAATCTTAAATGGAAACCCCAATTTTTTATTGCAGATTCGTATTCTCTATAAAAAGTAATCAAGTTTTGCCTGAAGCATCTTTTTAAACCATTGACAGGTGGCCCTGAAATCGAGTAAAATTAAAATTGGTTAAGAACTCTTATTTAGAATGATCCTAGGAGGAGGCATCAAATTAATACAAAATGTGCACCAATTCTTTTATTACGCCAAATTAAGCTATTGCTTTACAAAATGTATCCTACCCGACACAGTTTTTGATGGAGGGAGACGGAGCCATAGTTCGTAGTTTGGCCACGGTAGCTCCACAGTCGGGCGAGTAATGCAATAGTGAAGAGTTCCCTAACGAGATTTTAATACCATTCCGCCTCCTTCCATCAAAAACTGTGGCGAGTAGGATACATTTTGTAAAAAAATAGCTTAATTTGGCGTAATGACAGAATTGGTACACATTTTGTATCAATTTTATGCGTCCTTATCGGATCATTCTAAATAAATCGAAGTTCTTCCCCAATTTTAATTTTTCTCGATTTCTGCGCCATCTGTCAATGGTTTGAAAAAATGTTTCAGACAAAACTTCATTACTTTTTTTATGGAGAATCCAAATTTTCAATAAAAATTTGGGGTTTCCACTTAAGATTTAGAAGTTACCCCGCCCCTCCCAAGGGGGTGGGGACTGCGGGCCACGTGTAGTATCATTTCATGTCCCCCTTTGAGCTTACAAACTTGTCTTAGCCACTATTTTTATCCGATGTATAGTTTTCGAGACGATATCATCCGAAATTTCAGATAGACCACCCTGTATATATGATTAAAGCGAGGCTGGCTACTGATTCCTTAAGTGCAGATGCACACCACGCCCTAACCCTTACGGGGATCGGCGAAATGCCGCGAGTAATGAGAATAATGGGCACGGGCACTACGTCAGTAGTGTGTGGATAAGCTGAGAATTTCGGTCTGACGGGAGACGTGCTAGAGCACTTCGTGCAGCTGTGATGACCACTAAGTCCGGGTGGGTTAGTGCTCAGAGCATCTGCTTAGTGATGAGGAGATCTGGGTTCGAATCTCTGCCCTGCACAAATTTTCAGCTTTCGCCATTGACGTAAGTCAATGCCCACTAGCAGCTGATCGTGTTTAATTCCTTTATGTCTAGATAAACTTAACTATTTGAATGTCTTATCTGACGCTATTTGTCTGGACTGTAGCCTTGAACGATAATCAGTGCATACAAGAAGAGAATAAGATCTCTTGAACTATGGCTCTGCAGAAGAAAATGTGTTCAAATGTGTGTGAAATCTTATGGGACTTAACTGCTAAGGTCATGAGTCCCTAAGCTTACACACCAATTAACTTAAATTATCCTAAGGACAAACACACACACCCACGCCCGAGCGAGGACTCGAACCTCTGCCGGGACCAGCCGCACAGTCAATGACTGCAGCGCCATAGACCGCTCGGCCAATACTGCGCGGCGCACTGCAGAAGAATGCTGAAGATTATGTGGGTACATTGAGCAACTAATGAAGACGTATTGTGCCGAAATGGAAGAAAAGTAATGTGTGGTACAACTTGGCTAAAAGTGAATCGGTTTATAGGAAACATCCTAAGGAATCATGGAATTGTCAAAGTGGAAATAGAGGGAAGAGTGTCGAGGAAGGGGTGGGGGGGGTAAAATTGTAGAGGGAGACCTAGGCATGTATACAATAAACAGGTCCCAATGGATATGGATTGTGGTAGTTATTCAGAGATGATAAGACTTGCACAGGGTATAGTAGCGTAGAGAGCTGCAGCAAACTAGTCTCCTGGTTGATGACCGTAATAACAAAATGATCAAGATTTTCTCTTTGGTAGGCAGAAAATCTAATCTCGTTTTCGGTTAGCGTCGTGGGTTTACTATACAATTTTCTCCATACAGTAAAATGAATTTCTGTTGTATTCTTATGCCAAAAAGTTGTGTTCTTGCTCTACTAAATAAGACATATTTTACAGTTGGGCTTGACATATTCGGTCCATCACGTCATGTGATTCGAATATCTCATCTGACATGAGTATCTTCCTCCAGATTTCTATGAGTATCACACGATGTTGAAGACAGGGCTCAGCTAGCAGTGCTCGATTGTACTACCGGAACCAGAACCCAACATAACCTGGTTGGGGATTAAGTTTTATTAGTGCATCATTTGAGCTGAATGAGAGAAGTTTGGCGGCAAATATTAGCAGGTGAAAACTGTCTCGATTATTCAGGTTGATGGGCACCAGTATTGAACGAATGTTCCTCAAATAAAAATGTCCGTGTAAAAATATAAAGCTGTTCGTCTGTCGATTCTTACAATGTCAGAAATCACACGCGTAAAACCCTTCCAACGTACCCGCTGTTGTAGATACACATTAGTAGGTGACAGTTTTCGGGCGTAGACGCTGTCACGTATCATTTAAGTTAAAACTTTCAGTCAACATTTGCAGATACCCACTGAAATTATTGTTTGAATGTTGATTTTAGTTGCACAGAACGCAGTTAAAATCCCCCCTAACGTCAAATGTTTGCACAAATTAGTAAATATCGCAGACATTACCTACAAAGAAATCGCATCTCGTGAAGCATTCATTGGATTCTGGAAGTGTGAAAACTATGTACGGCTCAAAAATAACCAGATTAGAGATATAACATTATTTATTTTTACTTTTCAATTGCTTCTACATTATTCCCTACAAAATATTCCCCTCCACGATTCTTACACCGCTTCATGCGAATTTTCTGTTGCTCTGCAGTGTCAAAGCTATGCTCTAAAAGCATATTCATCCTCTCCATCGCCTTTTCTTTCACATCTTCAGCTGCCTTAAATCTTGTTCCTTTCGTTACAGATTTCACTTTCGGGAACAGAAAAACTCACACAGAGGAATATCTGGGGAATAGGAAGGATGTTCCAACAAAGGGATGCCATGCTTAGCCAGGTTCGATGGGCACCATTATTGAACGAACTTTCCTCAAATGAAAATGCCCGTGGAAAATATGCAAAGCTGTTTCTCTATCAATTGTCAAAATGTCAGCAATCACATGGATACTCAAACGACTGTGTTTTCAGATTAAGTCTCCATTTTCTCAATTTTTCGTCCGTTGTTGAGGTTGAGGGTCGTCCGAAACGTGACCTGTCTTCAGTCACTTCTCATCGCCCTTTGAACTGCTTAAACGTCTCAAAAACTTCATACCTTGAAAGCCATTCATCACAATACCAATGTTTCGGTAAATAACGGGCCTCTGCGGCGGCCTTTGCAAGTTTAACTCAGAATTTCACATTAATCTATTGTTGTTTCAAAATTTTTACGACGGGCAGCGGATACACAGTCTGAGTCAAGCATATACCATTACACGACGGGGGGTTCGGCAGGTGTATGGGTAACGTGAATGAGGAGAGTAGATAGCACACGACTCGGCAGTGTAGCGTTTGATATTCAAGTCCACGCTCTTTTTTAAAATAGCCTGATCTCGTATGTTGACGAATAGCAAATCAAGCCACTTTCTATTTTTAAAATAGCATGTGGCTCATAATTAATAAATTCATTGAATATTGCCTAGTACGCTGGGCGGGTCTCCCGCATCGTTCCCCTACGCTTTGTCAAGAAGCATGGGATTCTCTTGTAGTACCGCTACATCTATTTCGACCGGGTGCAAACAATGCAGTAAGTTGTGAAAATAATGTTCAACGTTGCTGGTTTAAAGGATTGGTTGTTAGATTCGTGTCTTCCGACCATATTTAGCCTTTATCATAGGCTGCATCCTAGGATACCTCCATTTTTCCGTTTCCTGACTTCTCGACCTAATATGAAAAACGTATGTTTTTGGGGGTGTCCGGATACTTTTGATCATTGTATACTCCTAAGACAGTGTCATCAGCACCTGAGAGAGTTTAAAAGGGGTCGCCATTTGGCCAGCTGGTCAAATCGTGCAACACCCAGATTTCTGGGTATCGAATGTTACACAGGCCTGATGTTAGACTGCACGGGAACGTGAGGGCACTGATACTCGTCGTCAAGCATCCAGTAGACCACTTCTGAGCACCACAAGGGACGATCGCCATACTGAGCACCAAGCACATCGTAACCTCATCACATCTGCGGCTACATTCCAAGAACATATAGGAAATTCCATATAACATTGTGTCTCTTCTCGCACCATTAGTGACTGGCGCTAGCTGGACTAAGGACTTACCGTTCCATGCATAGGCTTCCGTTAACACGGCAATGACCATTCCCGGAGAGGATGGCGGAGACATGGAAAAAGGTGCAATTCGTCCCATGTTTCGGAGAGACACAGTGGTGTTACTCCTGGTATCATGGAGTGGAAAATCATCGGGTATAACGTCCGATCACGGCACAATGATATATCATGGCTATTCTGCGCCCCTACTAAGGCTACGGAGAAATCTTTGCCTCCTCGGGAAAGAATACAGATACAACCAGTGAATTCCTCCTACGATACAGATTGTGAAATTTCAACAAATACGAAGGCCTTGGAGAATCAGGTGCCCTGCCAGTTTTTTCCGGAGGTGCCGCTACAATCTGGCTAAAGTGGCCGACCGTCTGACTAAATAAAAAAGATGACATGGTATGTTACGTCAAATCCTTTATTTCTTGGATGGTACATACTGTTGTTGTTGTTGTGGTCTTCAGTCCAGAGACTGGTTTGATGCAGCTCTCCATGCTACTCTATCCTGTGCAAGCTTCTTCATCTCCCAGTACCTACTGCAACCTACATCATTCTGAATCCGCTTAGTGTATCTCTTCGTCTCCCTCTACGATTTTTACCCTCCACACTGCCCTCCAGTACTAAACTGGTGGTCCCTTTATGCCTCAGAACATCTCCTACCCACCGATCCCTTCTTCTAGTCAAGTTGTGCCACAAATTATTAGTCTCCCCATTTCTATTCTGTACCTCCTCCTTAGTTACGCGATCAATCCACCTAATCGTCAGCATTCTTTTGTAGCACCGCATTTCGAAAGCTTCTATTCTCTTCTTGTCTAAACTATTCATCGTCCACGTTTCACTTCCATACATGGCAACACTTCTACTAAAACTTTCAGAAAAGATTTCCTGACACTTAAATCTATACTAGACGTTAAAAAATTTCAGTTCTTCAAAAATTCTTTCCTTGCCATAGCCAGTCTACATTTTATATCCTCTCTACTTCGACAATCATCCGTTATTTTTCCCCACAAATAACAAAACATATCTACTACTTTAAGTGTCTCATTTACTAATCTAATTCCCTCAGCATCATCTGATTTAATTCGACTACATTCCATTACCCTCGTTTTCCTTTTGTCTACGATTATCTTATATCCTCCTTTCAAGAAATTGTCCACTCCAGTTATCGGCTCTTCCAGGTCCTTTGCTGTCCCTGACAGCATTGCAATGTTATCGGCAAACCTCAAAGTTTTTATTTCTTCTCCATGGATTTTAATTCTTATTCCAAATATTTCTTTTGTTTCCTTTACTGCTTGCTCAGTATACAGAGTGAATAACATCGGTGATAGGCTACAACCTTGTCTCACTTCCTTCCCAACCGCTGCCTCCCTTTCATGGCCCACGGCTGGTTTCTGTACAAATGTAAATAGCCTTTAGTTCCCTGTATTCCATCCCTGCTACCTTCAGAATTTGAAAGAGAGTATTCCAATCAACGTTGTCAAAAGCTTTCTCTAACTCTACAAATGCTAGAAACGTACGTTTACAATTAAATCAATACAATGAAATGAATACCCTTAGCTGCATGCAGGCGTCGATATACGTCACCGAGGATAGTTGAAAATGTGTGCCCCGACCGGGACTTGAACCCGGGATTTCTTGCTTATATGGTATACTCTCTATCCATCTGAGCCACCGAGAACACAGAGGATAGTGCGACTGCAGGGACTTATCTCTAGCACTCCTCCCGTGAGACCCACATTCCCGACTTATTGTCCCGCACTATATTCGTAGTGCCCCTGCCCATTACACTCTTTACTCGCTGCTTTACCGATTTCCGTAAGAGTTCGGTCAATGTGTGTGCATCCGCACAGAAGATGGTCAAATGGCCGGTGAGCCTTAACTATATATATATGGATATGGTATCTGTTCTTTCGGACATGTCAGCACCTACTTTCTTTGGGGTTGGAATTATTGTATTCTTCTTCACGTCTGAGGGTATTTCACCTGTCTCATACATCTTGCTCATCAGATGGAAGAGTTTTGTAAGGGCTGGCTCTCCCAACGCTATCAGTAGTTCTAATGGAATGTTGTCTACTCCCGGGGCCTTGTTTCGACTTATGTCTTTCACTGATCTGTCCAACTCTTTACGCAGTATCATATCTCCCAATTCATCTTCATCTACGTCCTCTTCCTTTTACATAATATTGCCCTCAAGTACATCGCCACTGTATAGACCGTCAATATACTCTTTCCACCTTTCTGTCTTCCCTTCTTTGCTTAGAACTGGTTTCCCATCTGAGATCTTGATATTCATACAAGTGGTTCTCTTTCCTCCAAAGGCCTCTATAAATTTCCTATAGGCAGTATCTATCTTACGTCTAGTGATATATGCCTCTACATCCTCACGTTTGTCCTCTAGCCATTCCTGCTTAGCCATTGTGCAATTCCTGTCGATCTCATTTCTGAGACATTTTTATTCCTTTTTTTGCATTTTTATATTTTCTCTTTTCATCAATTAAATTCAATATCTCTTCAGTTCCCCAAGGATTTCTACTAGCCCTCGTCTTTTTATCTACTTGATCTTCTGGTGCCTTCTTTGTTTCATGTCTCAGAGCTACCCATTTTTCTTCTTCTACTGTATTTTTTTCTCCCGTTCATGTCAATCGTTCCCTAATGCTCTCGCTGAAACTCTCTACAACCTCTGGTTCTTTCAGTTTATCCAAGTCCCACCTCCTTAAATTCCTGCCTTTTTGCAGCTTCTTCAGTTTTGATCTGCATCTGTTACCTATCATGCGATAATTTCAACAGGACAATATTCGTCTACACATGGCATGTGTCTCCATGAACCACCTATGTGATGTTGAGGTACTCACATGGCCAGAAAGCACCCCAGATCTTTCCACAGTAGAACACGTGTTGAATCAGGTTAATCTTCAACTTTATCCCAGTTCCAGTACTAAGGATATCGAGGAGTAATTACTACAGTTGTGGACCAGCTTGCCTTAGGAGAAAATGCAACGGCTTTGTAACAGTCTTTCCAGCAGAATCAGTGCATGCATCTAGGCCAGTGAGGGTGTAACGTCATACTGATAAGAGTGCTCTTATTGCCAAATAGTAAGTTCGACTTGATTTTATGATCATGGAGGTAACATCACATATCTTCTCTCAACCCATGAAGTTTCATTTCATTTTCTCTTTCTCTTCTGGGTGCCTTACTTTTTGTGTCCAGCAGTGTATATCGCTTATCTTGAGACATTCTTGCCCGAAAGTGAAACAAAATTGAAATATAGATATCTGAATCTCTGTCCGAATGTTTGGCAACGCAAGCTGTATTCACATACCTGAAAAAATCCACGTCAGACTCTCTAAGATCTTCGGCTACAAGCAAGACGACTCGTCCATCTTTCCTCCAAAAAGAGAGCATGCTGTATTCACACGTACGCTCCAACCAAATAACAACCCCACGCACACCAACGTCATGTGGGTGGCCTAACCTCAGACGTTGTCTCATATCTGCACAAGCATTTGCAAGTCAGCTAGACGACAACCGTCGCGGGTAGCATACCAGCACAACAACAATTCCGCTTGTTATCACTGGGAACTCAGAACGACATCACTGCGGCGCTGCTCTCACCGTATGGCGGCGTTCCAATCGACGAGATTAGGCGCAGACAGCGTTGTAGTATTTACATCCGCTAGTTACGTGCCTGAAAATAGTCTGAGTGATGTGGAAACATACTTTCCGAACATGAGCATTCGATTGTTCACATACAACACAGCTTTACTTTATACAAGGCAATGAATCACTCGTTAGCTCCCACATTGCCAGTATGATTTGCGGTATACTCTATGGGCATGATGAGGGCCGCACGATCGTTGAGTCACCTAACCAAAATCTTTCTACGACCAATTGTTAAAGAATACAGTGAGATGTGTGTGACGTAGATACAATTCTGACAAATGTCCACAAGTTGTGAATGGCAACTGAACAGTAATGTATTAGTTTGACTCAGTTTCCGGTGGAGATAAGGCCTCCATGTGTCTCCACCGAAATCAACGTGGAAGTTGGTGTTGAGGCAACGTCCGCAGCTCGTGGTCGTGCGGTAGCGTTCTCGCTTCCCGCGCCCGGGTTCCCGGGTTCGATTCCCGGCGGGGTCAGGGATTTCCTCTACCTCGTGATGACTGGGTGTTGTGTGCTGTCCTTAGGTTAGTTATGTTTAAGTAGTTCTAAGTTCTAGGGGACTGATGACCATAGATGTTAAGTCCCATAGTGCTCAGAGCCATTTGAACCATTTTGTTGAGGCAACGAGGCAAGGTCTCCGTTTGTTACCTTTCAATGCAATATTATTTCACAGTAAAGAAATAAATAATTTACAAAAAGCCGCAAGTAAGTGCTTGATCCGCTACCAGGTTGTCCCTTGCCATGTAGAAACGCCGAAACTCCGTGAGCTATAGAATGAATTCCCACATCACAGCCCAGTAAAATGACTACAGTAAACAAAACATGGAGGTGAGTTGCTTTCTTGAATTCAGATAGATCCTAACCTCACACTTAAGGCATCAGTTAAGTAAAGAAGTTCCCTATTTTGTGAAATATTTCTATTTTTTATTTACGTATTCCAAAACATGAATTCCCACAGCACGACACAGAAAACAGCATTATATTACTTATTCCGTTGGGATATGTAACACCTTTATAAGTTAAATTTCATAAAGCTGAAAAACTGTCGTTGTTGTTGTATTTCTGTACGTCCTAGTCCGGACTTTTTTTATTTGTAAAAAAAATATTGTTTGTTTATCAACACAGTTTTACAATGATTGGAAAATATTCAGCAATGATTCTAGCGCCAAAGGATTATTTTAATTACAGAGAGCAATTTATTCACTGTTTATTTACTTTCAGTTCATTAAAAAAACATTGTTGCGGCAGCTATTACGGTCTCCACAGTCCTGATTTTTAAATCACTTCAAATTTAATGCCCCATTTTCAAGCACATGTGTGTGAACTCTGTAGCTCTCTTAATTACACTCAAACAAACAATGCCGTGCAAAACATGAAAACTGTAACCCTGAGGTGGCTTACGAAATTCATACAAAAGTAACAGCTATCTACTTCTATATTAATTGTTTCGTAATATTTTCCTGAAGCACTTACATCTGCGCTCTCTATTTGTTATTCACGTATACTTTGTTACCTCTAAAAACAACAGAGCAATCATGGTTATTACTAACAAACTGCCGCTATATGTTTGTCTTTGTGTGTGTGCGTGTGTGTGTTCCTAGACAGTATTCACAATAATAATATCAGATTTACAGCATTGTTTCATAGGGAATCAACTAATTTTGCACGTCTATATTTCTGAAACTAATAAACATATGCAATGAATTTTGATTTTTTTATGAACCGGAAACTCAAAAAGTTTTTTCTCATAACTATTCATAGGTGTTCGATATGCCCCCCTTGAGATGCACAGCATATGTCAATGCGGCATTCAAATTGTTCTCACACTGCAGCGAGCATGTCTTGAGCTATAGCTTCGGCAGCTTCCGTTATGCGATGTCTCTGTTTATTGTTGTTGGTAACGGAGGCACAGAAACAGAGTCTTTGTAAGCCCCCACAGGGAATAATCACATAAAGGCAGGTCCGGTGACCTTGGAGGCCAGTAATGTAAGGCTCAATCATTTGGTCCAGTGCGACCGATCCATAGTTCAGTTATCCTTTAATTTAAAAATTCCCACACTTCCAGATGCCAATGTGGCGGTGCGCCATCCAGTTGCTAAATGAAGTCCTTTGAATCAGTCTCCAACTGTAGGAAAAGAAAGTTCTCAAGCATATCATGCTTCCGGCAACAGTGTCTCGGAAAAGAGAAATGGGCCATACAGCTTTTCCCGTGAAACTGCACAAAACACATTAAATTTTGGAGAGCCCATCTCACGTTGTACAACGTCATGTGGTTGTTCCGTACTCCATTTTCTCATTGCCGGCCGAAGTGGCCGTGCGGTTAAAGGCGCTGCAGTCTGGAACCGCAAGACCGCGACGGTCGCAGGTTCGAATCCTGCCTCGGGCATGGATGTTTGTGATGTCCTTAGGTTAGTTAGGTTTAACTAGTTCTAAGTTCTAGGGGACTAATGACCTCAGCAGTTGAGTCCCATAATGCTCAGAGCCATTTTTTTCTCATATTATAATGGTTCATCTTTCCATTTAAATGGAAACACTAAGTGCGGAAGAAAACTGTTTTCCTCCATCTTGCCGAGAATGTAAACACAGAACTCCAGCCGAACGGTGTGCCCGTGCGGTTCTAGGCGCTTCAGTCCGGAACAGTGCTGCTGCTACGGTCGCAGGTTCGAATCCTGCCTTGGTTATGGATGTGTGTGATGTCCTTAGGTTAGTTAGATTTAAGTAGTTCTTAGTCTAGGGGACTGATGACTTCTGATGTTAAGTCGCATAGTGCTTAGAGCCATTTGAACCATTTTGAACAGAACTCCACATGTTACTGTTTGTCACCATCACAAAGAGCTTGCAGTAGCTGAATTTTGTATGGTTTAATATATAAACATCGACGCAACACACGCTAAATGGACATCGGGGGCACGTTGAGCTGTCGGGCTGCAGAGCGAACGCATTTCTGCAGAATCCTTATGAATCTATGGCGGATGTGTTTCACGTCTGTGTCAGACACTCGGAAACGGCCCGGCGATTTGCCTACACACAAAAAAACCTGTTCCTCTAAATTGTACATGCTATCGTCTAATGCTCTTTGGTGTAGGAGGACCCACACCATACCTAATGCGAAAGTCACAGTGGACAGCTATTACTAACCCTCAATTCGCAGAACGTAAAAAGTAAAACGCTTCCTGTTTTCTCAACACCATTTTTACTAGAACTGAAATGGGCACACACTGCTGCCACCTAGCGGGAACCAAGTAAAACTAAAGAGTTTACTCTTTCCAGCAGTGCGTTGATCATGCACATATCTCAAATAACATAATAATTACGATGTTCTTTAAATCGGATGATTCTTTTTGATAGACCCCGTATATTCTTGATACCGTTGCATGTTCCGGAAAACTAATAAAAGACCAGTTTGATAACATTTCTGTATAAATGCATCTAACTTAGAGCATTTCAATCTTTTTAGAATATTCATTGTTGAAAATGACCAAGGTATTTTTTAAAACACGTCAGAGTAACGGTATAATTTCTGTGCCGAATCTTCCTCATTATAGCACTCTTCAGTGAAGTTCTCAGTTATAAGAAACATACGTTTGATAACTAACGTTTTGACTGCGTTTTTCTTCGTAAAATCATAAGCGTGAAATTTCTTTTTAAATGATATTAGTATCACATAGGTGTCCCTGGAGCAGCTACACATGACAGGCAATTCGAGAAAGTTGTTGAAAATGCGAATAGATGAGGAATGATAGATCCACCAGGAATGCTTCGAAATTTAAAACAGATTAAGTAAATGAAGAGGAAGGCTAAGCCCTATTCAAAAGATACAGATTGCCAATCATTCCCTAAATTAAAAATAAAAGAATGGTGTGTACTGGAAAAATTCTCCATTAGTACTTCAGCTTTATGCAGGAATCTACCTAACTTTCTGTGATTTTTGCTAAAACTCACCTTCATAGTAACATCATAGTTCCTCACTACAGATAGGTGCAATGTGTTCTTGGGCGTTTCTCACATTTAACGCTGTATTACACTTACCGAGCACACGGATTCGATTAGCAATAATTTAAAATTCAAACAGCTGTCACAGCACATAATGTGATTAACTGATCCAGGGTTTCAACAATAAAGCAGTTGACATACAGAAATGTAATAAATATTGTATTTTTAATAACTTGCTGCTTTTGTTGATAAGAAGACATGGTGATTATTTCCGCGAGTGTTACAAGCATGTTTTTCTCACAATGATTTATAAGAAACTTTCAACGGTATCGTAGAAGGAGCGATAGATCGTACCACCTTCGTAATCTTATCCCGCATCCAATTTAGAAATCACAATGTCACATGTTGAAAACAAATTTGATTAGTGTCCCTATATGTACCCTTCTACCTCAGAGGTTTATACGATATGCAATGGAGCTTCTATGGCAAGAGTTTCAGTTGTAGTCGTTGGTATTCCATTCACTACTATAATAATGAGAAACGAAATCCACAGTTTATTTAATTGTACTATTGTGGTACATAATTATAGCGTGTGATTCATCCATAGACTATTTTCCTAACGAACTTCCTCTAAGTTTTAAGAGTGAGCCACGACCTCTTACAGTGTTATCAGCTGGAGGTAGAGCTACAGATATCGTGAATATTGTATGTCTTGTATCGCCCATCCCTTTAACTTCAGTGTGCCGCTTGGGAATATATAGACTGAAAGTATTGTTTAGTTAAACACCACCTTACAATTTTGTCAACTAACGGTAGTCTGATACTAAAATTATTCAGTACAACCTGCAGTTACTCGAGCCATCTTCATTGCAAGACATCTGAGCAAAGTGTCTCACTCCATTCTGACTAGTTAAAGCAATGTCACTCCCTCTACTCATTGACCAGTTATTCTAATTTCAACTTTTGTATCTACTCGTTTACTGAAACGAAGCCTGTAGTATTTGCATTATTGCTTTCGCATCACTTACATATTCAGCAGCACATTAAGGAACGGAATCATCAGTGGCATTATTCTGCAGCGTGTTGCAGTTTAACAGGCCTTGTGGTACTCTATATGCAACTAAATAGGTATGAAACCTTCACATAACATTTCAGAAGAGTACGGCAGCAGTCCTTTAATTTAAGTGTTTGACTATTATTATTCTCCTTTCTTACACCTTGTAGATGTGGAGATGAATTATATATGTCGTGATTTAGCTAACAAGGAATTCCTCGAGTGAGAGACTGCAAAAGGCCAATCATGTTTACAACATTCGACGCCCCACATATTGTATACCATGCAACGACAACAATATTGGCTGCTAATGGCAAAAGGTAAGTAGAGCGCGAGGCTCCGGAGCATAGTTGAAGTGTGTAGACGACGTGCAGCTTAGAACAATGCTGCAGGGACAGTGATGATGATACAAAGCAGAGAAATGGCAACGATGAACAAAGCAAACATTGTTTTATATCTACAGCAACAGTTGCCGAAGTTGACGTTTCTTCAGAAAGGAACCGTGAAAAAGAAGTGGCACATGAGGTATTAGTGTTTCTGCGAGATGATTTAGTGGAATGTGTGGTGTCATATACATTGCACTGTGTGGACAATATACATGACGAGTGCGATGATGACGTTACTTGCTTAACGAGTGAAAGTGATACAGGAACTTGTGCTGAACCATGTACTTCATCATCCTTGTCGGACAGGGAGCCACAAATCCCTTCTTCAGTCAAACGTAGTAAATGACAGTCGTTATCCAAGGAGTGGGTACTAAACATAATTATGAACATCGACGATCATACGCAGTAAAATAAAAAAACAATTATGAACAGATTTCGAATCAATCCGCAGCAATGTGACCGTATAGTGCATACGAAAAACTATGGACATTCAAGGGGGGACAAAGCGCACTTGTTATAAAAACTGGTGTTAGCGCCTTCCAATGATGTCCGATAGAATTTACAGGACGTTCATGATAGTGGCCTACTGCGTTATGCACATCAAATTGCGTGCTACATAGATTATAGTGATTTCAAGGGAAGCAGTGGATGGTTGCATAACTTCAAACAGTGCTACATAATACGAAGATGTAAGATAACAACTTTTCAAACAATGTGTCAGCTTGAGATGCACAGCAAACTGCGGAATCCGTTCTGTAATTTATAGATGAGATAAACCAACATACCTATCGTTCACTAAGGAATTTGGTTTCAAGGCCGACCAATCGGGGTTTGAAGAGGAAATACATGTGAAAGGAACCCTGGAAATTAAAGACACCAAGGTAATTGTATCAAGATCAACTGAAACCAATACTTTAAGGCATTCGTATACAATTATGCTGACTGTTAATCTGATAGTTCATTGCCTGGAAAGATATTTACTGCAAGGGCAGCAATCAACAATGGGAAAATAGGCATAAAAGAACTACAACTACGGTATGAGCACTGCTTTAGGCCAACAGCTAGTCAGAATAACTTTCTTTTGCTTGATCCCTGGTCTGCGTCTAAATATCATACTTTCTTAGAGCAAACTATCCCTCCTGAAAAGTGTGTGACATTGCAATTCATACCACCTGGAACTATTGGACAAATTCAGCCTCAGGATGTTTGTTTTCTCCGTGTTTATAAAACGTAATATCATACTATCTGCAGCTACGCCTTAAAGGATAAGCCCCACGATAGACTGTTTCGCATTCAGTTGCATACCATCACTTTCCATCAGTTCTCTTCACTCCGTTACATCAATATCATTCCATATATATTCTTTAAGAGTGGATACCTAGCTGAACATCCTGCACAGTTTTTCAATCGGTGTTCATGGAATAAGTGAATTGTTTGTTCTGAACATTTCTTGTATGTGGGCGATGTCCATTCTGCGAAGTGTAATACCTACATCCCATAAAAGGTTGATCTCTGGACCTCCCGGACACTCATTTTCTGTCGGCTTCCTGATTCACATAGTGAATCATTAGCAGCTTATAGTTTCCTGTCACAATTGTTGATACAACACTTTAAAATGAGCCTTACTAAAGACTGAACTTGTGACCTCGTACTCGAGGGGTCCCCTGTAAGAATAAATGCACACATTCAGTATACATAAATAAGTATTGGGGGAGGACGTATGTGAGAACCATTGTTCCTTCGCAGAAATTACAGAGGGCTGTATGTCAATTATTGACAGCGGGATTCGTCGAATCGATGCGTCGCAGAAAGGTAGCGGTCAGTGGTGTTTGCGCAGCGAGATAATGTCGCTGGTGTCTCAGAACAAAGCCCTCTGCTGACATTTGTGAGCTTCGCGATAGAGTGTGCACCCCATTTCAGCCACCGGATCATTTCTTCCAGATACCACTAGAAGGAAGAGCTCGTTCTATTTGTTCCCGGCAATATCGTATAAGTTCCAGTAAAGTGTTCCTGTCGAGACGCCGAATCACCGACCATTTTGGTTTCGACTGGAGTGAGAAATAAATAAAGGAGGGAACTGTTTCTAGAGACAACCAATATTTAGGAACGACAACTTCGTCTCTAAAATCATTACACAAAAATATCAATCTGCATTTTATAGCGAAATTGCATTCATACTTGTGCGCCCGAGAATTTCGCTGTCACCCTCCCCCCCCCCCCCCCCCCCCCCCACCACCACCACCTCCCCTAGCCCTCAGGTTTATATAAGGTCTATGTCTTCTTCTGGTTTCAGTCATCTCACTAAACCACAAATCCTTGTATTTTTACTGTATACGCTGGTTAGAGAAAATTTTGAAAGAAATGGAACTTCGTTGTATGGCAATATTATACAAATTTAATTGTAAATTATTATTTTACCTAATGTACATGGGGAAAAGTAATTTTTCCGGTAGTCATTAATATTAACTCTCACACCACAGAGTAGCACTTAAGATTTTCAGTTGCTCCATAATATACAATCCTATTTATCGAGCAGTTGATTTAATGACATTCTAAAGTGTAAATTGGACGGAGAGCAACACGTTGGAGGAGTCGTATCCCTTCTCTGCAAGAAAAATCCCACTGGTGCTGGATACTTAATGATATCGAAACCCAGATCATCAGTTCGGGACAATTATATAGGCAACAGACTTGGAGCATTTCGCACATAGATGCTAAGTTCATTGTTGCTGAATCTATCATTTGTAGTGACAAACGTTTTTACCCAGATATGTAGTACACATTTGTAAAACCAAACCCCATTGTATTGAAGCTCTTGGTCATAATTTCGAAAGTGCCGAAATAATTATATTCAAATTTGTGACTGATCATAGTTTGTCACTAACTCACACTTGTGTGACAAGTAACATCGCTGTTTTCATAGATGACCCCAAACATAGCAGTACCTCATTAACAGCGTGTTGATACACATTTGAACGCAATATAGCAGCAATTATAGGTGGATTCGATAAGCTTTCTGAGGTATGTGGTATGTGGCACCAGATGACTACGCATACATCACACACTTCCCGTAAATTATGGGCCACTGGTTTCTGGAAGTCGGCTGACGAGTTGGGCGCTGATTCTACGCTCCCATGCGTTCGTTTGACCCCTCATGACCTACTATCCTGACTTACAAACATGTATGTTTTCTTCATTGTTTGGTGGCACCTGAAAATGGAGCTTTAGGCCTCGAAACCCGTCGTGTAAAAAATAAGAAATTACTGTCAAATGAAAAGGTAATTTACTACTTTTATATCAATCGGAGTCTTTACACTTTAATGATGTAGTAATTGACTATCTTTCGTCTTTGTTTTTTGTAATATATGTGAAGCAGTTGTCTCGGAACACCAGCTTTTGTAAGTTCCACATATTTAAGTTTCCCAATAAAATTAGGATTTAACTTACCCGCTACTGACAAAAAGAAATTACAGTAAACATCTTCTACAACACTGGGGGATCAGTTTCATTAAACACACAAGTGCTAAAGCTGTTAGGGAATCACTGCATTTCTTAAAGAACCAATATTATCAGAAATTTCTACGTTAAAAGCCACTGCTTGTTAGAGACAGTGCTCGAATCCGTTGTATTTCTTTCCACTGGGGAACAGTTCATGTATAGGGTGGCCATTATTAAACTATCGCTTCTTGAGAGGCCCCCATGACAAACGAGTGATCATAAAACAATGAAACTTTGTGGAAACCTTTGTACGGTTATGTGGAAGAGAAATAAAGAATAAACGATTGAAAGAAACATTAATATTCTCATTAGGGGGTAACATTTGTTAACTGCGTGTCATATTCACGTTCCAGGTTACAAATGTTGCTCAGTGTGACGAACGTCTGCATCCAGGACAGACTGTAACGGCACTGGAGATAGCTCTACTGTTCGTGAAACAACGATGGACGATGGAATGTTCAGCTGTCCTGACACACCTCTTGCACGACTTGAAGATCGGACATTGTGTCCAGGATTCACAGCCATGGCAACAGTAATTTCTTCAATAGGTTTAAGCGCAGTTGACCGTCTTGCTCTCCCAGGAGCGTTTCCCAAATCGCCTGTTAATTCGAACTTCCGAATCACGGATCTCGCCTTATTCCTTTAATGCATCGACATTCACCATGAGCAGCAGTACTATTGCTGTTGTTTTGATAAAACAGCTTTACGACTAAGGCCCTGCTGACCATGTCCAAACCCATGTTGACTGTCTGTTATGCACGCTGATGATTGTGTTTGAACCCTACGTCACTGTACCAGTGTACCAGCACCTAACGGCAAGCCATGGTACTAACACTATTAACAACGAAAATCCTGTAGCGCATGGTCTGAATATCACTCATAAATACTGGGTACTCTTACGGTAAGTAGTTTTCCGTCTACACTGGCTCAAGGAGCGATAACTTAATTATAACCACCATGTATTTCATTCTGTTTCGTCCAGTGTCGCGGAAAAGATAAGTGTCGTTGCCGCTCCTGTCCAGTTCTTTCCACAGTAATTATTACTGACATTGTAGTTTTCATTGTTTCATTCACAACCATTTCAAAATTTTAGATTTCTTGCAAAATAGAAAATCTCCTGCAACACATGTGTCATAATATAAATCTCGATATCATTGCATCTAGATTTTATAACAATGTATATATGCACAGGTGTTGGAAAGAAATACGGAAACACCGCAAAAGTATGAAAGCAGAGGCTAGCCAAGTCTGTACAGTCAGCAACACGACAGTAACAAGCACTCACTTATCTTTTCAACTGATGAACGGAAACAATCATCATACTGTTACTGTCAGTTGTGCTGGTACGTAAATAACATTGGTTCGCATCCATCATATGTGTAAAGTAACAACATTATAATAAGAGTGCGTACAATAACTTTTCCCAGCTCTATTCGTCATAGGTACCAATGTCAGTTCTTATTTCGTAAACATACAGTTTCTATTATGTCCCAATGGAGCGTTACATTGTACTGAGTGACAGTAGTGATTTTTTCCTAACAGATAATGCCTTGAAGTGATTAGGTACCAGTCAGTTTAAATCTTTTATAATTAATTATATACTGGTTAATGTAAATGCAGGTGGAAAAAAGAAGCATTTGAAGAGTGGTAACAGTTTTATAATTTGATTAGCACCACACAAATATATTTGATGTAATTGAACGAACATAAATCTTTGCATTTTTCCCATAAGAACGGCTTCAGTAACAAACCTTAAATATTGAAATCCAGTTTCGTACAAATTATTTGTTTTTCATTATCTGTAATTTGCATTGGTGATAAATGATTTAAATTCTTCCCGTTATTAAATATATTATTTTGAGGATAATACGAACTAACTGTCCCTCAAAACGCCCAAAAATCTGAGGTTGTACTTGTGCTTCAGCATGCATTAGTAAGCTCCAGCACATTTTCTGTGCTTATCTGACGGATGGATTGAACTACATAAATCCCAAAATTCTATCATGTTTGAAACTAAGAACTGAAATAGCAAGTAACGCACGTTCTCGATCCGTGTTTCCATAGAGAAATCACGATGTCATAAAACTAGAGCTGGTCCCATCTTTACTACAATATAGAGAAAAGTCTGTTTTGCGCTTTAATTGCTTGTGGAAATGAGAACTGCCTGTTTTTACGGATATGAGTCTCATCCAAATTGGCCTCATTAAGGTGGATCTATTAATTCAGAGCGGCACAGCAATTAAGCAGGATTTTTCCAAAATTACTCCGAAAGACTGAAAAAAATTACGTCGCAGGATCTTACAGTGGCGGCATGTTTCGCGTAATGTACTCGAAAAGTTGGCATGTGAAGAGGTTAGATAAATACTCAGAAACTGACCACGTAAAATATCATTGTTAATAAATGTAATATATTCTGATGAGAGCCGAAAAAATGGCGAATAAAATGCAGGTAGCAGTAGACGGAATATTCTAATTAACTATACCTCTAGGAACGATACGCATTTTTTCCTCATAGAAACGGTGCAAAATTTTAAATCTCGTTGCTATATTCTAATATCAAAAGAGTAGCTCTAATAATAATAATAATAATAATAACTGTTCAAGTTTTTAATACTGCCCCTCTACTGAATCATCCTCTTCTTCGCTCGACGACACAGAATACTTACAACTACATTTTTTCTAATTCCTTCTGTGGCAAAGTTCTTTATGTCACAGTAATGTAGTGGCACTGGACTTGATGTTGCCGCTTTGAATCCTAGTGTATACAGCTTCCGTTTCACTAGCAGTATGAAAGATATACTGCCTTGTGGCATCTGGTTACAACAGTACTTGCGATATTTTGGTTACATTCAAGATACTCATAACTCTTCATTAGTACAGAAGATACTGTGTACTGTAATTTACGCAGCGGCTCTGTGGCATTGAAGGATTTCATTAGCATCTTATTTACGTTTCACCATAAGCCACAACAACTCACTATCTATACTATGAAACGGGACGGTATGTACCGTTATTATCCTTTCGATGCAACTTGCGTACCTATAACGCTGACTTTCCTGTTGTGTATTTATTGGCCAGCGGACCAAGGGAGTTTATTCAGTGGTACACACCCTTCTCCATCCTTGCGTTTCCCTCCTGTGCTGTTCAGTGTATGAAAATGAAGTTTGCATGCTTACTCAGCTCAACTGCAGATGTATGAGCAGTATAGAACCATTGCCAACCTCAATTCATGGGCACGTTTATAAAGAACGGATACTAGACGATGAATCAAAGACACACGATAGGCTCGAATTTTGATGTGTTGTAATTAATCACAACGACACAACGACCAGGTCCCTTTCCCCCTCCGCTTGTTAGAACGTGGAGCCGTTTTCTAGGCGTCCGCCAGGATAGGTATTTCGGTCTCCGATGTGCTAAATGAACAGACGCTCTATTACAGTGTCTAGTTCATTTTTTGGATTAAGGTATCAGACATTGTTATTTAGTTAAATAGTAATCTAATTCATTTTCTTTCAGAGCTATCCATTTTAGAGATGCGGGGTATGGTCCCCCAACTTTGATTATTTTTGTGTACTCTGTGGGGAGAGTGCAGCTTGATGATGATACCTTCGTGTGAATTCGAGTCGTCAATATGTACCAAAGTATCATATGCCTTGAGCATTATGGTTTAATACTGTGTTAATATTTGGTCATAGATCCACACATCAAAAAAAGTTTTGCATCACCTCGGTTCCGAGAGTCCCGTAACCTCTACAGAAAACTAGAACAGAGATCAACATAAACATCACTTCCGCCCTTTTCATTGCTCATGAAAACCACACATTGCATGTTGTACCACCATACAGCGAGACCTTCAGAGATGGTGGTTCAGATTGCCGTACACATTGGTACCTCTAATACCCAGTAGCCCGTACTCTTGAATTCATGCATGCCCGTATTCGTCGTGGCATACTATCCGCAAGTTCATCCAGGCACTGTTGGTCCAGATTGTCTCACTCCTCAACGGCGATTCGGCGTACACCCCTCAGAACGGTTGCGTCACGTCCTCTATGAGCAGCCCTTTTCATTCTATCTCAGGCATGTTCGATAGGGTTTATGTCTGGAGAACATGCTGGCCACTCTAGTCGAGCAATGTCGTTATCCTGAAGGAAGTCATTCACAATATGTGCACGGTGGGGGCGCGAATTGTCGTCCATAAAGACGAATGCCTCGCCGATATGCTGCCGATATGGTTGCACTATCGGTCGAATGATGGCGTCCCGTACCGTACAGCCGTTACGGCGCCTTCCATGACCATCAGCGGCGTACGTCGGCCCCACATAATGCCACCCTAACACAGCAGGGAACGTCCACCTTGCTGCACTCGCTGGACAGTGTGTCTAAGGCGTTCAGCCTGACCGGGTTGCCTCCAAACACGTCTCCGACGATTGCCTGGTTGAAGGCATATGCGACACTCAATCGTGAAGAGAACGTGATGCGAATCCCGAACTGTCCATTCGGCATGTTGTTGTGCCCATCTGTACCGCGCTGCATGGTGTCGTGGTTGTAAAGATGGACCTCACCATGCCGGCCGGGGTGGTCTAGCGGTTCTAGGCGCTCAGTCCGGAACCGCGCGACTGCTACGGTCGCAGGTTCGAATCCTGCCTCGGGCATGGATGTGTGTGATGTCCTTAGGTTAGTTAGGTTTAAGTAGTTCCAAGTTCTAGGGGACTGATGACCACAGATGTTTAGTCCCATAGTGCTCAGAGCCAAGCCAACCTCACCATGGACGTCGAGAGTGAAGTTGCGCATCATACAGCCTATTGCGCACAGTTTGAATCGTAGCACGACGTCCTGTAGCTGCACGAAAAGCATTATTCAACATAGTGGCGTTTCTGTCAGGGTTCCTCCGAACCATAACCCGTAAGTAGCGGTCATCCACTGGAGTAGTAGCCCTTGGGCGGCCTGAGTGAGGCATGTCATCGACAGTCCCTTTATCTCTGTATGTCCTCCATGCTCGAACAACATCGCTTTGGTTCACTCCGAGACGTGGACACTTCCCTTGTTGGGAGCACTTCCTGGCACTAAGTAACAATGCGGACACGATCGAACCGCGGTATTGACGGTTTAGGCATGGTTGAATTACAGACAACACGAGCCGTGTACCTCCTTCCTGGTGGAATGTCTGGAATTGATCGGCTGTCGGAACCCTCCGTCTAATAGGCGCTGCTCGTGCATGGTTGTTTACATCTTTGGGCGGGTTTAGTGATATCTCTGATCAGTCAAAGGGACCATGTCTGTGATAGAATATCCACGGTAAACGTCTGTCTCCAGGAATTCTGGGAACGGGGGTGATGCAAAACTTTTTTTGATGTTTGTAGTATTCGTAGGATTGCGGATGCATCTTGTCCAATTCTGGGGACTCTTTTTGGTACTAGTGTGTCCATCTATGTCCACCACCATCCCATATGTTCAAGGTATTTTCAGAGGTGTAGCATTTTAAAATCCGTGTAGGTTTTTTAGTAGATTTGAGCTTATATTAGTGGCTGTTTGTGATTATTGTGTACATCTTTATCCACCACCACCATCTCCCCACGTGCTCACGGTTTTCGCAGCTAGCAAGCAATAGTTCCTTCCGTTGTCTAGCACGTTAAAGTGGCCGTAGAGCAATTAACTAGATGCTATTTGCGTTATATTTTGGTAACCAGTATACGGAGTTTAGGAAAACCTGTCGATGTAGCGGTACTTTGATATGAGTGTGAACTTCTAGCCCTTTTCGTTCGCCCTTTGCTCAGCTTGCTCACCATAGCTAGTAACCCATGTGGTTGCCCACTGTTTTACCGTTTTATTAGGTCTGTAAGTGTGAGCGTGATTTAAGTCTTAGAAGGAACATCTTAAGTGCGTGGTCACAAGTTCAATCTTTAGTAAGGCTCATTTGAAACAATTATGACAGGAAAAATATTAATGGCTCACCATGTGCGTCAGATGGGTGACAGAAAATGAGTGTCCAGGAGGTTCAGAGATAAACCTTCTACGGGATGTATGTATAACACTCCACAAATTGGATATCTTCTATATTTAACAAATGTTCAAAACAAACCATTAACTTGCATCATGAACAAAGAATGAAAAATGTAGCGCCACTGTGATCAAAAAGATTCGCAAAATCAGGATCGAAGGCGAGCTCCTTGGGAATTACAAACCGTGCAAAACATTCAGCTACTTATCCATTCTTAAATAATACGTAAAGATTCATATTGGTGTAATAGGATGCTGAGAACTGATAGAATGTGATAGCATGCAACCGAGTCTGAAACAGTCTGTCGTGGTGCTTATCGTGAAACTGGCTATCCTTTAAAGCCTAGTTGCAGTTAGTGCGATACTATGTTTTATAGACACTGAAAAAAAAGAACATACATAGGCTGAATTTTCCAGCGATTTCGCAGTTTTCTGTGCATCGTGAGGTCGACGCTTTGTTTGTAATTTCGTTATCTTACGTCTTCCAGTTCTGTAGCATTATTTGAAATTATGTAACCATGCATTGCTTCCCTTGAAATCAAATTGTCGTGCGCAATTTGATGTGCATAACATTGTAGGTCACTTTCATGCACTTCCTGTAAATTATATCGAGCATTCTTGAAAGGCGCTAACATTAGTATTTGTAACAAGCGCGCCTTGTCCTCTCTTGAATACCCGTAGTTATGCACTATACGGTCACGTTCATGCGGACTTATTCGAAATCTATTGAGAATTGTTTTTTAAGTATACCTCGGATGATCTTCCATGTACATAATTACATTTAGTACCTGCAACTTGACAACGATTGTTCTTTATTGCGTTTCACTGGAGACGGAATTTGTGGTTCCCTGTCCGGATGATGAACTACATGGCTCAAAATCTATTTCAGTATCACTTTCACTTGTTAAGCAGGTATCGTCATCATTGTACTCGTCATGTACATTGTCCGCACAATGGAGCGTGTGTGACACCACACATTCCACTGACTCATCTTGCAGAAACTTCTTTCTCACTCTGCGAATTTCCTTGGGTTACTTTCTGACGGAATTTCAACTTCAGCAACATTTGCTTTGCTTATCGTTGTCATTTCGCTGTTCTGTGTCATATCACTGTCACTGCAGCATTGTTCCAAGTTAGTCGTCGACTTCACAGTTCAACTACGCTCCGTAGCCTCGTGCTGTGCTCAGTCTAGGGTACCTCCAGTTCCACCCACTGTTGCCAATAGCAGCCAGTATTGTGACTGCATGGTAGACACTATGTGAGACGTCGAATACCGTGAACTTCATTGGCCTTTTGGGACCACGCACCAAGCAGGGTTCCTGTTAGCATCAGCCACGAGTCTGTGTTGCCCATTCCCGATCCCATCCTGTAAACCAATTATGGGACCAATTATTCCAGTACGATTTTTGAATCGCCTCTTTGTGTATTAATACGATGAAGGTGCTCCAAATTGTTCCCAAGAGAAGGTTGGAATTAAGAAAATAAATTTCGTTGCAAGTGAAATAGAAACCTTGTTATTCACGCAAATGGTTTGTCATCACCCATTCCATTGCTAATCACAGCCAAATAACTTTCCTCCCGAGGGATCAATACACTTGTAAAGTGAAAACTGATGATTTGCAAAGTACTGAATGGAAATATGAATGTACTGTACAGGAAGACTTAGAGTTTCCTACGAACCGTTCTCTTTCCTGATGATAGCATCCACTTGCGTTGTCTGTTGTGCTATTGATTTTTGTACCATTAAATATTGCGCTAACAGATGTGGCATCATTAAAAGATGTACCATGAAATGCAGTAATTCGAGTATCGGGCCAGAACATTCTCATATTAAGACGAGCTTTTAATCAGACAGTGGTACGTGCTCGGAGACATATCCTAACTTGCATCTTCCCTTAGGAAACATACTACCAATGGAAGTAAAATTGTAATACACCCCCCTTTCCTCCTTAAATATGACGGACAGGAACATGCGAGAGTTTATGAATTAGTAACCCAGGTGGCATTTGTATTTATCATCAGCCATTTGAGATTCACTGACGGATTAACTCTTTCAGTACCATATTTTTTTGAGTGAAAGACATTTATATGTGGTTATTTTAATTAATGTCGCAGTCAGAAGTAACAATATGAAAATGAAGGGAGGGGTAGGACATGAGCGATTATTTGTAAGTACCGACAGTATTAGAGATCCACAAACTGTGTGTCAAACTTGCAAGAACATTATATATAGCACAGGACTCGGATTTATGTTGCATGTCGCCCATCGCTTGCGACACCATTGTTATTCCAAAGTAAAGTATTGTCAATCTGCTTTATTGAAATAAAACTGCTAATGTTATTTGCTTGAATTGTTGTATAGCATTCCGAGAACGAAGCATACTTTAGGTATCTATATGAGACGAGTGTGCAAGACCACACACCTTTTTTTTCATATCTCGGATAGCACTATAAATCGTCATCTGTCCCTTCTTGAAAGTCATAATTTTTAATTATTAAGTATCTGCGTTTCCGATTAATTAATTGTGATGTCTACCTTATAAAAGCTTCTGTCTTGCCTTCTTCATACTCGTGATCTTTCTCTCATTATATTTTCACGGTATCTTTTCAAATATTCTTGAAACACATTTCCCAATATTTTCATCGTCTATCACTTTGCTTTCTATGGTATTTGCTTCGTTCCATTGGAGGGTTCCTTTTTCTTTGCTCTTTTAGGAACAGTTATGTCTTCCTCTGTTTGTCTAAGAGCCATAATATATCTCCATATTCTTAACTTAATTCTTATAATCTATATTTTTATGTTCTTGCCAGATGAATCTGTGTCCTTTTACCGTTGTGTCTATTTCTACTGTGCACTGTATGAGTCTACTGAAATTCTAAAGTTGTTCTTCATTGTTTGATAAAATATAATCCATTCAATTACTCGTTGAATTTGGCCTTTTCACGTTCATTTTCTGTGTGATATCGTATGGAATGAAGAACGTGTTAAAGAAAAACAAATTGTACTAACGCATGACATTTGTGGTTTCTGCTTTCCTACTGAAGAACCGTTCTTTAGGTTTTTGATCTAATACCTCCCGTCATCATTTTGTAGTGGAATTTATTTCCATTGAGCAGTTAAGTAATTCTTCGTAGAGGTCTTCTACTTCCTCTTCAAAATGTAACAGTTTCTGTGTGCAGACTCTAATAACCTCCGTGGAATATCTTTTTTCCATTTTATTAATACCTTTATTCTGTCTCGAATTACTTCTACATCTGTAACACTGTTGTAAATGTTCTTTTTTACAGTAAACCTGCTCATCAGTTTTGTGCCCTGATTCAAAGTATATTTAGGTTTTTTTTTTGTACTTGTGGTAACCCTAGTGTATCCAGTTTTATGTTTCTGTATCAGTTAGCTCACTGACAGTTAATGCGTATACATCCTAATTGTAACTAAAGAGCAACAGAGCAAAACTGTCCTGCGTTGGGAGGAGACAGACGGAAGCAAAAATTCAGAAGCTAAAAAAATCATGCATACTGAAAAGGCATAAAATTATAACAATCGGCATTGACGGGCTATCAATCATTTACCCACGGTTCAAATGGTTCAAATGGCTCTGAGCACTATGGGACTTAACTTCTGAGGTCATCAGTCCCCTAGAACTCAGAACCACTTAAACCTAACTAACCTAAGGACATCACACACATCCATGCCCGAGACAGGATTCGAACCTGCGACCGCAGTGGTCGCGCGGTTCCAGACTGTAGCGCCTAGAACCGCTCGGCCACTGACGGCCAGCATTTACCCATGTATGTTGACTTCATCTAGCTCTCCAAGAACACTGTCTGTAACGTGATGAATGCGACAGTCTGTGTTATCGGCAGCCTTTTCAGTAATTTTCTAGAAGTGGACTTAAATATCTTCACAGCCTAAAGAATACTACCCCAAGCCCGAATTTTTCAGTCACTGACCATTTAAACAAGTGAAATAGTGTACCAGTATTGTTAGGTTGTATGTAGGTTAAGGGACCACACTACCAGGTCATCAGGTTATTGGTTGAGACTCTTTAAAAGGTAGCTTCAGTTGCCTAATTAGACACATTTTGAGACTTCGCCCACTCTTAAACATTTAATATGTGTAGTGTGGGGGTTGTGTATTAAGTATCTTTAGTACAGGAGACAATGATTAGCGCGTATAAGGTGTAATGTTGCTTTTGTGATGTTGACGACTTTGAGAGAGAAAGGAAAGAAATGGAATCTGACTGCAGCACACAGAAAGCTTCTAGCGCAAACCATGAAGGAGCCGCCGAGCCGAGCTGCCGTCCGCATCTGGCATTTGGATCACCATAAACAATGACAAATGCCCTCTTTCCACAAAATACATTGGAGAGATTTTAGATTTAGGTCAGGGTACTGGTGCGAAGTCTCACGATTGGAAACTGTATACTATCAACTCGCTTATCTGACCGGTTTCGAACAGAATATTTTTTCTTTACTTGACGGCATCCGGACAATACTAACTCGTCCAGCCTCCGATAAAGGATGCTTTAAAAAACTGTAACGATGAAAGCATCATTTAGAAAATAAAAGACACACACACACACACACACACACACATTCCAATCATATAAATGTTTAGTTTTATTCTATTACCATTTTAAGTAAGATCGCTAGTTGTTCAACTGCTAATAATTGAAATATATGTATGTATATGGACACATCAGTCGGTTGCAAGTAGCATCTCCACTCTGGTCGGTAGTTGTCCATAAAGCACTAAACTGTGCAGTAGATTGGTTGTGGCATGGTACCGCAGTGGCCAGCCGGAAATGATGTGGTCAGTGCTCTCCTACGCACCGTCTCCACACAGGCATGCGTCAGTTCGTTGTACGTGACGGAGCTGCTGTAGTAACCTTCCATGCTTGGAGTGGAGACACAATGTTGTCACGAGAAATTTTCCATGATATTTTGTATCACGGTCGTGCAGAGACGTTCTGCGTTATATCCGTATAATATCTTCCGCTCTGTTCGTATGATAAATTCCACGTTTTCTTCAGTATGATTCTGATTTATCGCCGCATGTTTCCTAGAAGGTTCGTCTAGGGAAGGTGGTGTTTTTGTCCCATTGTGGATAGTCCTCTTAGCAACAGCATCACAAAATTCTTTTCCTCTGATTCCGTAGTTCCCCATCAGACCGAACATGATAACCCTCTTGTCACGAAAGGGTAGTTCAGCCTTTTGTTCTATTACCTCACACATTAAGTTAATGATGTCACTTCTGAATGTATAATTCTGTATGAGCAGCAACACTGCCCTGGAACTCTGAAAGAATAATAGCTGTAAGCACAGTGACTTGGCCACTTTAGTGTGTCTTTGCGCCTTAATGTGAACTGCCAAAAGTACCGGAAACACGTGGCTCAACTTTGTAGCAATGACGTGCACGTTCCTGTCCAGTTACAAAGCCCTCCATTAGTTTCATTTTTATAGTAGGATAATCCTCATATCAGTAGGTGTATCCGCACGTACAGAATAATCTATTTTTATATTCCTGTCATCTAGCATGAAAGGGTGATGATGTTCGAAGCCAGTGTGACAATAGTAAGACATCAGAAAATATATACGGCAGCGGGGTTAGTTTCTTTAGAGCCCGATTGCTGTTGGTAAAGTATTTCTCATTCAGTTCACAAATCCTCGAAAACAAGGAATCTCGTCTAAAGTGTGCTAGTTTTAGTAGACATTTGGAGCCAATGTAATGTCTTCCAAAGTTGTATAGAAGGTCATTGGCCTCGAGCACCAGAATATTCATACACAGAATATACCTATACAGCTTCTAATCGATTTATTGTGACGTCTTTCAACAGTATTCAGTGCAAATTTACTGTTAGAGCCATATTAGAGGTACCTGTAGTCCATACATGATGTACTCTGTAAGGGATCTGTGATCCCACGAACATAGATATTAGTATCCGGCACCCAGGTCGATAGCAGACAGGAGTCGATTGTCGAGCACCGCAGGAAGCAGTAAGATTAGTGTCGAGTAAAAGCAGTACTGGGAAGACTCGCAAAAAGAAAAAATGGCGGTCGAGCCGAGTATGGTGCCAATGGCGGATGCGCCGAGTGAGGAGTAAATTATAAATTCACCGGAGTGTGACAAATGAGCGCGTCCCCTTATCGTCGTGGGGTTGACCCACATCAATACCGATTCGCGAGTGATATAAAACCAAAAGCGACAAGTGCCGAATTACTAGTTTCGCGTCAACCGCAACAGCCATTGATTGCAGTGAGGATTGTTGTGAATGTTAACCATCATCATTTCGTGTGACGAGGTACTTAAAATCAGCAACCACTAAAAGATATAACTGTAACTAAACGTGTAAGGCCAAGGTAGCAACTGCCTCAGAATTTGTGTGTTAATAGAAAATACATATCAGTTTGTATATCGCAACCTTTGTGGTCTTTAATAATAGAAAAACTTTCAATCATTAACTATTCCGTCTCATAATAGCCGCACTCTGTTGAAATACCCCCGAAACTACAGCAGAAAAGCCAATGGCCTTTGATCCACTAAGCACACGGTCATATATTCATAATAATTGTTTGGTGGCTTCGGTAAATCACACAAAAGCCAATAAAGGATATAACTGGTGTGTTTCAACTCCAACTCCATTAACGAAGTTTATGTGGTTGTTAAGGGATATTTTCTTTTTGCTGTAAGGGCCTAGTGTTCTGCGGAGACTCGTTGAAAAGAAATTACTTTTGTTTCTCTGAAATTACTTTTATAACGGTGAAAAAGACTGTAAAATGCAATCAGCAACATACCACATGAAACACACACTAAGATTCTCAGAACACTTGATTTGTTGTGTCAGGTTTCTTGTAACGTTACGTCGCAAATCTCTTCTAGATCGAGTGTTCAGGCGTATCTCGCCCGACCAATATCGTTAGATCAGCATATTGTCATTCCATCGGTCTTCCATAGTGTTCAGTGAACCCATTCACAGGGGACATACCGTTCGATTTTCTATCAGTAAAACTATCCATACTGCTGTGTGCCGCCATTAACGTACAACTAACACAGTTGGAAAAACAAACCAGACCCCGAGCCGATGAGTGTTGTGCGCGAGGTTGATGACGAAGATTAAAATGGTTGTTACTGTTATCAACACCAAGTACTTTGAATGAATGGAACAAATTGGTTCAGAACACGGCTCACGGCATATACCGCCTATCTCTGCATTGTGAAGATATTTTAAGTGTAATATAGACACATAGCTGCTTGGGGGGGGGGGGGGGGGGAGGGGGGGAGACAAGAAATCAAGGGAAAAGCAATTATTTCCATAATGAGCCACTGGTGGTCATGGGTTCCTTACACAAAGTTACTCAGAAAATATACCTGAACAACATCTGAAACTTCTTCGGTAGAGTTTGCATTCCCTCTGCAACCGGACGAACTAGCGGCGTGGTACAGTGTAACCCGGTGCACACCACCAACCCACGTAAAAACATTGGTTGCCTCTTCATTCTTCTGAATTTTGCCTTTTACAAGATAGACTAAGTAAGCTTCCGAGATAGATACAGGGTGTTTTTACCTTCACTACTGTGAACCACATCTCTGCTACTGCACGTTCTTTGTGTTGTGGCGTAACAAGACAGCTACGCCACACTGAAGTAGCCGAAAGGCACGCGTAATCTCTCTTAGGCTAGATAGAGGTCTGAAACAGGATACGTAATAAGTGGTAACAAGAAAAGTACGTAGCTGTTTTAATACTTAACTTTTAATCGTCCTTGTTGTATACATCGTTCTTGATGAGACATTTCATACGATAACTATCAAACTATGTAAGGCTAATGGCGCCTTGCTAGGTCGTAGCCATGGACTTAGCTGAAGGCTATTCTAACTATCTCTCGGCAAATGAGAGAAAGGCTTCGTCAGTGTAGCCGCTAGCAAAGTCGTCGTACAACTGGGCTGAGTCCTATTCCGTATCTCGAGACCTGCCTTGTGGTGGCGCTCGGTCTGCGATCACACAGTGGCGACACGCGGGTCCGACATGTACTAAATGGACCGCGGCCGATTTAAGCTACCACCTAGCAAGTGTGGTGTCTGGCGGTGACACCACACTTTGTTATTAAGAACTTTCTACAGACGATGGTAAACAAAAAGCAGAAACGTACCTCTGTTATTGTACATGTATACAGCACGCAGCAAACATCTGTTCGTGAAGTTATTGTAAACCGTATTCATAGTTCTGGGTAAGTGCTACGCACACGTAAGTTCTAATACAACCAGATTTTGTTTTGATAATATTGTCCTTGGTTCTTCCCAGCTATACCGCATGAAGATACTTAATTCGAATTTGTCTAGCGATACTTCTAAGGAATACCGATGCACCCAGTAGCGGAACGTCTACAGTACATGGCTTTCATGAGGTCCGTATAAACAGCCAGCAAATATATATTCTCACTTAATAAACTCTAGATGCCCATAATTAAAGTTATGAGGGAATCATATGTGCTTTTCTAAAACCATACTGCTGGATTCACAGAGTACTTTGATTTTCAAACCACCATTTTAGTCTGTGTTTAGTGATGCGTCTCAGAATTTTGGCAAAACCTGGTTGATAATTATTATTGGTCGGTAGGGTATGACCTTTGCCGACATTTACTCACTCTCGTATAGAGGCATAATTCGTCCTCTTTTCTCTTCCGAGGTGTCGATACGAATGAACGGTACTGCATGAATATTTTGAGCAGCTTCCGGCAGCATCATCAGTATGAAATACACGTTATCCAGCGCTGATGGTGTGTATGTATCCTGTACCGAACCTCTGTGGATATCCTTCCCGCAAAACGATTCATTTAAAAAATTGTCTTGGTCATTGTTAGACTGAAGGTATCCAGACACTGTATCATTAAATCCGACGTGATAGCCTGAAAAACTGTAATGAGAAAGTAAGGAAGGTGCATCATGATTGTAACGGGTCACCTGCGCATTCGTCGGATACGATGTACTTTATTTGTGGACTAGGAGCTTTCTAAAGCTCTGAGGACCACTTCTATGACGTGTATGTTTTGACAACGTCAGAAATTAACATACAAGTCGTACTTGTCCAGTTTTGAATGAAAATAATTTTATAGCTCAGCTAGAATGGTACCATCCTTCACGTACAGCCGCCTCGGCGTGCCACCAGTTGTGTACTGAGAACGGCTCCCATTACTAAGTGGTGTTCGCCTCAGCAGAGCAAAAATAAATTTGGTCCTTGCTTTTTCGACCAAATAACCAATTCTTTCTTTCCGGAATATCGGAATACTAGCACTAATGATTAGACTAGTCATTCACTGGCACACATTAACAACATACACACACTCAGGAACACAAGAGTACGTTTATTAGTGGATGTGTGGTATTAATTTTCCGCAGAGAACCTTACTCATACAATCAGCTGTATAACAAAGGCACCGCGTTTACTCAGTGGCATATTATATGCAAATGATTTCTCACTGAGGTCTTCAAGTCATCGAGCAAATTGTATTAGAAATTTCAGTTTCGTTTTTAACTATTTTTGAGTCGTTAATATTAAGTCAGAAGGCAGTGCGGTATGCTGGAACATATAACTGTCGGATGTAAGCTGCGTTACGGTACTTTTTTCTGTTTAACGGCATTTGTGCCAGAAAGTGATAGATTAGTTTCAGGTGCTAAACGAGAAAATAATGTCATTAATATCCACAAACGATATCACGTAATAAAACTGTCTATTTTACTGCTACGATTCTGAACCGTACAATTCCTAATACATCGTTTTGACCTGTAATTTTAAGTTCTTCATTTATGCTGTTATATTTACTGTTATCGGTATGTTCACGTCAACACTATCGCTTCACTGAAAGTCAGTGCCACATTTTCCATTTTCTGGCGGCTGGTGTTGTTAGATCCTAATCCGTATCTTCAGACTGCATTAAAGGACGACTGTTTCCGATTCGAGTGGAGAAGCTATGGAACGTCAGAGTCCATCAGCTGTAGTGGTTGGCGAGAGGTTGCGCATCACTCCTTTCGAAAACTGTGACCGTATATTTCCGAGGAGGGAGAAAATTGGAGAACGCTCTGGCCCGGATAAAATCTCCTGTATCAACGCTGTCTGGCAACATTAATTCTCCTCCACTCACGTTCATTGCAATACTCGTCTGTACAATACTCGTCTGAAAAGGTGACGGGATGCATCTTCTGCGTCGAGTGCTGTCGTTAGGCGGACCACTGTCGGCTCGCCTCTTGTCTGCTGTCGCATCAAAGAGGGAAGACGCAACAATCGTCGCCTCGTTGCCTGTCCGCGGTGCTGTAGACGTCGTCCAATAGTCCGCCTGGATTCTTATCTTGCTGAAGACATGCTCATTTACTGACTCAGGATAAATGATGTGCCTGTATCATTTTCACGACCGAGCTAAAAATGCTTCTGTCCTCTCGGGCGCTAGTCACGTGGGCCTACATGGCCGTGATTACAGCCGTCCCGAACCTACCGATCCCGTATTCTCATCACAGTAGTAGAATCTCGAATAACTCGAGCCACGGTCCGCTGCAGTAGAATTCCGGCACATACCGGTAGCTTTTTCTCCATCACAGGGGATGTCAAATCGATTCCATATGTTTAGGTTTCCAGAAGGCTTTTGACATCGTACCTCGCTAACGTCTTCCATTCAAATTGCATGCCTATAGATTATCGTCTCTGTTGTGCCACTGGATTTGTGATTTCTTTTCAGAAGGGTCCCAGTTCGTAGTAACCGACTTAAAGTCATCGTGTATAAAAGAAGTAATGTGGCGTTCTCCAGGGAAGTGTTATAAGCCCTCTGCTGTTCCGATCAACATAAATGATTTAGGAGACAATCTGAGTAGCCCTGTTAGATTGTTTGCAGATGATTCTGTCTTGTACCGCCTTATGAAGTGATCAGATGATCAAAACAAATAGCAAAATAATTTAGACAAGATATCGGTATAGTGCGGAAAGTGACAATTAACAGTAAATAATGAACAGTGTGAATTCATCCACATGAGTACTAAAAGGAATCTCCTAAATTTCGGCTACACGACAAGTCACACAAATCTAAAGTCAACTAAATACTTAGAGATTACAGTCATGAATAATTTATTTTGGAAAAATTGCATAAATTATTTTGTGGATAAAGCAAACGAAAGACTAAAATTTATTGGCAGAACACCTAGAAAATACAACAGGTCTGCTAAAGAGACTGCCTACAGTACGCTGCGCACCAGATAGGATCGACGGACGACATCGCAAAATTTCAAAGAAGGACAGCTCGTTTTGTACTAACCCAAAATAGGGGTGAGGAGTGCCATGGAAATGATAAGCGAATTGTAATGACATTATAAGAAAATGGCAGTTTTCATTACGTCAGGGACTATTCATGAAATTTCAATCACCAACTTTCTCCTCAGAGTGTGAAAATATTTTGTTGATGCCCTCCTACATAGGTAGAAATGATTGGTATAATAAAATAAAAGTTATCAGAGTTCGCACAGGAAGATTTAAGTGTTCGTTTTTATCGAGCACTGTTAGACAGTGGAACGGTGGAGATATAGCTTGAAGGTGGTTCGATGAATCCTCTGCCAGGCACTTAATTGTGAATTGCATAGTAATCATGTAGATTTAGACGTAGATATAGACGTGTAACACGATACTATCAGTAGCAGCCAACGTTCAAATGTGATTTCTGAATCAGAAACGCGTTGCGCAATCTTCCCTTATACACTGTATCTAGATGGCTTTAATTCTGTGCTGAAATGATAACCGCTTCGACATTTAAGCGTTTAGTACACTTCATATTAGTTTGACGTTTGTTGCGTGTCGCCTTCATGGTGATGAAATTTTAATGGGAAGACGGGTAGTTGTTTTTAAAGAAATCAGTATAACTATGCTTGCGAAGACCTTTATCGTACTACTCGTTTAGGACTCGATTAAAGCTGAGAATGACATACAGAGTGAACATTAATAAAACCGACAAGTAGAGGAAAATAGTCGTATGAGCATGTGTCCGGAAATGCATCGTTGCCACGGTAGATGGCGCTCACGAATGAAAGGTCGTCTGAACACGTGTCGTGTGTTTCTTGAGTGACGCAGGCTGTGTGATTGACGTAGCGTACAGTAAGCAGCAGAATGTTCCTGTACTCATGTCGGAAACAAGCCGAGATGGTGTTCGTGTACGGTCAAGCAGATGGTAACGGTTGAGAGGCAGCACTGGTATCCCAAAAAAAGTACCCTCACACGCACCAACCACATCACACAACATTTCAACATGTTTAGGGCGTTTGTATGATCATGGGTCCTTTCAGACAGACGAACGTGGAAGGACGCGGCGGACTGTGTGTACACCAGATTTGGAGGACCAGGTTCTCCGGGATACTAAGACGAACCCTAGTAAGAGCTCCAGGCAATTGTCCCGCCACTACGGTGTAAGCCAAAGTACGATTATGGGTATCGTGCATGACAACCGTTACTTTCCCTGTCACCTGCAACGAGTGCAAGGATTATCAGCAGCAAATATCCCTTTACGGGAAGGATTTTATCTATGGTCGCAATTACGGGATATCTGTCATAAACATTAATAAAACCGACAAGTAGAGGAAAATAGTCGTATGAGCATGTGTCCGGAAATGCATCGTTGCCACGGTAGATGGCGCTCACGAATGAAAGGTCCTCTGACCACGTGTCGTGTGTTTCTTGAGTGACGCAGGCTGTGTGATTGACGTAGCGTACAGTAAGCAGCAGAATGTTCCTGTACTCATGTCGGAAACAAGCCGAGATGGTGTTCGTGTACGGTCAAGCAGATGGTAACGGTTGAGAGGCAGCACTGGTATCCCAAAAAAAGTATCCCGTCTTTACCGACGGAACAATCTTTACCAGAACTTGCATCATCAGTCTGCACAATTGTCATCTGTGGATTAAATTTCTCGTGGAATGTTGAGGCGTCTCATCAGCATCGTTTGAGCATCAATGTGTGGACAAGGATTCTTGGCAACCACATACATACACCGGTTGTAATTCCACAACGCTTCGACACAGGAACGTGCCTGAGGAATACTAATTCTGGGCTGCTTGAGAATGTGCATTTTGCAAAGCCACAGGTTATGTGCTTTCTGCATGACGGAGCACCACCTCACACCCGCACTACAGTTCACTACCACTTCAACAACATCTTCCCCGGACGTTGCATAGGACGCGGAGGCCCTGTAGCATAGCCAGCTAGAGCACTGAACTTAAACCTCTTGGATTTTCACCTTAGGAGCAGCTGAAAATTTATTTATTTATTGCCATAGGTTCAAATGGCTCTGAGCACTATGGGACTCAACATCTTAGGTCATAAGTCCCCTAGAACTTAGAACTACTTAAACCTAACTAACCTAAGGACATCACACACACCAATGCCCGAGGCAGGATTCGAACCTGCGACCGTAGCAGTCACGCGGATCCGGACTGCAGCGCCAGAACCGCACGGCCACCGCGGCCGGCTATTGCCATAGGGTTGGGGGGTTGGGTTGTTTGGGGGAAGAGACCAAACAGCGAGGTCATGGGTCTCATCGGATTAGGGAAGGATGGGGAAGGAAGTCGGCCGTGCCCTTTCAAAGGAACCATCCCGGCATTGGCCTGGAGCGATTTGGGGAAATCACGGAAAACCTAAATCAGGATAACCGGACGCGGGATTGAACCGTCGTCCTCCCGAATGTGAGTCCAGTGTGCTAACCACTGTGCCACCTCGCTCGGTTTTATTGCCGTATTATAAATCTCTTAGCTGTCGTTTTAGAAGAGATCGTACATCTTTCAACTTTCGTTTTTCAAAGCATATGAAAAGCAATGTGTATGCTGAGTCTGTTCCTGATATGCAGACCTAACGTAGTTACAAGGCTTGTGGTGCTATTCAGAGAGAGGCCGGAACGTGCGAAAGAGTGCAACGATCCATGATGCGACGTGTGAATGCGTGCATCGCATCACGTGGGGGCCACTCTGAACATGTGTTCAGGCGTCGATGCGATACAACCTGTGCTGTGTTCCGGGACGATCTGTTGTCGGTGCACGCACAACGTCCATATCCGGATACATGTTCATAGGACCTTTTACTTTCATTTCCAGTCAGGAATCCGTCCCTACAGTTTGTGGATTTTATTAACATTCACCCTATGTAACGGAGCTGTGATGGACTGCAGCTTACGTTTGGAGTGGGAAACATCTCGAAACCGTGCGAAATGTATCGAAGTGATTGCCGAGTACTTCTCCGATGGTGAAGAATGGGCGCAGCTGAACCTTACCTGGCGGGTGAGGAATCGACGGTCCTGGCATTGGGCGGCGGTTGTGGCGGTGGGGAGCGGGCGAAGTCCCCCGGCACAAGGGCGGCTGCCGGGCGCGGCCTGGGGCGGCCGGCCGGGGGCGGCGCGGCTTCCGGGGGCGGTGCCGGGGGTGGGGGCGGCTGCGGGGGCAGCGGCGTGGCGCGGCCGCCCGTGTCCAGCCACAGCCACACGAAGTGGCCCGACAGCATGTTGAGGCGGCGCGCCACCGCAGAGACACGCCGCGCAGCCTCGGCGTCACACACCATCAGCACTACACCGCGAGTCGCGCGCGACACGTCAGCCAGCCGTCTGTAAAGACAAGCATACACTGTGCTTGCCGCTTTCTCGTCTCTCAGCCATTTTCGCATATACGCCCCCTTCTTGCAACGGTATACCGTAGGTCTCTAGAAGAGCGTAGCGTTCCAAAGGATTGGAAAAGGGCACAGGTCATCCCCGTTTTCAAGAAGGGACGTCGAACAGATGTGCAGAACTATAGACCTATATCTCTAACGTCGATCACTTGTAGAATTTTGGAACACGTATTATGTTCGAGTATAATGACTTTTCTGGGGACTAGAAATCTACTCTGTAGGAATCAGCATGGGTTTCGAAGGGGACGATCGTGTGAAACCTAGCTCGCGCTATTTGTCCACGAGACTCAAAGAGACATAGACACGGGTTCCAAGGTAGATGCCGTGTTTCTTGACTTCCACAAGGCATTCGATACAGTTCCCCACAGTCGTTTAATGAACAAAGTAAGAGCATATGGATTAACAGACCAATTGTATGATTGGATTGAAGACTTCCTGGATAACAGAACGTAGCATGTCATTCTCAATGGAGAGAAGTATTCCGAAGTGGGAGTGATTTCGGGTGTGCCGCAGGGGAGTGTCGTGGGGCCGTTGCTACTCGCAATATACATGAATGACCTTGTGGATGACATCGGAAGTTCACTGACGCTTTTTGCGAATGATGCTGTGGTATATCGAGAGGTTGTAACAATGGAAAATTGTACTGAAATGCAGGAGAATCTGCAGCGAATTGACGTATGGTGCAGGGAATGGCAATTGAATCTCAATGTAGACAAGTGTAATGTGCTGCGAATACATAGAAAGATAGATCCCTTATCATTTAGCTACAATATAGCAGGTCAGCAACTGGAAGCAGTTAATTCCATAAATTATCTGGGAGTAGGCATTAGGAGTGATTTAAAATGGAATAATCATCTAAAGTTTATCGTCGGTAAAGCAGATGCCAAACTGAGATTCATTGGAAGAATCCTAAGGAAATGCAATCCGAAAACAAAGGAAGTAGGATACAGTACGCTTGTTCCCCCACTGCTTGAATACTGCTCAGCAGTGTGGGATCCGTACCAGATAGGGTTGATAGAAGAGATAGAGAAGATCCAACGGAGAGCAGCGCGCTTCGTTACAGGATCATTTAGTAATCGCGAAAGCGTTACGGAGATGATAGATAACCTCCAGTGGAAGACTCTGAAGGAGAGACGCTCAGTAGCTCGGTACGGGCTTTTGTGAAGTTTCGAGAACATACCTTCACCGAGGAGTCAAGCAGTATATTGCTTCCTCCTACGTATATCCCGCGAAGAGACCATGACAATAAAATCAGAGAGATTAGAGCCCACACAGAGGCATACTGACAATCCTTCTTTCCACGAACAATGCGAGACTGGAATAGAAGGGAGAACCGATAGAGGTGCCCTCCGCCACAAACCGTCAGGTGGCTTGCGGAGTATGGATGTAGATGTAGATGTACGCCAAAGTTGTGTATGTTATTTCCATTTTACACCACTCCTCGCTGTTTATTATTCCAATAAATGTCCGCATTGTCTCACTACTTTGTAGGTAATACAGAAACTAACGACATGTTGTGGTTTCTGGCAGTGCACATTTATCTTAGTGCAGGCGCGAATCCAAGGGAATGTGAGTGGGAGGTGAGAAACACCCAAGAACTATTTTACTAAAGGTACTTCTATTTACAACAAATACTAGTTTCCATATTTTGCTGACAACTTTCGTAGATTAACGTAGCATTACATCTAAGAGTTGATAGAGCCCCGCCAGGTTAGCCAAGAGCGCTAATGCGCTGCTTCCTGGACTCGGGTGGCCGCGCAGGCCCCGGATTGAATCGGCCCGGCGGATTCACGACGAGGGCCGTTGTGCCGGCAAGGCCTGGATGTGGTTTTTAGGCAATTTTCCACAGCCCACTAGATGAATACCGGGCTGGTCCCCACGTCCCGCCTCCGTTACACGGCTTGCAGGCATTTGTAACACGTTCGCTTTCTTTCATGATTTACACTAGACGCAGACAGTTGTCCTCGGGGGTACGGGGTGGCGGAGTGAAGGGCATCCGGCCAACCCTTCAAACTAACCATGCCAATTCCGATTGAAACCACGCCAACCCTGCGAAAGGCGCGGGACAAGGCGCAAGCAAAAGAAGAAGAAAAGAAGAACATCTAAGAGATGAAAAAAGAAACGCATTGTAGAAAATTAATACCTAGTTTGAACACGGGATGCATTTCAGTTTCTTGCGTAAGGCCTTGCCCATGTAGGCCTGATCGGAAAATGCAGTTAATATTCAAGCTTGGAAACAGGGGAACAGTCAAAGAAATAACAGCACTAGCCGACAAAAGAACCGATACGTCAGTATCTCCAGCATGCTGGGGTTGGAATGGATCCGCAATCTGGTCTTTTCTTTGTGACTACAGTAATCGTTGTGGAAACCGTGTTAAGTTGATTCGGAAGAGCATTCATTTATTGATGACCAGTTTCGGACTGTTTGTCCATAATCAAATCAGCTTGAGGGATAAAATACAGGAGGTGGAGATCAGTGTTAAATGTTCCGTCGACAATGAGGTCATTAGAGACGGAGCATAAGCTCATATTGGGGAAAGATGGCGAAGGAAAGCGGACATGCCCTTTCGAAGGAATCATCCCGGCATTTGCCTTAAGCGATTGAGGGAAATCACGAGAAATGTAAATCAGGATGACCGGACGCGTGTTGCAACCGTCGCCTCCAGAATGCCAATCCAATATGCTAACCATTGCGCTACCACGCTCGGTGACAAATTACAGGAGACGTTACAGAATATAGCAATAAGGGCTACAAAATTGCATTACGTTAGCAGCTTCTGCTCTACAACACTAATACTGTTTAAAAAATACATGACACACCACAAATCTGTTTTGCACCACACCATCTTACAACTGAAAAATTGGCCGCGAAATCAGTGTGATAGTAAATAATGTGGCATCCACATGTGCTCATGGCCAAACTGTCAGAGGGAAAACTGACTCCAAGAGTCGCCTACGGCGTTCCCATGATCTTGGTGATCGCAAGTGGTGGCGGGGGCCCAAGGATTGCGACATTTTATTAAAATCCAAACAAGGTTTACAACACCGTACATGAAATCCATTATTGACAATTTGTTCATGGATACATGCATAAACGTATGTTTGTGTATTCTATTTAGCGTTTCATTACATTGATTCATGTATTCCATGTCATGTTCGATTTTGTAAACGTTGTTTGGATTGTAATAAAATGTCCCAATCCTTGGACGCACGGTGTTATTATCGACCTTCTAAGACACTTAGACGCCGTAGGCACCTCTTATAGGCAGTTTTCGATCTGACAGTTAGCAATGAGCACGTGTGAATCACTATCACACTTTCTAATTTCATAGCGATTTTTCCATCTGTATGACTGGTGTAACGCAAAACTTTCATTTATGGCATAGCGTCTATTTTTGAATAGTATTAGTGTGGCAGAGCCTAAATTACTATTGTACTGGAATTTTGTAAACCTCATTGCTATATACTGTGACATCTTCAATATTTTATCCCTCTGACTGATTTGGTAATGGACAGGTAGTTAGAACCTATCGTCAATAAATAAAAGTTGAAACGTCCCCATAAAAAAATTATTGAATTACTGTGCTGGTAAATCCCTTACGTTATTTGATTTTCAAACAGCTGAGCAGAACTGAACGTACTCAGACATTTCGCTCTTTACCTATTCTGATCAACACTAAACTGACACACAATATTTTTATCGCAGCGCAATCTGACTTTCAATAATCCCTACAATAGAATGGCCCTGACTAACATTCAACTGTACCTTTCACAAATCACTTACCTCACAAAAAACTTCGTTACTCGAACTACTGGAATACAGCGAGCGCCACTACTGCCAGCTAAATAAAATATTCTAACTACTGAGGGCATTAACTACTGATACGCATAGTTAGCAAATGAAAGATTTTGATAGAGAACAAACAATGTATTTACCTTAATAGTGTTCAAAAGTCATAATATATATAGCAGTTCATGACATCCATTCTTACAAATGTACTGTTTCTGATGGACACACGTCCAAACCATCCGCTCTCTAAAATCCGCCATCTCACTTCCCCACATCCACCACTGCTGGCGGCTCTCCTCCAAATGCGTAACGCTACGCGCTGTTAACATCCAGCTGCCCAACACTACAATGGAAGACAACAATGCAAACTAGCCACAGACTGCACACAGCACAGCCAGTGAGTTTCATACAGAGCGCTACGTGGCGTTACCAATAAGAAAACCTAAACAGCCTACTTACAATGTTCTTCCTGTGCAACGGTTCTCATAACGGTTATTGCAAAAATCCGATACGATTCCAGAGGTAGTACAGTAAAATCTCAAAATATTTAATAAAGAAGACGGGAAGAAAAAGATAATAATAATATCATAAAAACTGTCTTTACCGATCGGAAGCGGAAAGCACTGAAAGAAACAGCATTTGCGTCATTTACATCCTCGCATAGCCGTATTCTCCAGACCTGAGTCAACACCGCAGTGATAAGTGAAATACTGATAATACTGAATGTACACTTACATTTTACATCACGTAAATTTTGACTTTCTACATCTACATCTACATCCATACTCCGCAAGCCACCTAACGGTGTGTGGCGGAGGGTACCTTGAGTACCTCTATCGGTTCTCCCTTCTACTCCAGTCTCGTATTGTTCGTGGAAAGAAGGATTGTCGGTATGCTTCTGTGTGGACTCTAATCTCTCTGATTTTATCCTCATGGTCTCTTCGCGAGATATACGTAGGAGGGAGCAATATACTGCTTGACTCCTCGGTGAAGGTATGTTCTCGAAACTTCAACAAAAGCCCGTACCGAGCTACTGAGCGTCTCTCCTTCAGAGTATTCCCCTGGAGTTTATCTATCATCTCCGTAACACTTTCACGATTACTAAATGATCCTGTAACGATCCGCGCTGCTCTCCGTTGGATCCTCTCTATCTCTTGTATCAACCCGATCTGGTACGGATCCCACACTGCTGAGCAGTATTCAAGCAGTGGGGGAACAAGCGTACTGTAACCTACTTCCTTTGTTTTCGGATTGCATTTCCTTAGGATTCTTCCAATGAATCTCAGTCTGGCATCTGCTTTACCGACGATAAACTTTATATGATCATTCCATTTTAAATCACTCCTAATGCCTACTCCCAGATAATTTATGGAATTAACTGCTTCCAGTTGCTGACCTGCTATTTTGTAGCTAAATGATAAGGGATCTTTCTTTCTAGGTATTCGCAGCACATTACACTTGGCTACATTGAGATTCAATTGCTATTCCCTGCACCATGCGTCAATTCGCTGCAGATCCTCCTGCATTTCAGTACAATTTTCCATTGTTACAACCTCTCGATATACCACAGCATCATCCGCAAAAAGCCTCAGTGAACTTCCGATGTCATGCACAAGGTCATTTATGTATATTGTGAATAGCAACGGTCCTACGACACTCCCCTGAGGCACACCTGAAATCACTCTTACTTCGGAAGACTTATATCCATTGAGAATGACATGCTGTGTTCTGTTATCTAGGAACTCTTCAATCCAATCACACAATTGGTCTGATAGTCCATATGCTCTTACTTTGTTCATTAAACTACTGTGAGGAACTGTATCAAACGCCTTGCGGAAGCCAAGAAACACGGCATCTACCTGTGAACCCGTGGCAAATTTACGAGTGTTTATTAATATTAAAGTACTCGAATGAGTTGAATGATGCAAGAACTGAAACGTTACTTTTCGCCGTGTCTCCGTGCTTCGCTAGCGTCGCACCCAGGGCCATTTGCGTCCGCTGCCAGATGTGACGCACTCTTGGCAGTGCGCGGGTCGAGACAAATTACGCGACGTACTGCTCCGCGGATTTAATCGAAAACGTTTATTGCCGGACCTGTGTTAATTCTCTGCTCTGCTACACTATTAAATCAGTTTAGATAAGGTTAGACAGACTCACTGGGACCTGCGAGACTGGATTAAACTATACAACTGGAAATTCGATAATTAAAGGCCCTGTAGTATCTTATTACTTTCATAAAGATTCCGAGATCCGGACCATGTACACCGATTACACTTCCTTCAACACCTCCACCTGTTTTCTAACAACTTTTGCCAATAGTGTCCACAACAACAAAACAAGAATACTCTACAACGTAAATAACAGAAAAAATCACACAAGAAACAAGATCTGAAATTTTCACACAGATAAATATCGTTTATTGACTTTTGTTAAACCTCGCCATGTCCCTTTCGTTTACCGAGCACTGCCGTGGAGCTAGATACTTGGGTCACAACCTAATACTGTACGTCAGCACACTCACTAAACGGTAACCCACTCGTACAAATCCGGAATGAGTCCATTCAGTATATTCGGTGCACGGGAACGCAGTTTCCGATTCCCTCAATTTTCCCCACTGCTTTAAGTAGCTTGACTGGTCACGAAGGACAGCAGTACACGAAGAAAACAGCACGTCTGCCCCAGAGACACACAACTTCTACACTTCATGAGAGCATCAGACCGCTCCCAGAAATTATTTAATGTTCAGGGTTTCCCGACGGTCAGGATGCAGTTATTTTCGTTAGACATTTATTGCTAACATAGTTCCTGGGAAGATCTGCGAGCTTGTTGGACTTTGAGAACCTTCACTACCACATATGTTGGCAAAAACCTGTCGTCATGATAAAATTACTCGCCATTAACATCCACCAAGTAGTCTCTGACTATCACTCATTTGCGAGGAGCAGGTAAAGGCAGTGCCATCTTCTCCGTGTCGAACAAAAGCCCCTCCTCCTTGTAGTTGGAAATTGGCAGAGGAAACTAAAAAGACGAACAAGGGTTTCACACGTGGGTGGCTTTATAACGATTTTTCACAGAACTTGTCAAATTTTTGGAAGAATGTTTTTAAAGTTATTTTTTTCCTGAATTGCAATTCCTGGCATGTTATACCAAAGCGATGAACTACGCTACGATGTACATAAATGATTATATTAAAATATTTTATGTATTTCATTGTTATTATTATTAACATCATAGCTATTTGCGATATGTTATAAGTGGGGTTGGTGGCGTATTGTATTGAGTAGGATTGGGGGAGACAGTAGCAAACTGTATCCCCTTCTCTCTACCACTTCCTGACCCAAGGCCAATCTTGAGTGCGCAACTCCTATTGAAGGTCGAATAGTTCTCTCAAGTCTTTCCTCAAATCACTGCGCGAGTGTCGGTAGAAACAAGCTGCTATTGTGAATCCTGCTATTGTTGTGCCAACTAAGAGGTGCCAGGTGTTATTCGATTTCTGAATGCTCGGAAATTCAAACTTATAGATATTTATCGTAAACTAATTGAAAACTGTGATGATACGGTAATGAACGAAAAATATGTGAAGAAGTGTTGTGAAACGCTCGGTAATGGTCGAACAAATGTACGTGAAGTAACTTGCCCCAGATGTATGTCGCTCATCACAGATGATTTGAAGAACAGAATGAACAACTAAATCGTGCAAGACAGACGCGTAACCTCAAACGAACTACGCATTTCTGTCTCACATACTGCTAAAGTGGTACAATATAATAAAAAAACCATCAATATTTAAACTAACTCTGCCAAAATGAAAACTCGTGGCGACGGTCGTTCTAGGAAGGTAAGTGCGTTCCCGTGGTAAATTTCTAATAAAATACAACTGTGATTAATTCATGAAAATCTTGTGACATTCTGAGCACCCTATGGTGATTATTCTAAAATCGTACGCTAGAACCGTTGCAACCAACGGGTTGCTGGATTAGGTAACATGGGAAATTTTAGTCCAGTCCTTGTTCGAAACAATTTTCACTGTTTCATGATATTCACAGGGATCCTAGATGGGAAATGATTTGGAAATGATGCCGAGATGAAGGGTGCAGCGAGTAACTGCTGTAATGGACTGACGACAGTAAACTACGACACACGGATTTCTAAAGCTACTGCAGAGATCCCACGAGTGCTTAAATAACGGAGGTGGTTGTATAAATAAATCATTAAGTCCCTTATTGTTTGGAGAATCGAACTCCCATGTATAAAACAGTTTCAAACTTCTGAGTGGTTTACAAATGAGTTAACATGTTAAATATTTGACGTTAAGCAAGCTAGCGAGAAACAGTTGCCGGCCAGAGTGGCCGAGCGGTTCTAGGCGCTACAGTCTGGAACCGCACTCCCGCTACGGTCGCAGATTCGAATCCTGCTTCGGGAATGGATGTGTGTGATGTCCTTAGGTTAGTTACGTTTAAGTAGTTCTAAGTTCTAGGGGACTGATGACCTCAGCAGTTCAGTCCCATACTGCACAGAGCCATTTGAACCATTTGAGAAATAGTTTCGAACAGGTTTAAAAATTTTGCATAAAATTTGTTCGAAGTGAATAAGTGCTATCATTACGAAACACTAGATGAATAGAGTCTGCATAATCTGCGCTCCATTTTAACCAAATTCTATTTTTTGGCTCATATCAATAATTAAGAGATCGTATCTTCTGAGTAGATGTGTTGCGAATAAGAGTCGTTAGTAAAAAAAAAAAAAAATATAGCAAGCGATAAACTTTTTTCCTTTCATCATTTTGAGGGTAATGTCAACGAGAAAAAGGTTTCGTAAGGGTTGAAATCATATGATTGTTGGAATTCGCCAAGTGCTCTCAGTTTTGAATAGTGGATGAATGAAATTAGGATATTTGCACGCCATCAGTTACGGTGACTCAAGACAAAAACACCGCTTCTAATCATAGCACTCGTCTCATTGTGTTAAACTCTTAACATAAGATTTTACTGTACCTATTAAACAGTAGATTATGACAGTGCTTTAAATTTTAAACTTCGGTCATTAATTGCTCGAAGTACTGAAAATCAAGTTTTTGTTGATCCTAGAAGCCATTAGATATGCAACCTCCAACTGGCATTGGGTTGCTTAGTAATATAAAGGGTGACAATTACTGAACTATATGAAATAAAATCTTCGAAACATCTGGACGGCTTGCGTTAGGACGTTCAAACTCCACGGTCGGCAGCGGGGCATGATGGGAATTAGTATGCGCTGTATGGTTTTGTTTAGCGACGAAGCTCACTTTCATTTGGGTGGTTTCGTCAATAAGCAAAACTGGCTCATTTCCGGGACTGAGAATCCGCGTATACTCATTTCGCGATCGAGAAGTCTCTTCATCCTCAACGGGTGACTGTGTGGTGTGCAACGTCCAGTCACGAAATAATCGGTGCGATATTCCTTGATGGCACGGTGACTACCGTCCGGTACGTCAAGGTTTCGGAAGATGATTTCATCCCCATTATCCAAAGTCACCCTGATTTCGACAAGATGTGGTTCATGCAAGACGGAGCTCGACACTGTCGAAACAGAAAAGTGTTTGGTGTCTTGGAGGAGCACTTTGGAGAAAGCGTTCTGGATCCGAGGTACCCACAGGCCATTGGCATGGGCCTCGATTGGCGGCCATATTCTCCGGATCTGAACGCACGCGACTCCTTTACGTGGGGCTATATTGAAGACAAGGTGTACAGCAACAACCCGAAAATCATTTCTGAGCTGAAAACAGCCTTTCAGGAGGTCTTCGACAGCATCCATGTTCCGACACTGTAGCGGGTCGTGCAGAATTTCGATATTCGTCTGCGCCACATCATCGCCAATGTTGGCTGGCGTATCGAACATGTCAAACTAATTCTGATTATCTGTAGTTACGTTTAAATGCTGAATAAAGTGTGTGCACGCCGTAGTCTGTAACTAATTTATGTTATTTTCATATAGTCAATAATTGTCACCCTGTATGAGGGATACTTTTTTTTTCCAGTCTCCGCTAAATTAAAACTACAGTGAAACTTCTGTAAGACACTGAGCAGATGTGTTGCGAAGTGTCTCTAGTATGTTTATCTATCGCGTCACATCGAACTTCTGAGCCCACAGTGAGCGCATAAATATGCCTAGAGAAGAGTGTGTCCTACCAAGACTGAAATCATGCTGATGAGTTTCGTCTGGTTTCAAGCAGCCCATATAACGTAACTTTCGTAACTGTGCGGGCAACGAAGACGCTCCAGCAGCGTTTTCGATGGAAAATGTTTGATCATCCGCCGTACATCCCGGACTTGGCTCCCTCTGACATTCATCTCTTCGCTCGCATGAACCGCTGGCTATGAAGACAGCATTTTGGCACAGACAACGAGATGAAGAGCAGCGTAGTGAATTGCCGGATATCACAGGTGGCTGTCTTCTTCGACGACGGTGCTGGATAGTGGGTACCACACTACGACAAATGCCTGAGTCGGAGGGACGACTATGTAGAGAAGTAGCTGAAGGATGTCTCTAACTGTTGCAAAATATCAGTTTGATTTCACTGTGGTTTCCATTTCACGACGGATCGGAGGTTCAGAAAAGAAAGTAGCCCTCGTCGATAAGGTAAGCTTCAGTTTTTTTGAGTAACATGATATTTTTACATCTCTATCTACTTCCTTACGGAGTGTGGCGCAGTGTACTTTGTATGCTACTGTCACTTCCGATTTTTCCTGTTTCAGTTGCGAATGGGTCGTGACAAGAACTGTTGCGGCTAAACATCTGTGTGGGCTTGAATCTCTCTAATATTATGTTCACGGTCTTTTCGGGAGATAGAGGTAGAAGAAAGCTCGTTGGTTCAAATGGCTCTGAGCACTATGGGACTCAACTTCTGAGGTCATTAGTCCCCTAGAACTTAGAACTAGTTAAACCTAACTAACCAAAGGACATCACACACATCCATGCCCGAGGCAGGATTCGAACCAGCGACCGCAGCAGTCTCGCGGTTCCAGACTGCAGCGCCTAGAACCGGGAAGCTGGTTTACTCTTCTAGGCACGTACAAACCCAAAATTTTAACAGTAGACCGTACCATGATCAGAACACCCTGTTGCAGTGACTGCCACTGGAGTTGACTGAGCATCTGCGTGACGTTTTCGCTGTTACTGCATGACCGCGTAACGAAACGTACTGGATCTTCTCTGTTTCCTCCACTAATCCTATCTTTTGTGGATCCCACACTGACAACTCATATTCAAGTATTGGTCGAATGAGTATTTTGTAAGCTACTGCGTTTGTTGATGGACTAGAATTACTAAATATTCATCCAACGAACCTCAGTGTGGCATCTGCCATACCCGCGATTACGTTAATGTGGTTCTTCTACTTAAAATCGCTCCGTACGCACATTCATACAAACTGCTTCCAGTGATTGTTCTGCAGTCGTGTAATCATACTGTAAAGGGTCTTTCTCTCTACGCATATACAATACGCTACATTTGCTCATGTTGAGGGTCAATTGCCACTCCCTGCACCAACCGTCGACCCTCTGCATTCCTTCCTGCATTTCGTTGCGATTTTCTAGCATCACGACTTCTCTGTGTAAAACAGCATCATCCTCAAGGAACTCAAAACATCATCTACTAGGTCATTTACAGGGTGTTTCAAAAATGACCGGTATATTTGAAACGGCAATAAAACCTAAACGAGCAGCGATAGAAATACACCGTTTGTTGCAATATGCTTGTGACAACAGTACATTTTTAGGCGGACAAACTTTCGAAATTACAGTAGTTACAATTTTCAACAACAGATGGCGCTGCAAGTGATGTTAAAGATATAGAAGACAACGCAGTCTGTGGGTGCGCCATTCTGTACGTCGTCTTTCTGCTGTAAGCGTGTGCTGTTCACAACGTGCAAGTGTGCTGTAGACAACATGGTTTATTCCTTACAACAGAGGATTTTTCTGTTGTTGGAATTCCACCGCCTAGAACACAGTGTTGTTGCAACGAGACGAAGTTTTCAACGGAGGTTTAATGTAACCAAAGGACCGAAAAGCGATACAATAAAGGATCTGTTTGAAAAATTTCAACGGACTGGGAACGTGACGGATGAACGTGCTGGAAAGGTAGGGCTACCGCGTACGGCAACCACAGAGGGCACGCGCAGCTAGTGCAGCAGGTGATCCAACAGCGGCCTCGGGTTTCCGTTCGCCGTGTTGCAGCTGCGGTCCAAATGACGCCAACGTCCACGTATCGTCTCACGCGCCAGAGTTTACACCTCTGTCCATACAAAATTCAAACGCGGCAACCCCTCAGCGCCGCTACCATTGCTGCACGAGAGACATTCGCTAACGATATAGTGCACAGGATTGATGACGGCGATATGCTTGTGGGCAGCATCTGCTTCACTGACGAAGCTTATTTTTACCTGGACGGCTTCGTCAATAAACAGAACTGGCGCATATGGGGAACCGAAAAGCCCCATGTTGCAGTCCCATCGTCCCTGCATCCTCAAAAAGGACTGGTCTGGGCCGCCATTTCTTCCAAAGGAATCATTGGCCCATTTTTCAGATCCGAAACGATTACTGCATCACGCTATCTGGACATTCTTCGTGAATTTGTGGCGGTACAAACTGCCTTAGACGACACTGCGAACACCTCGTGGTTTATGCAAGATGGTGCCTGGCCACATCGCACGGCCGACGTCTTTAATTTCCTGAATGAATATTTCGATGATCGTGTGATTGCTTTGGGCTATCCGAAACATACAGGAGGCGGCGTGGATTGGCCTCCCTATTCGCCAGACATGAACCCCTGTGACTTCTTTCTGTGGGGACACTTGAAAGACCAGGTGTACCGCCAGAATCCAGAAACAATTGAACAGCTGAAGCAGTACATCTCATCTGCATGTGAAGCCATTCCGCCAGACACGTTGTCAAACGTTTCGGGTAATTTCATTCAGAGACTACGCCATATTATTGCTACGCATGGTGGATATGTTGAAAATATCGTACTATAGAGTTTCCCAGACCGCAGCGCCATCTGTTGTTGAAAATTGTAACTACTGTAATTTCGAAAGTTTGTCTGCCTGAAAATGTACTGTTGTCCCAAGCATATTGCAACAAACGGTGTATTTCTATCGCTGCTCGTTTAGTTTTTATTACCGTTTCAAATATACCGGTCATTTTTGAAACACCCTGTATATACAGGATGTATCTGAAATAAATGTAGAAAATGAAAGGGCTGGCAGAGTGGGACATAACAAGTATATTTAGCTTAACAACCCATGTCTGCAATTCTTAGCGGCCGGCCGGTGTGGCCGAGCGGTTCTAGGCGCTACAGTCTGGAACCGCGCGACCGCTACGGGCATGGATGTGGGTGATGTCCTTAGGTTAGTTAGGTTTAAGTAGTTCTAAGTTCTAGGGGACTGATGACCGCAGACGTTAAGTCCCATAGTGCTCAGAGCCATTTGAGCCATTTTTGAACTCTTAGCGTTCGGCGCTAGGCCTAGTTGAACAGCCTCGCGAGTCGCCAAATGGGTGGACACACAGCATGCCATCCGAGTCGTCATGGTAGCAGGTCTGTAGGCCAACTATTACAATGTATTGTGACTTCAAGGTAAAATAATCGTCACGTTGGGGTTTTGTGACATTTATTTGCAAATTCTGTGTTCGACACAGTTGCGGATATTCCGGGCAGGACGAGACTACGGGTTTTCCGCATCTTACTGGGACGTGAACGAGTTGCTAATATCTGTGCAAATGCCTGTTTGGTAAGTGTTGCATGGAGGGCAGCACCCGTGCACACTGCGGAGTCTGGTTCGCCCTGCGCCAGTTTGTCGTCAGTGGGAGCACGCTTATGTTTGTTACTGTGTGGAGCGGTCGGGTTCAAAAATGGTTCAAATGGCTCTGAGGACTATGGGACTTAACATCTGAGGTCATCAGTCCCCTAGAACTTAGAACTACTTAAACCTAACTAACCTAAGGACGTCACACACATCCATGCCCGAGGCAGGATTCGAACCTGCGACCGTAGCAGTAGCGCGGTTCCGGACTGAAGCGCCTAGAACCGCTCGGCCACCGCGGCCGGCAGGAGCGGTCGGGAAATGGAACGCTGTTCTTGGGAGAAAAGGGCAGACACGCACTGTGCTTACAGTCCGAGGATGGAAATGTTCACGCTGCCCAATCTTTGTGCATTCGTCGGTTTCCGAATCGTCGAGTACCAGATCCACGCACATTTCCTAAGATCCATAGGTCCCTACGACAGACAGTCTCACTTGATGTACGTTTTCCACTGCTACGTTCTCGTAATGGCACATGTGCATTTAAGGCCTACTTCGAAACCTGGTGTATTCATTTTGTGTTACGGGTGAGAAGGTATGACGGACGCGGTCGTCAACACACAGTGTGGTCACCATAGCTTGAACAGGAGGCGTTAGCACTGGTGAAAAACATACCCTCAACAAGGTCGTGTCGAGGGTGTTGCGTGGGAAAGAGGTGTAAGCTATTTCAAAATTTGGCGTGTGTGACATAAAGATGACTTGCACCCGTACCGCCTACAGAAGGTTCGCTCCCTTAACCCAGACGATTTTCCACGTCGAATTGAATTCTGCCAAAGGTGTGCAAACGTGTGCTATTCAACCGGACTTTCCTGACAGTGTGCTTTTTACGGATGAGTCATCCTTTACACGAGGCTTGGTAGGCGATAATCTAGTCGGTCCACACATGTTCCCCGGCGACTGAACGCAAATACACTCCTGGAAATTGAAATAAGAACACCGTGAATTCATTGTCCCAGGAAGGGGAAACTTTATTGACACATTCCTGGGGTCAGATACATCACATGATCACACTGACAGAACCACAGGCACATAGACACAGGCAACAGAGCATGCACAATGTCGGCACTAGTACAGTGTATATCCACCTTTCGCAGCAATGCAGGCTGCTATTCTCCCATGGAGACGATCGTAGAGATGCTGGATGTAGTCCTGTGGAACGGCTTGCCATGCCATTTCCACCTGGCGCCTCAGTTGGACCAGCGTTCGTGCTGGACGTGCAGACCGCGTGAGACGACGCTTCATCCAGTTCCAAACATGCTCAATGGGGGACAGATCCGGAGATCTTGCTGGCCAGGGTAGTTGACTTACACCTTCTAGAGCACGTTGGGTGGCACGGGATACATGCGGACGTGCATTGTCCTGTTGGAACAGCAAGTTCCCTTGCCGGTCTAGGAATGGTAGAACGATGGGTTCGATGACGGTTTGGATGTACCGTGCACTATTCAGTGTCCCCTCGACGATCACCAGTGGTGTACGGCCAGTGTAGGAGATCGCTCCCCACACCATGATGCCGGGTGTTGTCCGTGTGTGCCTCGGTCGTATGCAGTCCTGATTGTGGCGCTCACCTGCACGGCGCCAAACACGAATACGACCATCATTGGCACCAAGGCAGAAGCGACTCTTATCGCTGAAGACGACACGTCTCCATTCGTCCCTCCATTCACGCCTGTCGCGACACCACTGGAGGCGGGCTGCACGATGTTGGGGCGTGAGCGGAAGACGGCCTAACGGTGTGCGGGACCGTAGCCCAGCTTCATGGAGACGGTTGCGAATGGTCCTCGCCGATACCCCAGGAGCAACAGTGTCCCTAATTTGCTGGGAAGTGGCGGTGCGGTCCCCTACGGCACTGCGTAGGATCCTACGGTCTTGGCGTGCATCCGTGCGTCGCTGCGGTCCGGTCCCAGGTCGACGGGCACGTGCACCTTCCGCCGACCACTGGCGACAACATCGATGTACTGTGGCCCCACGTGTTGAGCAATTCGGCGGTACGTCCACCCGGCCTCCCGCATGCCCACTATACGCCCTCGCTCAAAGTCCGTCAACTGCACATACGGTTCACGTCCACGCTGTCGCGGCATGCTACCAGTGTTAAAGACTGCGATGGAGCTCCGTATGCCACGGCAAACTGGCTGACACTGACGGCGGCGGTGCACAAACGCTGCGCAGCTAGCGCCATTCGACGGCCAACACCGCGGTTCCTGGTGTGTCCGCTGTGCCGTGCGTGTGATCATTGCTTGTACAGCCCTCTCGCAGTGTCCGGAGCAAGTATGGTGGGTCTGACACACCGGTGTCAATGTGTTCTTTTTTCCATTTCCAGGAGTGTAGATACTTAACCTTTCTACGAATGACTCTGCCATAATTGTTGGAACATGTTCCACTCAACGAGCGGCAGCAAATGTGGTACCAACACAATAGCGCATCTTCGAACATGCAGCGTAAATGTATTTGGATCAAAGCATTGGTGAGAACTGGATAGAGCGCGGCAGACCGGTGGCATAACCTCCACGTATTCCTGACTTGACGCCCACTGACTTCTTTCTTCTGGAGCAACCTGAAATCTGTTGTCTAGGAAACACACATTGATACTGATGAAGAAGATTATTGCTCTTTCTACTTTAAGATAATTTGGTTTAATAATAAGAATTTGGCGCTATGGTTGGTCCTCTAGACGGCGCTGCCATAGATCAATAGCGTGCATTATGGCAGCCTCCGATGCAATTTCCACTATGCCAGGAGTGTTTGAAAGAGTGCGACAGTCTCTCCAGCGTCGTTGCAGAAAGTGCATTCATCAGGAGGACGTAGATTCAAGCACTTTTTGTATCTATATTCAAATAAAGGTTATAGAACTTCACTCTGCCTTCTCATTCACTTTGATACCACGAATACACTGGCAATGTTTGCCTGTAGACCTACTGCCATTAAGGCACAGATGCCATGTTGTGTGCCTACCCTCTTGGAGGCGCGTGATGCTGTGCAACGATGCCTAGCGCCGTACGCTTAGGGATGCGGACATGGGTTGCAATGTGAAATATGCTAGACACTGTACCATCCCTCCCCTTTTCTACATTAATTTCAGATACACCCTATATACAGGGTAGAATCAAACGGAATCAAACGGAAAAACTACAAAGTGGTTGATTTTTACTTTTGCCCCCATCTCGTGGTCGTGCGGTAGCGTTCTCGCTTCCCACCCCCGGGTTCCCGGGTTCGATTCCCGGCGGGGTCAGGGATTTTCTCTGCCTCGTGATGGCTGGGTGTTGTGTGATGTCCTTAGGTTAGTTAGGTTTAAGTAGTTCTAAGTTCTAGGGGACTGATGACCATAGATGTTAAGTCCCATAGTGCTCAGAGCCATTTGAACCATTTGATTTTTACTTTTAATTGGCTGTATAACTATATTTATGGCCGGATTGGGGGCTAATTTTGAATTTGATTTGAAGAAGATTATTGCTCTTTCTACTTTAAGATAATTTGGTTTAATAATAAGAATTTGGCGCTATGGTTGGTTCTCTAGACGGCGCTGCCATAGATCAAACGGATATCAACTGCGCTTTTTAAATAGGAATCCCTATTTTTATTACATATTCGTGTAGTACGTAAAGAAATATGAATGTTTTAGTTGGACCACTTTTTTCGCTTTCTGACAGATGGCGCTGTAATAGTCACAAACGTATAAGTACGTGGTATCACGTAACATTCCGCCAGTGCGGACGGTATTTGCTTCGTCATACATTACCCGTGTTAAAATGAACAGTTTACCAATTCCGGAAAAGGTCGATATCGTGTTGATGTATGGCTATTGTGATCAAATTGCCCAACGGGCTTGTGCTCTGTATCCTGGACGACATCATCCCAGTGTCCGTACCGTTCGCCGGATAGTTACGTTGTTTAAGGAAACAGGAAGTGTTTAGCCACATGTGAAACGTCAACCACGACCTGCAACAAATGATGATGCCCAAGTAGGTGTTTTAGCTGCTGTTCCGGCTAATCCGCACATCAGTAGCAGACAAATTGCGCAAGAATCGGGAATCTCTAAAATGTCGGTGTTGAGAATGCTACATCAACATCGACTGCACCCGTACCATTTTTGGTTGCACCAGGAATTGCGTGGCGACGACTTTGAGCTCCGTTTACAGTTCTGCCACTGGGCACAAGAGAAATTACAAGACGATGACAGATTTTTTGCACGCGTTCTATGTAGCGACGAAGCGTCATTCACCAACAGCGGTAACGTAAAACGGCATAATATGCACTATTGGGCAACGGAAAATCCACGATGGCTGCGAGAAGTGGATCATCAGCCGGTTAATGTATGGTGCGGCATTATGGGAGGAAGGATAATTGGCCCCCATTTTATCGATGGCAAGCTAAATGGTGCAATGTATGCTGATTTCCTACGTAATGTTCTACCGATGTTACTACAAGATGTTTCACTGCATGACAGAATGACGATGTACTTCCAACATGATGGATGTCCGGCACATACCTCGCGTGCGGTTGAAGTGGTATTGAATACTATATTTCATGACAGGTGGATTGGTCGTTGAAGCACCATACCATGGCCCGCACGTTCACCGGATCTGACGTCCCTGGATTTCTTTCTGTGGGGAAAGTGGAAGGATATTGCTATCGTGATCCACCGACAACGCCAGACAACATGCGTCAGCGCATTGTCAATGCACGTGCGAACGTTACGGAAGGCGAAATACTCGCTGTTGAAAGGAATGTCGTTACACGTATTCCCAAATGCATTGAGGTTGACGGACATCATTTTCAGTATTTATTGCATTAATATGGTTCAAATGGCTCTGAGCACTATGGGACTTAACTTCTGAGGTCATCAGTCCCCTAGAACTTAGAACTACTTAAACCTAACTAACCTAAGGACATCACGCACATCCATGCCCGAGGCAGGATTCGAACCTGCGACCGTAGTGGTCGCGCGGCTCCAGACTGTAGCGCCTAGAACCACACGGCCACCTCGGCCGGCTATTTATTGCATCAATGTGGTATTTACAGGTAATCACGCTGTAACAGCGTTCTCAGAAATGATAAGTTCACAAAGGTACATGTATCACATTGGAACAACCGACATAAAATGACAAACGTATCTACGTTTTGTATTTTAATTTAAAAACCTACCTGTTAGCAACTGTTCGTCTAAAATTGTGAGCCATATGTTTGTGACTATTACAGCGCCATCTATCACAAAGGGAACAAAGTGGTCCAACTAAAACATTCATAATTCTTTACATATTACACGAATATGTAATAAACAATGGTGGTTCATATTTAAAAAAACGCAGTTGATATCCATTTGACCTATGGCAGCGCCATCTAGCGTGCCAACCATAGCGCCATCTGGTTTCCCCCCTCAAGACAGACAAGTTTCGTTCTTTGTAGTTTTTTCGTTTGATGCTTGCTTCTTGAGATATTTGGCCCGGTCACGATCAGTGAACCACCCTGTATATTGTGAAATAAAGTGGGCCTATAACACTACCCTGAAGAGTGCCCGAAGTTACTTTTACGTCTCAAGACTTCTCTCCGTTCAAAATAGCTTTCTGTGTTCTGTTTGCTAGTAGCTCTTCAGTCCACTCACACAGTTGGTCTAATGTTCCGTATGCTCCTATTCTGCTCATTTGTCGGTGATGCTGAGCTGTATCGAACGCTTTCCGAAAGACAAGGAACACGGCATCTATCTGGGTGCCTGTATCTACTGCTTTCTAGGTCTCGTTAAGAAACAGAGCCAACTGGGTTTCACACTTTCGTTGTTTTTGGAACTTATGTTGCTTCCTAAAGAGAAGGTTCTCGTTCTACAAAAACGTCCTAATACGCGAGCATAAAACATGTTCCGAAATTCTAAAAGAGGCCACGGTCAGTGTTACTGGCCTATGGTTTTCTTCTTCTGCCCGACGACTCTTCTTGAAAACGGGAATGGTCTGTGCTTTCTTCCAATCATTAGGAACACTTCGCTCCTTTAGAGACCTACGGTGCACTGTTTCTAGAAGAGGCGCAAGTTCTTTCGCGTACTCTGTACATTATCGAACTGGTATCCCCTCAGGTTCAGGAGCCTTTCACCTTTTGATCGATTTCATTTGTATCCCTCACTTGGTCACTTATTTCGATATCTGCCTTTTTGTCCTTCATGTGACGGTTTAAAGGAGACGCAACTCGGTGGAACAGTTGTCGGAAAAGACGTTTAGTATTTTGGCCTTTTCTATGTCATTCTTTTCTTCAAAACCATTATCTCTCACACCCACTTGTCCGTCGCAGTAATCTGCTCATACCCACCCAATCCCACTTTCCCATTCTCATCCACTCATTCAGCTCAGCTCTTTGTTATTACATTATTTCTTTGTGTCTCTCTGTCTCTGTATTTTGTCTCACATCTACAGCCTCCTTCGTTTTGTCCAGCTACTACTGTTTCCGCTCACTTTCACTGTCTCCATCTTGCTCTCTCTTAACGCTATTATCTCATTCATTCCTTCTCACTGCTGCTATGTCTTCTGACTGTTATTATCTCGGTCTTGCTCGCTTTCACTGTCGTATATTCTGTCTCTCATTATAACTAGCACTTCCACTTTCTCCTTCTCTTCATTCCTCTACCACTGGCACTGTATCCTTCACTCTTTTCATAGCACTGTTACTGTGTCCCTCTCTCCCACACTGTCATTGCCTCCTTCGCTCTGTGCATACCACAGCCACTGACTACTGTCTTCCAGTATTAATTACTTTCCCGTCTCTTTCACGCTGCCACCGTTTCCTTCTCTCTTAGCATGAAAAATGCGCGAATATCTTCACACACCAAAATTTTTGGTGAAATTTTTAAAGGTGCTGAGGAACGTAGAATGAGGCATCTGGTACCTCACTTTTCAGTCAGTCTTTTAATCAACAGGAGAATATTCGCTTCTTTTGTGCTCCGATAGGAACATTTTTCCGCCTGTTCCCTTCTTTTACATGCTACAGCAGGAAAAGAATTTTACTGGTCAGTAAAACGTTAATAGAGCGTTGTGAGTCAGTAAAATTTTGATAGTTTGCTTATGTGAAACTGAAATAACACATACTAATTGTACACCTCATACGGATTTTACGTACACAAAAATTTTATATGTGCTTAAAAACTACAACATGGAGTTCCTAGAAACATTCTGATGATAGTGGAGGCTTTTCACAGCCTATTTCTCCATGCTACGTAACATTATAAACTACGTTTTCGCATCTGTCCGTATTTTACGTGCGTATTTTGCGTATCCAAAATTGTTCAAATATGTGTGACTTCCTAGGAGACCAAACTGCTAAGGTCATCGGTCCCTAGATTTACACACTACTTAAACTAACTTATACAAAGAACAACACACTCTAACCTCCAGCGGGAGGGGCCGCGCAATCCGTGATATGGCGCCTCAGACAGCGCGGCCACTGCCCGCGGATTGCGTATGCAAGTAAGGTAACTTTGGACCTTCGTATCTCGCAAACGGACAAAGAAATCAAGAAAATTTTCAAGGTTTTTCGAGCTTAGGAATATTTCAGCCATTTGTTATGCATAGACGTCTTCAAATCCACGGCTCGGTTTTGATACCCAGAAATCAAGTTTTTGGAGTGTTTCTCGTTAACGGATGAACGTTTTGGAAAAGTGGGAGATGGTACTTCTAGATAAATGTCTAGGGACAATACCGTTATAGTCTGAGCAGTTTGCTGTTGGTAGTTTTTTAGATATCCGCTGCTGAAAGCGAAAAAATGGTACAAAACGTTTTTTTGGGGTTTCGTCAGGAAGTATCTCCATAAGCCCATGTAAGGCGTAATTTAGATCACATCTAATGGAAGAGAACCAACCGATCTGCTGCATTTGCATATGTTGGAGGAAGTGTGTAATATTCAACAATTGACCCTGAACTATAGGTTAGTTACATTAAGACAGTCCTTCTGTTGGATGTGCAAATGGCGCCTAGTAAAAGGCCTATCTAAAACATTTTGCCCTACCGTTGAACACCAACAGAATTCGAGACATGAGTCCCGGAAAAATTCCGTTTTAATACGCGGTGTTTTGTAACATACCGGGTTTTCTATACAGAAATTGCGTCTTAATGTTGACTGGATGTGGGGAGTTTATGTTACGCTCCATGTTACAAGGAGAATCGTGTTCCAGTACATGTCAGGATTCGATAGCGGTAGGATGATGGCCCATCCACACTACAAGTTTTCATTCCGCGACACTGCTGATCGCGTTGGTCGGGATCCCACGATTGTCAGAGGATAGATATCAGCTTTGCACGGTCGTCATGTATCGCGCAGCGACAGCATATAATTTGACTGTCAAAAGAGAGTGAATACAGACGGTGTGTCCATGTCTGGAGCGCCACGGACTGTTAGCACGGCTAACATTACTGCCTCAGAATATGTCTCACCAACCTATCCCTTGTTCTAGTCAAGTTGAGCAACAAATTCGTCTTCTCTCCAATTCTCTTCAGTCTCTCCACATTAGTTACGTGATCTACCCATCTAAGCTTCAGCATTCTTCTGTAGCACCACATTTCGAAAGCTTCTATTCACTTCTTGTCTAAACTATTTATCGTCCATGTTTCACATCCATACATGGCTACACTCCATACAAACACGTTCAGAAACGACTTCCTAACACTTAAATCTATACTCGATGTTAACGAATTTCTCTTCTTCAGAAACGATTTTCTTGCCATATTCAGTCTATATTTTAAATCCTCTCTTCTTTGATCATCATCAGTTATTTTGCTCCCCAAATAGCAAACCTCATCTGCTAATTTTAAGTGTCTCATTTCTTAATCTAATACCCTCAGCATCACTTGATTTAATTCGACTACATTCCATTATCCTCGTTTATCTTTTGTTGATGTTCATCTTATATCCTTCATTCAAGACACAGTCCATTCCGTTCAACTACTCTTCCAGGTTCTTTGTTGTCTCTGACAGAATTACAATGTCATCGGCGAACCTCAAAGTTTTTATTTCTTCTCCATACATTTTAATACCTACTACGAATTTTTCTTTGTTTCCTTTACTGCTTGCTCAATATACAGATTGAATAACATCGGGGATAGGCTACAACCCTGTCTCACTCACTTCCCAACCACTGCTTCCCTTTCATGCCCCTCGACTGCTATAACTGCCATCTGGTTTCTGTAGAAATTGTAAATAACCTTTCGCTCCCTGTATTTTATTTACTCCTGCCACCTTCAGAATTTGAAAGAGAGTATTCCAGTCAACAATGTCAAAAGCTTTGTCTAAGTATACAAATGCTAGAAACGTAGGTTTGCCTTTCCTTAATCTATCTTCTAAGATAAGTCATAGGATCAGTATTGCCTCACGTGTTCCGACATTTCTACGGAATCCGAGCTGACCTTCCCCAAGGGCCAACTTTACTACGTGTCGGAGCGTGGAATGTCAGATCACTTAATCAAGCAGGTAGGCTAGAAAATTTAGAAAGGGAAATGGATAGGTTAAAGTTAGATATTGTGGGAATTAGTGAAGTTCGGAAGCAGGAGGAACACGCTCTTGGTCAGGTGAATACAGGGTTATAAATACAAAATAAAATAGGGGTACTGCAGGAGTAGATATAATAATGAATAAAAAAACAGGAACGCAGATAAGCTACTCCAAGTAGCATCTGAACGCATTATTGTAGCAAAGATAAGCACGAAAACCACGCCTACCATAATAGTACAAGTTTATATGTCAACTAGCTCCGCTGATGACAAAGAGATTGATGAAATGTATGATGAGATAAAAGAAATTACTCACAAAGTGAACGGAGACTAAAATTTAATAGTCATGGGTGACTGGAACTCGATAGTAGAAAAAGGAAGAGAAGGAAAAGTAGTACGTGAATATGGAATGAGGGTAAGGAATCAAAGACAAAGCCGCCTGGTAGAATTTTGCACAGAGCATAACTTAATCATAGCCAACACTTGGTTCAAGAATCATGAAAGAAGGTTGTATCCATGGAAGAGGCCTGGAACACTGGAAGGTTTCAGATAGATTATATAATGGTAAGACAGAGAATTGGGAACAAGGTTTCAAATTGTAACATATTTCCAGAGGCAGATATGGACTCTGACCAAAGTTATTGGTTATGAACTGCAGATTAAAACTGAAGAAACTGGAGAAAGGTGGGAATTTGAGCAGATGGGACCTGGATAAACTGAAAGTACCAGAGTTGTAGAGTGTTTCAGAGAGAGCATTTGGGAACGACTGAAAGGAACGGGGGAAAGAAATACAGTAAAAGAAGAATAGGTAGCTTTGAGAGATGAAATAGTGAAGACACCAAAGGATCAAATAGGTAAAGAGACGAGGGCTAGTAGAAATCCTTGAGTAACAGAGGAGATATTGAATTTAACTGATGAAAGGAGAAAATATATAAATATAGTAAATGAAGTAGGCAAAAAGGAATACAAACGTCTCAAAAATGAGATCGACAGGAAGTGCAAAAGGGCTTAGCAGGGACGGCTAGAGCGCAAATGTAAGGATGTAGAGGTGTATATAACCACGGGTAAGATAGATACTGTCTACAGGAAAATTAAAGAGACCTCTGGAGAAAAGAGAACTACCTGTACGAATATCAATAGCTCAGATGGAAAACCAGTTCTAAGCAAAAAATGGAAAGCAGAAAGGTGAAATGAGTATAGAGGGTCTATACAAGGGCGATGTACTTAAGGGCAATATCATGGAATTGGAAGTGGACGTAAGTCAAGATGAAATGGGAGATATGATACTGCGTGAAGAATATGACAGAGCACTGAAAGACCTAAGTCGAAACATGGCCCTTGGAATAGACAACATTCCATTAGAACTACTGATAGCCTTGGGAGAGCCAGCCCTGACAAAACTCTACCATCTGGTGAGCAAGATGTATGAGACTGGCGGAATAATCTCAGACTTCAAGAAGAATATAATAATTTCAATCCCAAAGAAAAAAGTTATTGACAGGTGTGAAAATTACCGAACTATAGTTTAATAAGTCACGGCTGCAAAGTAATGACACTAATTTTTTACAAACGAATGGAGAAAATTGTACAAGCCGCCCTTGGGGAAGGTCAGCTCGGATTTCGTAGAAATGTCGGAACACGTGAGGCAATACTGATCCTATGACTTATCTTAGAAGATAGATTAAGGAAAGGCAAACCTACGTTTCTAGCATTTGTATACTTAGACAAAGCTTTTGACAATGTTGACTGGAATACTCTCTTTCAAATTCTGAAGGTGGCAGGAGTAAATAAAATACAGGGAGCGAAAGGTTATTTACAATTTCTACAGAAACCAGATGGCAGTTATAGCAGTCGAGGGGCATGAAAGGGAAGCAGTGGTTGGGAAGTGAGTGAGACAGGGTTGTAGCCTATCCCCGATGTTATTCAATCTGTATATTGAGCAAGCAGTAAAGGAAACAAAGAAAAATTCGTAGTAGGTATTAAAATGTATGGAGAAGAAATAAAAACTTTGAGGTTCGCCGATGACATTGTAATTCTGTCAGAGACAACAAAGAACCTGGAAGAGTAGTTGAACGGAATGGACTGTGTCTTGAATGAAGGATATAAGATGAACATCAACAAAAGATAAACGAGGATAATGGAATGTAGTCGAATTAAATCAAGTGATGCTGAGGGTATTAGATTAAGAAATGAGACACTTAAAATTAGCAGATGAGGTTTGCTATTTGGGGAGCAAAATAACTGATGATGACCAAAGTAGAGAGGATTTAAAATATAGACTGAACATGGCAAGAAAATCGTTTCTGAAGAAGAGAAATTCGTTAACATCGAGTATAGATTTAAGTGTTAGGAAGTCGTTTCTGAACGTGTTTGTATGGAGTGTAGCCATGTATGGATGTGAAACATGGACGATAAATAGTTTAGACAAGAAGTGAATAGAAGCTTTCGAAATGTGGTGCTACAGAAGAATGCTGAAGCTTAGATGGGTAGATCACGTAACTAATGTGGAGAGACTGAAGAGAATTGGAGAGAAGACGAATTTGTTGCTCAACTTGACTAGAACAAGGGATAGGTTGGTGAGACATGTTCTGAGGCATCAAGGGATCATCAATTTAGTACTGGAGGGCAGCGTGGAGGGTAAAAATGGTAGAGGGGACCAAGAGATGATTACACTAAGCAGATTCAGAAGGATGTAGGTTGCAGTAGTTACTTGGAGATGAAGAAACTTGCACAGGATAGAATAGCATGGAGAGCTGCATCAAACCAGTCTCTGGAGTGAAGACCATAACAACAACAACGACAATAAAGAAGTCGAGATGGTGCTTGAGTATGCCAAGCAAATGGAAACGATCGAGAAGCAGCACAGCTATACCAAAACTAGACACCAACCACATCACACAACATTTCAAACCCTTTTTAGGCGTTTGTGTGATCATGCGTCCTTTCAGACAGACGAATGTGCAGGTAGGCGGCAGACTGAGCGTACATCAGATTTGGAGGACCGGGTTCTTCAGGATATTGAGAAGAACCCACGTACGTGCTGCAGACAAGTGGCCAGCCAGCATGTTGTATGCCAAAGTACGATTATGTGTATCCTGCGTGACAAACGCTACTATCCCTATCACCTGCAACGAGTGGCAAGATTTATCAGTAGCGGATTTCCACAGGGAGGACTTTGTCGATGGCTTTGCACCAGCCCATCACAGCTATGGGATTTCTATTATCAGCGCTCTTTACAGTATGCTGCGACAATTACACAGCCTCCAACACACAAGGAACACACGGAACGAGGTCACAGGAACTGTCATTCGTCAGCGCCATCCATCGTGGCAATGACGTATTTCCGGACAGATGTTTATAGTAGCTTTTTTCCTCCATTTACAATCAGGAATCTGCCGTTGCAGTTTGTCAGGTTTATTAATGTTCACCCTATATAAACGTAATGGAACCTTCCAGAGAGGGCTGGAGTGCGTGGAAGGTAATTTGGGGAGCATAGTGCGCGCAAAATGCCTTGGCCACTAGCTGCACAGTCGGATGGGGAAACGCACAGAGAGCAGCAATGGTGGGGGATGCTCAGAGCGATGTAGGGGAAACACTGAGCGCTGGAGGGGAAGTGTCATTCTGAACTGAAGCCTACCCTCACATTTTTTTGTAAATATTAAGTGGGGCCCACCAAACGCATACCTACATGGTGACCATTCAAAAAGATGTACTGTCACCTCTGCTTTCGTTAGTATCTAAAAAGAATTACGACGAAAATGCAGCAATTTATTTTCGCCTGGCTTGTTCGTAACTTTCAGAGAACTTTCAGAGAAGCGTCATGAGTGGCGAATTTTCAGTAAAACCTACACATTTTCGGTAAAACCTACACATTCCTCTGGCTGCCATATCAAAATTTGCTTCTTTTGCCAAAACACAGCGGAGTTTACACTGTCTCACCACACTAACATCTTTTGCAGAAACAACTGCGAGAGAATTCTGAAACCGGTTTATTTATTATATTAAGTGAGGAACTGAGGAAAAGTTACTTATGAAAAAGCACATTCTTGGTACAGAAAAAACCAGTAATGTCTTCACATACGTCGTTCCAAAATTACAGCCTATCTCGTTTCACCAGCTATCGACGGTCCTTAAAAATTCTAGTTATTAATATAACAAGGTAGATAATGAATGGCTCAAATGGCTCTGAGCACTATGGGACTCAACTGCTGAGGTCATTAGTCCCCTAGAACTTAGAACTAGTTAAACCTAACTAACCTAAGGACATCACACACATCCATGCCCGAGGCAGGATTCGAACCTGCGACCGTAGTTGTCTTGCGGTTCCAGACTGCAGCGCCTTTAACCGCACGGCCATGTCTGCCGGCTAGATAATGAAGTTTTACATAATAATGATATGGTAAAATACTCTCCTGTTTGCGTGCTGTCTTTTGACAAAATGTCATTTGATATCTGAAACCGTTCATACAATATGAGGAATGTTGTGGATACCTTACTCTGGTTTTATAGCTGGCAAGGCGTGATCGCAAATGAGTGTGCTACATCAGATCAGTTTTCTCGAGATTGGTGAGGGGACAGATACCTCTAGCCAAATCTATAGAAAAATTCAGAATGTTATCTAAACTTCATACCCAAAAATATATTATGTAATATGTACCAAACACAAAATCATAGCAATCTCTATTTTTCATTGCACATTCTTCTGGATTCCGCGCAGTGTCTTATTTTCACGTAAAACTTATAGTAACTTTGACCACTAACGAAATGATGGGCATATTGTCATCAGTCTGACATATAAAACTATAAACAAAGAAAAACTGATTTTTTTTACCGAATAGTTTCTGTAAAATCGTTTGAGAAAGATTGCAGAGTGCGCGCTTTGGTTCTGTCATCGCTGACTGGCCGTAGGGTGGAAAATTCTTATCGGCCTCCCCTACTGAACCAACGAATGAACTGAAATGATAATTAAATCAAGACCCTACGCTGCCGACAGGCGTTAATATACATCAACGGGGCAGTTGAAAATGTGTGCCTCTACCAGGACACGAACCCAGAATCTACAGCTTGCATGGCAGACGCTCTATCCATCTGAGCCACCGAGGTCACAGAGGATACAGCGACTGCAGGGACTTACCACTTGCACGCTCCCCGTGAGACCTACATTTCCGACTTAATGTCCACATACTACATTCGTAGTGCCCCAGCCCATTACACTCATTACTCGCCGTAGACAATCTTACCGAGTCCGGTAAGAGTTCGGCCAATACGTGTGCATCCGCACAGAAGAAGAAGGCCAATGGCCGGTTAATCTTAACTATATGAAGATGGAACTTAACTTGCATTTATCGCGAAGCTCTTGCCCAACGTAATGTCCCGAGCGCAGGTGACGCCTGTAGATAAAAAGGGTAGAAGGACGGATCCTCAAAATTACAGATCAATATCCTTAACATCGATTTGTTGCAGGATTCTCGAATATATTCTCAGTTCGAATATAACGTATTTCCTTGAGACAGAGAAGTTTCTGTCCATGTTTCAGCACGGCTTTAGAAAGCATCGCTCCTGCGAAACGCAACTAGCCCTTTTTGCACATGATATCTTACGAACCATGGATGAAAGGTATCAGACGGATGCCATATTCCTTGACTTCCGGAAAGCGTTTGACTAGGTGCCCCACTGCAGGCTCCTCACTAAGGTACGAGCATATGGGATTGGTTCCCAAATATGTGAGTGGCTCGAAAACTTCTTAGATAATAGAGCCCAGTACGTTGTCCTCGATGATGAGTGTTCATCGGAGTCTAGGGTATCATCTGGAGTGCCCCAGTGAAGTGTGGTAGGTCCGCTGTTGTTTTCTATCTACATAAATGATCTTTTGGATTGGGTGGGTAGCAATGTGCGGCTGTTTGCTGACGATGCTGTGGTGTACGGGAAGGTGTCGTCGAGTGACTGTAGGAGGATACAAGATGACTTGGACAGGATTTGTGATTGGTGTAAAGAATGGCAGCTAACTCTAAATATAGATAAATGTAAATTAATGCGGATGAACAGGAAAAAGAATCCCGTAATGTTTGAATACTCCATTAGTAGTGTAGCGCTTGACACAGTCACGTCGATTAAATATTTGGGAGTAACACTGCAGAGCGACATGAAGTGGGACAAGCATGTAAAGGCAGTTGTGGGGAAGGCGGATAGTCGTCTTCGGTTCATTGGTAGGATTTTGGGAAGATGTGGTTCATCTGTACAGGAGACCGCTTATAAAACACAAATACGACCTATTCTTGAGTACTGCTCGAGCGTTTGGGATCCCTATCAGGTCGGATTGCGGGAGGACATAGAAGCAATTCAGAGGCGGGCTGCTAGATTTGTTACTGGTAGCTTTGATCATCACGCGAGCGTTACGTAAATGCTTCAGGAACTCGGGTGGGAGTCTCTAGAGGAAAGGAGGCGTTGTTTTCGTGAGTCGCTACTGAGGAAATTTAGAGAACCAGCATTTGAGGCTGACTGCAGAACAATTTTACTGCCACCAACTTATATTTCGCGGAAAGACCACAAAGATAAGAGATTAGGGCTCGTGCAGAGGCATATAGGCAATCATTTTTCCATCGTTCTGTTTGGGAGTGGAACAGGGAGAAATGATGTTAGTTGTGGTACGAAGTACCCTCCGCCACGCTCCGTATGGTGGATTGCGGGGTATGTATGTAGATGCAGATGTATCTGTTCTTTCGGACATGTCCGAGAGAACATCTTCATAACGAATGAACTCGCCCAGCGCTTTGGACGAAAATTGGTCGCTGCGCATCGGGCATGGCATCCTGTGCGAGCTATACCTAGCAGCTGTGTCCCGACGCCGGAGCAAGAGACGTCGCATGGCGCGTGGGGCCGCTATCACCTTTGAAACTGCCACTCCCGCGTCCCTACAAAACATCAAGTCTACGTCGTTGCCTTCGCTCAATGTCCAAAGCCCACCCCCATGCCCTTCTAAGCACGTATCCCTCGTCTTCCTTAAACTTCTAGAGACATGACGGCATACAGAGGAGGAGAAAGACTATGCGACGTACGGGCGCTCACCTGAAGAGATGGCGGGGGTGCGCGTCGCTGCGCAGCAGGATGACGGTGGGCGAGAGCGGCGGGCTGCGCAACACGGAGGCCAGGTCGTTGGCGAGCAGCGCGGTGGGGTCGGCGAGCACGGTGAAGGTGTGCCAGTGCGCCGCCAGCAGCAGAGACCGCACCGCCTGCCCCAGCTCGGCCGGCCGCGCCTCCAGCCGCACCTCCAGCGGGCCCCACGGCTGCTGCTCACACACCGAAACACGCGTCTCAGGCAAGCGCACACACTACACGCCCAACAAATTTACACTCTTATTCTACCAGTATCTCCAACTTAACTCACTGAGTTTGACAGAGCTAATAACAACAAAATTTGTGTGAAACATAACATATATCTACATCAAAATCTGTACTCCGCAACCCACCTTGTTAGTCTTCATATTACTGTAGGCTCTCTTAGACTATCGTAAGTAAGCGCAGACTACGGTGATTTTCCTGGTAGCTTTGATCAGTTAAGATCGTACCAGCGTTACCTGTACTTTACATGTGTTGTATACCTATCAGGGGTTACCTCATTTCGATGGCTGTGTTGTCATATGCTATCAGTGTCTTACTACACAGAGGTAGCAAAAGCCATGGGATACCTCCTAGCCGGCCGCTGAAGCCGAGCGGTTATAGGCGCTTCAGTCCGGATCCACGCGGCTGCTACGGTCGCAGGCTCGAATCCTGCCTCGGGCATGGATGTGTGTGATGTCCTTAGGTTAATTAGGTTAAAGTAATCCTAAGTCTAGGGGACTGATGACCTCAGATGTTAAGTCCCATAGTGCTTGGAGCCATTTGAAATAAATATATATATATGTTGTGTTGGCAGAAGAGCCACCACCGTGTTACTAGAGGAGGCCAAAATGCACGCGTTTTAGCTCACGCAGGCTGGCGTGAGAAGGGAAGAACTATACTGACGTGAGGTCTGGAACATGACAAGGAATTAGAATTCAGAAAGCGGACGTAATTAATTTGATTCCTAACTTTAATCCATTAATGATGAACGTCGCTCTTGACGGTACATGATTCACAATATGAATATCAATAGTATCTGAATATGGCGCCTTGCTAGGTCGTAGCAAATGACGTAGCTGAAGGCTATGCTAAACTGTCGTCTCTGCATATGAGAACGCAGTAGACAGTGAACCATCGCTAGCAAAGTCGGCTGTACAACTGGGGCGAGTGCTAGGGAGTCTCTCTAGACTAGACCTTCCGTGTGGCGGCGCTCGGTCTGCAATCACTGATAGTGGAGACACGCGGGTCCAACGTATACTAACGAACCGCGGCCGATTTAAAGGCTACCACCTAGCAAGTGTGGTGTCTGGCGGTGACACCACTATATATATACCTCCTAATATCCTGTCGGACTTTCTTTTGCTCGGTGTAGTGCAGCAACTGGACGTGACATGGACTCAACAAGCCATTGGAAGTCGCGTGCAGTATTATTGAGCCATAATACTTCTACAGCCATCCATAATGACCATCGTGTTCCTGGTGCTGGATGGTGTGGACGAACTGACCACGCTATTACGTCTCATAAATGCTCGATGGGTTTCATGTCGGGCGATCTGGGTGGCCAAATCAATCGCTCGAATTGTCCTGCACGTTCTTCAGACCAATCGGGAACAATTGTGGCCCGTTGAAATATGTGTGAGAATTTCGATGGGACCCAACTGCTGAGGTCATCGGCCTCTAGATTTATACACAACTTAAACTACTTTTAACTAACTTATACTAATAACAAAACACACACCCATGAACGAGGTAGGACTCGAACCTCCTGCGGGAGGGGCAGCGCAATCCGTGACATGGCGCCTCAAACCGCACGGGCGCTCCACGCGGCTGTGGCCCTATGACATGACATAGTTATTCAGGAACGTGTAGTCCATGAATGGCTGCAGATGATCTCCAAGTAGCCGAACATAACCATTTTCAGTCAATGATCGGTTAAGTTGGACCATAGGACTCATTCTATATCATGCAAGCACAACCAACACCATTATAGAGCCACCACCAACTTGCACAGTGCCTTGTTCACAACTTCTGTGGCGTCTGTGTCATACACGAACCCTACCACAGCTCTTAACAGCTGAAATCGCGACTCATCTGGCCAGTTTTACAGTCGTCTAGGGTCCACCCGATATGGTCACAAGCCCAGGAGGGGCGCTGCAGGAGGTGCCGTGCTGTTGGCAAAGACACGGTCATCGTCTGCTGCCATAGCCCATGAACGGCAAATTTCGCCGCACTGTCCTAACGGATACGTTTATCGTACGCCCCTCATTGATCTCTGTGGATATTTCACGTAGTCTTACTTGTCCAGCAGCAGGTACAACTCTGGGCAAATGCCGCTGCTCTCGGTCACTAAACGATGACCGTCGGTTTCAGCGTTGTCCGTGAAAAGATGTAATGCCTGAAATTTTGTATTCTCGGCTCATTTTTGACAGCGTACATCTTGTAATATTGAATTCTGTAACGATTTCCGAAATGGAATGTCCCATGCTTCTAGTTCTAACTAACATTCCGCGTTCAGAGTCTGTTAAATCCCGTCATTCGAACATAATCACATTGGAAAACTTTTTCATGAATCACCTGAGTACAAATGACAGCCTCGCTACTGCACTGTGCTTTTATACCTTGTGTAAGCGATACTGCCGCTTTTTGTATACGTGCATATCCCTATCCGATGAATTTTGTCACCTCAGGGAAGATTTCCCTAGAAATAGGAAAGAGTGAACCATTTAGAAACTGACTGTAGAGATATAAAGGGCCGCTCCCCCTACGGAGAACTTTTGTTCTACACAGTATATCCTCCGGCCTGTTGCTTCAACATAAACAGTATTTATGGCCAAAGAGAAATTTTTAATTTTTAATTGAGGTTTAATTCGAAAAATGTTGATTTATAACGTGAAACAGAGGGATATTGTGGTAGAAATAAAAAAAATACAGATATTGGATTTGAACCCAATTCCCTCACAAAAAGCAAATATTTAAAGAAAATCCCAAAACAAAAACATATCGAGCATCGCTTCAATAATTTATCGAGCGTATATAAAACGTGGTGTTGTTGTTGCTAAACAACTTTCGTAATTATCAATAATAGCAGGAAGCTCTTGCTTTTGATCATGACGAACAATGTTCTATTGAGTACAAAGTAACAACAATAATTATCTAATTTTTTGTGTTTATGAATGTAAACTGTAATTGTATCAAAAGTAATTGCTTTGGTTACATAGAGACGCAGAAGTTATGTGACCAACTAATTTTTATTACTTACGAAATGCAATTTATATTCTGTAAGGATATAAAACACACAATGGGCTAAAGCAGAACGACGTGCAGTTCTAATTATGTGCAAAACAAACAAACAAACAAAAATCAAAGAGACGTCATCGGCTCCCAGTTCCTCTCTCAAACATGCATTTATGTTTCATTCCTACCGATGCTACCAATACTATCGGTAATCCTACAATTTACTAGTGATTAATGTACTGTACCAAAACTACCGACCCGTAGTTTTAGTATAGCGCAAAGCTACACCTTATGGTTTGTGTTGAGTTATGGTACATTAGGTGTCTTCTAACGCTACGAAAAACCTCAGGGAACAGTCTACTGAACCATCTAGTGACACAGAACCAGCATGGATTCAGAAAGTATTTTTCTTGTGAAGCAGAACTACATCTACACCTACAGTCCGCAAACAACCTTGCTGTATGTGGTGGAGGGTACTTAGTGTAACATTGTTACTTCAATCATTTCCTATTGCAACCACGAATAATTCACGGGAAGAACGACTGCCGTTAAGCCTCCGTGTGTGCTCGGACATCTTTAATTTTATCTTCATGGTCTTTTCGCGAGATACACGTGAGTAGAAGCAATATATTTGTTGACTTCTCTAGGAACATCCGCTCTCAGAGCTTTAACAATAAACAACTCCGTGATACAGAACGCCTCTCTTGCACCGTCTGCTACTGGAATTGATTGATCATTTCTGGCACGCTTTCTGCTTACTAAGTGAACCTTTGACGAATCACGCCGCTCTTCTTTGAATCTCCTCTATTTCCTCTATCAGTCCTGTCTGGTAGGGATCCTAGACTGACGAGAGACATTAACATATTGGTCGAACGAATATTTTGTAAGCTGCTTCCTTTGTTGATCAACAACATTTCCCAAGGAGTCATCCGATGACTTTCAGTCTGGCATCTGCCATAAAATGGCTCTGAGCACTATGGGACTTAACATCTGTAGTCATCAGTCCCCTAGAACTTAGAACTACTTAAACCTAACTAACCTAAGGACATCACACACATCCATGCCCGATGCAGGATTCGAACCTGCGACCGTAGCAGTCGCGCGGTTCCGGACTGAGCGCCTAGAACCGCTAGACCAGCGCGGCCGGCCCATCTGCCATACTCGCGATTAAGTTCATGAGGACGTTCCATCTCAAATCGCTCCGCGCGCATACCCCTACGTATTTTACGGAATTAACTGCTTCCTGTGATTGTTCCGCGTTTGTGTAACCATATAATAAAGGGTCTTTCTGCCCATGAATACGCATTACGTTGCATTTGTTTACGTTGAGGATCAATTGCCACTCTCTGCACCAAACGCCAATCCCCTGCAGGTCTTCCCACATTTCGCAACATTTTTCTAGCGTCGCGACTTCTCCATTTAGAACAGGATCATCCTAGAACTTCCAGCGTTACTTACTAAATCATTTATATATATTGTAAAGTAATGGTCCTATGACGCTCCCATGAGGCACGACCGAAGTTCGTATTACATCTGACGACTTCTCTCTGTTCAGTATCCCGTGCTGTGTTCGCCGGCCGCTGTGACCGAGCGGTTCTATAGGCTTCAGTCCGGAACCGCGCTGTTGCTACGGTCGCAGGTTTGAATCCTGCCTTGGGCATGGATATGTGTGATGTCCTTAGGTTAGTTAGGTTTAAGTAGGTCTACGTCTAGGGGACTGATGATGTCAGATGCTAAGTCCCATAGTGCTTAGAGCCATTTGAACCATTTTGAACCCATGCTGTGTCCTTTTTGCTACAATCTCTTCAATCCAATCATATAGTTGGTCTGATAGCCCGTACGCTGTTACTTTTTTCATTGGATGGCTGTGCGGAACTGTATCGAATGCCTTCTGGAAGTCAAAAAACACGCCATCTACTGTTTGACTGTACCTATTGTTTTCTGGGTCTCGTGGACGAACAGAGCGATCATGCTTTCACACTACCGTTGATTTTGGAACCCATGTTACTTCCTACGGCAGACATCTTCTTATATCCAAAAATGTCATAATACGCGAGCATAAAACATGTTCCACAGTTCTACAACTGTCCAACCTCAGGGATATAGGCCAATAGCTTTGTTCGCCTTTTCCTGAAAACAGGAATGACCTGTGCTTTTTTGCAGTCGTCAGGAACACTTCGCGCCTCTAAAAATCTACTACATACAGCTGCTAAAAGAGGGTCAAGTTCTATCGCATACTCTATGTAGAATCATACTGGTCCAGTGACCTTCTCTCCGTTGAGTAGTTTCTGTTGCTTTTGTGTCCCATAGTCACTTACTTCGATATCAGCCGTATTGTCGTTCGGGCAACTATTTAAAAGAGGCACTGCAGTGCGATCTTTTTCTTGGAAACAGTTTTGGAATAAGACGTTTAGTATTTCGGCCTTTCATGGGTCGTCATTCGTTTCCCTGCCCTTATGGACACAGAGTTTCTGGACAATCTGCTTCCGTCCATTTACTGATTTAATGTAAAACCAAATTGGCTCTTTGTTTCTACGAAGTACTGAATTTTAGCGAAAGGGCATCTCAAATTGATTCCATATTTATAAATTTTCAGGACGCTTTTGATACCGTACCTCATAAGCAGCTTCTAATCAAACTACTGTAGTTTTCCTAGTAGTTTTGGTCAGTTAAGTTCGTAACAGCATTACCTGTACTTTGCATGTCTTGCATACCTCTCTGGCGTTACCTAATAACGCTATCTTTACGTATGCTATCGGCGTCTTACTAGATTCCCCTAAAAACCGGAGGCGATGAACCGTCTAGAAACTGAGTGAGAATACGTAAAAGCTCGGGTAACCAATGCAAGATTTTTGTTCTACGTAGTTATCTTGTCTGTTACTTAAAAATAAACAGTTTTTACAGAAAAACCAATTGTCAAAGCTTAATTTAGGTTTTATTCGAAATCTTTTGATCATAATGTCGTATTAAAAATAAAGAAAACAATACAGATTTATCACATAGCGCCCCACAACGCAATTTGCTCAACAAAAAGGAAGAAAAGTCTATCACACAGCGCTTCAATACTTAGTCGAACTTATATGCAACATGATTTGTTATTCGTAAACAACTGTCGCATTTATCTGCGATAACCGGAAACTACTGCCATTGATCATTATGAAGAATACTCTACTGAGTACAGAATAACAAGAATAATTTTATATACAGGGTGGTCCATTGATCGTGACCGGACCAAATATCTCACGAAATAAGCGTCAGACGAAAAAACTACAAAGAACGAAACTTGTCTAGCTTGAAGGGGGAAACCAGATGGTGCTATCGTTAGCCCGCTAGGTGGCACTGCCATAGGTCAAACGGATAACAACTGCGATTTTTTTTAAATAGGATCCCACACTTTTTATTACATATTCGTGTAGTACGTAAAGAAATATGAATGTTTTAGTCGGGCCACTTGTTTCGCTTTGTGACAGATGGCGCTGTAATAGTCACAAACACATGGCTCACAATTTTAGACGAACAGTTGCTAAGAGGTAGGTTTTTTAAATTAAAATACAGAACGTAGGTACGTTTGAACATTTTATTTAGGTTGTTCCAGTGTGATACATGTACCTTTGTGAACTTATCATTTCTGAGAACGCATGCTGTTACAGCGTGATTACCTGTAAATACCACATTAATGCAATAAACGCTCAGAATGATGTCCGTCAACCTCAATCCATTTGGCAATACGTGTGACGACAATCCTCTCAACAGCGAGTAGTTCGCCTTCCGTAATGTTCGCACATGCATTGACAATGCGCTGACGCATGTTGTCATGCGTTGTCGGTGGATCACGATAGCAAATATCCTTCAACATTCCCCACAGAAAGAAATCCGGAGACGTCGGATCCGGTGAACGTGCGGGCCATGGTATGGTGCTTCGACGACCAATCCACCTGTCATGAAATATGCTATTCAACCGCACGCGAGCTATGTGCCGAACATCCATCCTGTTGGAAGTACATCACCAGCCTGTCATGCAGTGAAACTTCTTGTAGTAACATCGGTAGAACATTACGTAAGAAATCAGCATACATTGCACCATTTAGATTGCCATCAATAAAATGGGGACCAATTATCCTTCCTCCCATAATGCCGCACTATACATTAACCTGCCAAGGTCGCTGATGTTCCAATTGCCGCAGCCATCGTGGATTTTCCGTTGCCCAATAGTGCATATTATGCCGGTTTACGTTACCGCTGTAGGTGAATGACGCTTCTTCGCTAAATAGAACGCGTGCAAAAAATCTGTCATCGTCCCGTAATTTCTCTTGTGCCCAGTGGCAGAACTCTACACTACATTCTAAGTCGTCGCCATGCAATTCCTGGTGCAGAAAAATTGTTCAAATGGCTCTGAGCACTGTGGGACTTAACTTGCAAGGTCATCAGTCCCCTAGAACTTAGAATTACTTAAACCTAACTAACCTAAGGACACCACACACATCCATGCCCGGGGCAGGATTCGAAGCTGCGACCGTAGCGGTCGCGCGGTTCCAGACTGTAGCGCCTACAACCGGTCGGCCACTCTGGCCGGCTTCCTGGTGCATAGAAATATGGTACGGGTGCAATCGATGTTGATGTAGCATTCTCAACATCCACGTTTTTGAGATTCCTGATTCTCGCGCAATTTTTCTGCTACTGATGTGCGGATTAGCCGCGACAGCAGCTAAAACACCTACTTGGGCATCATCATTTGTTTGAGGTCGTTTGACGTTTCACATGTGGCTGAACACTTCCTGTTTCCTTAAATAACGTAACTATCCGGGGAACTGTCCAGACATTTGGATGATGTCGTCCAGGATAACGAGCAGCATACATAGCACACGCCCGTTGGGCATTTTGATCACAATAGCCATACATAAACACGATATCGACCTTTTCCACCACTGGTAAACGGTCCATTTTAACACAGGTAATGTATCACGAAGCAGATACCGTCCGCACTGGCGGAATGTTACGTGATACAACGTAATTATACGTTTGTGACTATTATAGCGCCATCTATCACAAAGCGAAGAAAGTGGTCCAACTAAAACATTCATATTTCTTTACTTACTATACGAATATGTAACAAAAAATGGGGGTTCCTATTTTAAAAAACGCAGTTGATATCCGTTTGATCTAGCGGGTCAACCATAGCGCCATCTGGTTTCCCCCTTCAAGCTAGACGAGTTTCGTTCTTTGTAGTTTTTTTCGTTTGACGCTTATTTCGTGAGATATTTGGCCCGGTCACTATCAATGGACCACGCTGTATATGTTATCATGTTCGTGCATGTAAAATGTATTTGCATCTATAGTAATTGCATTGGTTACATAAAAGCGCAGAAGTTATGCGATCAGCTACTTTTTATTACTTATAAAATGAAATTTATATTCTGTTACGATATAAAGTACACAATTAACGAACAAAGAAATTGGTTCAAATGGCTCTGAGCACTATGCGACTTAACTTCTGAGGTCATCAGTCGCCTAGAACTTAGAACTAGTTAAACCTAACTAACCTAAGGACATCACACACATCCATGCCCGAGACAGGATTCGAACCAGCGACCGTAGCGGTCGCTCGGTTCCAGACTGTAGCGCCTAGAACCGCACGGCCACTCCGGCCGGCGAACAAAGAAAGATGTACGGTTCTAATTATGTGAAAAACAAACAACCAATCTAGCAAAAAGACAAAGAGAATTCGTCAGCTTCCAGTTCCTTTCTCATACATTCATTTATGTTTCTTTCCCTCGCAATGTCACCAATACTACCGTAATCCTACCATTTACTACGTCATTTTTGTAGTGCCCCAAAACTAGGGACCAGTAGTTTTTGTAGAGCACAGCTCTAGATGTCAGCGCTCTTCCGAGCCAGTATGCAATAGAGACAACCTGTGGTGGATACATCTTGGCACTTGGTGAGATGTCGCGTTGAAGTAGACTAACTTCAGCCGGCTGCCTCTGTGGGCGCATTATGGTAACGTGTATGAAAGCTTTTGCGCGCTCCAGTATTCTGTAATGTGTTCAGGGCAGTACAAAAATGTTGCGGCCTAGTCTTTTGAAGTCAGATTCTCGATCGGAAAATCATTTATCTGGTAGCCGCATCACTGTTGCTCAGTGGTTCTTAGAACTGGTTTGGCCAACGCTGTTCTTGCCTCTAGCTCGAGATCGTACGTAATCTTATAATGATAATCATTACGTGGAATCAGACTTTCATTCTAAGCATCGACTGAAGTGAATTGGTGTTTTCGAATGGCAACTGCATGCTGTGGACATGTATTTCTTTTCATTCATGTGTTCAGGAAGTCACTGTATCCCCCTTTTGCTTCTGAGAATTTAAACACATTTAATGTAAAAATCTTCCGGTGAATAAGCCTAACATTTCATTATCATGATTTCTGTATTCCGTGCCTACCCCTACGTGGTCGTAACCGGCAAATTTGTTTGAAAGAGGCACACACGTGAACTTACAGTGTAAATGAAGCCATGTTAACCATGTACTTGCTTCCTTACTGCGGTATAAAGGCTAACTATAGTAGATTTTTTACTCAAGACCCCACACTTCACGTTTCCTACTGAAGAAAAACTTGCACAAGGAAGCGCCCTCCCACCGATTTACTTCAGGCGCAGCCACAGACAAATATATTTCAGATGATGTCGCTGAGTAAAGCGGATCTTCCGTTGTGCAGGTAACATTTGTACTTCAGCGGTATGCGGAGCAATTATTCTGTGCGTTCTCGGGCCACAAAACATATATCCACTTCCTACGTTACAAGGTATAATCATCAAATTTTGGAAACGGGGTTTTTGATTAATATTAGGGAACGTTTCACAGGTCATTGCTTCACATGCTAAAGCCTACGATTAGTTTACAGAGTTACATATTTAAAGGTTTCACATTTGAAGGTACGCTAACGGAAAAAAAAATCTCAACACCAAGAAGAGTTGTGCGACATAAACCAAAGTTGCTAGGCGTGGTTCTGCATCTCAAAGATGATGTCTATACATTTCATGCGAGTCGCTTAAGAATTGCGCTAGTGGCACCACTATGAAGATGCAAATCACGTTTGCTTTAAATAACTAACGATCGTGAGCGTCAGTCAACTTTGAGTTAATGTTAGTTAAGAATGCCTGCAAGGCGACAAAGATGCCAGTATCAACACCTCACTGAGTTTGAACGAGGTCGTGTAAAACAGGTACGAGAAGCTGAATGTTTCCTCTGCGATACTGCAGAAAGATCTGGCACGAAAGTATTCACTGTTCATGACTGTTGGCAACGGTGGTCACGAGAACACCGGGCTAAGGACGGTCACGTGACACTACCGAAAGGGAAGACCATCATGTTCGACGTATGGCTCAGGCGCATCGTACTGCATCTGCAACAGCAATTTGAGCAGCAGTTGGCACCAGAGTGACGCAACTGGCTGGTACAAATCTGTTACATCAAGGACAGCTCTGAGCCAGTCGCCCTGTTGCGTGCGTTCCACCAATCCCAGTCCACCGCTATTTGCGACTTCAGTGGTGTCAAGCGAGAGCTCATTGGAGGGCAGGGTGGAGGTCTGTTGTGGTTTCTGATGAAAGCTTATTCTGCCTCTGTGCCAGTGAAGGCTGTGTGTTCATTATGAGGCCAGTTGAGGGCCTGCAACCAACCTGTCTGCGTGGTAGACACACTGGACCTACACCTGGGGCGACTTCAGTCTGGAACCGCGCGACCGCTACGGTCGCAGGTTCGAATCCTGCCTCGGGTATGGATGTGTGTGATGTCCCTAGGTTGGTTAGGTTCAAGTAGTTCTAAGTTCTAGGGGACTGATGACCTCAGATGTTTAAGTCCCATAGTGCTCAGAGCCATTTGAACCATTTTGAACCTATACCTGGAGTTATGGTCTGAGGTGCGATTTCCTATGACAGCAGGAACACACTCGTTGTTATTCCACGCACCCTGAATGAAAATTTGTACGTCAGTCTGGTGATTCGACCTGTTGTGCTGCCATTCATAACAGCGCTCCAGGGGGTGCTTTCCAACAGGATAACGCTCACCCACATACCGCTGTCGGAGCCAAACGTGCTCTACAGAGTGTCAAAATGTTGCCTTGGCCTACTCGATCACCGAAAGTTTCTCCAGTCGAGCACGTTAACATTCTGGTGGTTTCACAGGTTGTTAATGTACCAGAATTTCACATTTGCAATGGACCTATGATCTTGCAATGTTAATCACTTAAATATGTTAGCCAGAAAAATGATATCCCCAAACTTCGTTACTCAACATTAATTCTTTTTTGGCGCTGTAATTTATTTTTCCGTCGGTGTATTAACAGCCACTAGTATATTTCAAAGTGTTAGTTTCAGCATAAGAGTTGCGTGTGTGTGGAATATCGCCTCACAAGGGGAAGGCCTCAGACACGGCCAACCGATTCGGCTCAGACTTGGCAGGTCGCTTGTGTACAACATAAAACGGAGGAGTCTAAGATATTTTTGGTCAACACCCCCGCGTTGTTGAGAAAATCTCCCCTAAAGGTTATGACGAGCAACCGACTCAAAAATGGCGGGATCGATAGATAATTGTAAATAGAGCATTCTTCATCATCAGGTATGGGGTCCGAAAACGCATACTTTTCCATAAATCGAGGTAAGAAACCTTTAGAACTGCCGCTTCTGTACCCGCATGGTAAACGCATTTTAGGCGGCAGCACCGACAGCGCAACGGCCCTCAGTTGGCAGTCTGCGTTCGGCAGGGCAGCAGTGCGCACCGCGCTCGGCCGTCCGCGCCGTTGCGCAGGCGGAGTGTTTTGTTTACTTCCTCGTCACCGCGCATCTCAGTCGAACAAGCTCTAATGGCCAACTCTTACAGGAAGAACACTCTTAAGTTCACCTTCTCAAATGAATACGCACGACCCAAAGCACTGGCCGTCGAACGCTTCCTACGAGACGACGTGAAGATCCCCCGTGACGAACTCATCGGCATACACCTATCGATCCTTAGCAGCGTCATTTATGTTAAGATGACTTCCGACGCTGCCTACAACGAGATTATTCAAAGGACGCGACATGGACTTAAATTTCGGCACCCCGACGGAAACGTCGGCCCTGTGGATGTCGACTATGCAGGACTTGGCCTTCGGACGATCCGAGTATTCGAACTGCCTTTCGAGGTGAATGAAGATGAAGTCATCGCGGCGCTAAGCCCTTTCGGAAAAGTCCAGAGCCACGTAGCCGAGACATGGGCACAATTTACGACGTATCCGGTGCTTAATGGTGTGAGATAAGTCCGAATCGATCTCAAACGGCACGTTCCATCGTACATTTCTATCGGCAGCTGCCGTGCGGTGGTCATTTACGACGGTCAACCTCGAACATGTTCCGGTTGTGGCAAAGAAGGCCACGGCCGTAATAAATGCCTGCAACGCCGCATCACACAACTAAGGCACGACAATACTAACACCGACAGAACCACAACCACCCTTCCAGACATCTATGTGGCGACACTGCACGTCCAGCCCTCACAAGACGCCGTTCATGAGCGTATCTCTGGACCGATACACCCGGAGGCGTCCCAGCACCTTGACACCAGCGATGACGTCCGTGAACATGACCAACTGCCGGACACGCCCACGCTAGAAGATCACAAGGATACCAATGAGAGTGTTCTGGAAAATGACGACCTCATCATGGTGCCCGCGGCTTTTGTACCGGAACGACGTGAATCTCTTCCTTCCTCAGACACCGAAACTCATTGCCGGAAGCAGAAGTCGCCAAAACGACTAAAAAAACGCCTTAAGACATCAGAATCGACCATTGAGCCACCTCCGCAGGATGCAGAGATGGCACATCACTCTAACGGAGTACAGGATAACACTTTCTCCTCTGCCACGGAGACGCGTCATCCACAAGACGGTGAACCGTACAACAGAGATCGTGAGCAAGCCCCGCGCCCAGAAGCCATGGAACATAGCACGCCTGTCGTCACCGACGCAATTGAGCCGACTCGGCCAGCGCTGCCACCTCTCGCCGATGTTAAAACTGTCGGACATTTTTCATCGACGGATGACACCTCCAACTGATGCGGAAATGAGATCTGTTCCTCCGTTAGACTAACACTAAAACGGGGGAAGTTTCTACGACGACTCCTGAGACTTCTATGGACTTCCAGAATCCATCACAACAATCTTCACTAGCTACGAACCTATTGACAGCACGGATCTCCCATCAGGCGTACCGAATAGCTACTATCAATACTAATAATATCGGCTTCCACGTTAAAATTCAACTGCTCCGTGACAAGCTAAGAGCAGCGGACATCGACATCGCCCTGTTACATGAACTGAGGACAGCAACTTGGACCGGAGTTACGGATATGAGGCGTACGCCGCCCCTGCAGCTATGGAACACACAGGTACAGCCATCCTCCTCCGAGAAGGGATTGCAGTTTCCGATGTCGCATATCTCCCAACGGCGCGAGGGTTGGCCATAACAGTTGAAGGACTCAAAATCATAAATCTCTACGCCCCATCGGGCACTGATAAACGGAGGGATCGCTCCCAGTTCTACGCTGAAGATATCACGCCTTTATTCCTCGGCCGATACGATCATCTCACCGTAGGTGGAAACTTCAACTGTGTTCTCGAGCGCACTGACCAATACCCCCATTTCACTACATGTCCGGAACTTCGCTTCCTCGTCCGCCGCCTTCGTCTCCTCGACACTTGGCGAGTGGTACACGGCGACCGCCCGGAGTATACCCACATCACGAGCCACTCCGCAAGCCGACTTGATAGAATATACATCTCTGACGCTCTAAAATCAGTTCTCCTCGACGTGGAACGTTGGCCGTCTGCCTTTTCGGATCATGACATCTACATCTGTACCATGAACCTACGTCGACGATCTATATGGTGCATTGCAGGACCTTGGAAACTCAATGTCACGCTACTGCGGGACCCTGAATGTCGACAACAGGTCACCGACACGTGGCACACCTGTGTTCAACGCATTCTGCGTTACGAGACCACACTGCAGTGGTGGTTACTGTGCGCCAAACCGGCCATTCGACGCACCTTGACGCACCTTGACACACTATGGCAGAGCCAAAGTCAGGTGAAATCACCACACAACTGATTTCTACTATAGCGCTCTACGTGAACTCATGGATTATCCTCCATCCCCGGATCGACTAAAAGAAGCTCAACGCATCAAGGCAAAGATTTTAACCTTGACCAGATGCCGTCTAGAGTGAGCCATTGAACGAGCACGCAGCCAAGATAGGATTAACGGTGAAGAACCTTCTATGCATCATATTGTTCAAAATGTTCGTCGACGCCGACAGGCTTTAATGACAACTTTAGATTTACCTGATGGACGACGGCTGACTTCGCAAGCTACCATTGGGGATGCATTCACAACGCACTATAGACTTTTCTATCAAGAAGTACCTGCCGGTGCAGAGGCCATTGCTGAGGTTGCCCAGGAGACACTTGGTACTCTAAACGCAGCAGCTGCAACCGTCCTGACTCCTGAAATGACCACCGACGACGTCCAAGGTGCTGTGGCCAAAGGGTCTCTGAATCGATCTCCCGGCCCAGATGGTTTACCTCTCGAATTTTACAGAACCTCCCAAGATTTGATGTTGCCACGATGGAGGGACATGTACTGGGAACTTTTGTCCGGCGAGGCGAACCCGCCACCAATGTTCATGGAAGGCTTACTTGTACCAGTCTCGAAACCCGCAGGAGGAACACGACTCGACAGTTATCGGCGATCACGTTACTCAATTCCGACTTCAAAATTTTCACACGCCTTCTAGCAGTGCGACTCAAACATGTGTTACGAGACATAGTTTCCCACGAACAAACATCCTTAGGCGGCGATCGTAATATACAGACAGCCCTCAGTGAATATCGCGAAGTGATTGCTGTGGCAACACACTCGCGACTGCTAGGCGCTTTAATCTCCATCGACTTCAAACAAGCATTTGACCGCGTCAATCATACATTCCTCAACGCAGTGATGGACCGAATGCCAATTCCCCCGACGTTCACGCAAGTGATTATGCGGCTCCTTCGTGGAGCAACGTGCAGACTTCTCGTCAACGGCAGACTTACAGAACCTATACGGATTGAACGCTCAGTACGGCAGGGTTGCCCTTTGTCGACGGTGCTTTATGCCATTGCGATGGAACCACTCATTTGCGGATTACGGCGACGTTTGACACGTATTCCACTCCGGGATCATATGTTCCGCTGCCGATCTTACGCGGACGACTTGGCCCTCGTCGTACGTTCAGCAGCCGACGTAAAAGCTGCGATGCAGTGGATTACCCGTTACAATGCAGGGGCAGGGAGCGCTATGAACGTGGAAAAATCATGCGCCATGAAGAACGGCCGCAGCCTTCCCGCAGACAGCGTAGACCCATTTCAACTGGTGGACACCCTTCGTTCTCTCGGATTAGTGTGCACGCGAGACATTCGCCGCACCTCGGCGATCAATTTTTGGGCGCTGCAGCAACGCATCCGGGCCAACATACAAAATCACATACTACGCCCGCTGAATATGTGCCAGAGAGTCACCTTCGTCAATACCTATCTGGCAGCCCGGATACCCCATATAGCGCAGATTCTGCCCATCACTACGACAATGGCGGCCAGATTATAGGCGGCTTTCGGCTATTTTATTTGTTCTGGACACATCTTCAAAGTCCAGTATGAAGCTCTCACCTTACCGAAGCGGGACGGTGGCCTCGATCTGGTTAATGTGAGAGCCAGGATTACGGCACTTTACACCAATACTATGCTCCGGTTATGGAAAAGTCAAACTGCTAGTTTTACTGGAATGCTGACCACCGAGCTCGTACCTACATCTACATCTACATTTATACTCCGCAAGCCACCCAACGGTGTGTGGCAGGGGGCACTTTACGTGCGACTGTCATTACCTCCCTTTCCTGTTCCAGTCGCGTATGGTTCGCGGGAAGAACGACTGTCTGAAAGCCTCCGTGCGTGCTCGAATCTCTCTAATTTTACATTCGTGGTCTCCTCGGGAGGTATAAGTAGGAGCAAGCAATATATTCGATACCTCATCCAGAAACTCACCCTCTGGAAACCTGGCGAGCAAGCTACACCGCGATGCAGAGCGCCTCTCTGTTGGATCTTATCTATCTACTCCGCCAACCCGATCTGGCTCGGATACCACACTGATGAGCAATACTCAAGTATAGGTCGAACGAGTGTTTTGTAAGCCACCTCCTTTGTTGATGGACTACATTTTCTAAGGACTCTCCCAATGAATCTCAACCTGGCACCCGCCTTACCAACAATTAATTTTATGTGATCATTCCACTTCAAATCGTTCCGCACGCATACTCCCAGATATTTTACAGAAGTAACTGCTACCAGTGTTTGTTCCGCTATCATATAATCATACAATAAAGGATCCTTCTTTCTATGTATTCGCAATACATTACATTTGTCCATGTTAAGGGTCAGTTGCCACTCCCTGCACCAAGTGCCTATCCGCTGCAGATCTTCCTGCATTTCGCTACAATTTTCTAATGCTGCAACTTCTCTATATACTACAGCATCATCCGCGAAAAGCCGCATGGAACTTCCGACACTATCTACTAGGTCATTTATATATATTGTGAAAAGCAATGGTGCCATAACACTCCCCTGTGGCACGCCAGAGGTTACTTTAACGTCTGTAGACGTCTCTCCATTGAGAACAACATGCTGTGTTCTGTTTGCTAAAAACTCTTCAATCTATCCACACAGCTGGTCTGATGTTCCGTAGGCTCTTACTTTGTTTATCAGGCGACAGTGCGGAACTGTATCGAACGCCTTCCGGAAGTCAAGGAGAATAGCATCTACCTGGGAGCCTGTATCTAATATTTTCTGGGTCTCATGAACAAATAAAGCGAGTTGGGTCTCACACGATCGCTGTTTCCGGAATCCATGTTGATTCCTACAGAGTAGAGTCTGGGTTTCCAAATACGACATGATACGTGAGCAAAAACTATGTTCTAAAATTCTACAGCAGATCGACGTCAGAGATATAGGTCTATAGTTTTGCGCATCTGCTCGACGACCCTTCTTGAAGACTGGGACTACCTGTGCTCTTTTCCAATCATTTGGAACCTTCGGTTCCTCTAGAGACTTGCGGTACACGGCTGTTAGAAGGGGGGCAAGTTCTTTCGAGACGCCCACTGACGTCTCTGGCACACATCCCGCCTCCGATGTCACATATCGGCCGTTTCCTTTTGGAGTACAGCTACATATGCACCGAGCTTCCCAGGACCAGGAAGACGACCGCCCGCGACATCTATTGCCTTCTCCGAAAGTCTCCACCCCGCAACCCCGTCGAAACACGTCTCCCCCGGGTTTCATGGCCGTCAGTTTGGAAAACGATCCACCAACCATATCACACCACTGACACCACCGTTATGTGGTACCTTCTCGTCAACGGCAAGTATACTACACGACAGAAAATGCATCGCATCGCGCTGGTGGACTCACCCCTGTGCCTCAAGTGCAATGTCGAAGATACAGATTTACATCGTTTTGAGTGTGGGCCAGCAGCAGCTGTCTGGACCCTCGTACAGAAGATTGTGGCTTTTTACCTCCGAGTACCACCACATCACGTTTTTCCTACCATGATGATATATTCCGACACGACCTGCTTTCCATAGGATAAGTGGTACGCCATCACATGGATCAGTGGCGTGGCTGTCAACTGCCTCTACCGGGACATCATCGATCCGGCGGACTTTTGGACGCGCCTCCAAGTACATCACCACACCCTTCGCCGACATGGACACTATCGGGCCACTTTCACGAACTATTTACAGAGTATATTCACCAACCCGTCTCAAAGCTGGAATCACAACGAACCGTGCCAGCCAAGACTGGACGATCCCACGTTCCCCTTTAATGATAGAATGCATTTTGTTCTGATGGCGCGGAAAGTATTGCTATCTTATTTCAGTTCTCTTTTCTCCTCCTCTTCTAAGTTGTTGTCTTTTTTTTCTCCTGCGCTCCCCCCAAAAAAATAACATAAAAATATTTTGGGTTGCTGCTGATGGTGAGACTGTATACTCATTTATGTTAAGAAAAAGGCCGTTGCGGAAATATATTTTTATGTTTCACGTTCTTCAAAGGATGTTGTGTTATTTTATGAAGAACGTCGTCTTTTATTTTCATACACAAGAGGTTTTTGTTTGTTTTCTCCTTACCTGCAACTTTTGCTCATGTTATAGGTGTTTTTTCTCTTTGGAAAAAAAAGAAAAAAGTATTGTAGGGCACTTGCCAACAAAAAAACTGAAAAGAGATGGTAGAGCACTTGAAAAAAGAAAGGCAACTGGCGGGGAATCGGAGAACCCGAGTTCGACTCTCGAAGAAACCTACCGGGTGTTTTTCTTTTCGTTTGTATTTTTCCATATCTCAATTGATAGGGATAGAAGGGTTAATAAGGTAAGTAAACCAATAAGGAATGATAATAATAAGGTAGGCAAATAAATTTCTCAAATCTCTTGGGATAGTAAACAACTAAAATGATACTCCAGGTCACTTTACAATAGCTCTTCCAGTTACCGTTACGTGTCCTCACGTTTCTTTGAACAAGTAGATGGATGGTACTTGTCATATAAACATTCGAAAAAAATATACTCACGGCACCAAGAACATGTAATGAATGCAATCTTTCGACAGCTACACTGTTCCTTCCGAAGAGTCGGCGGAAAACAAACTTGGTTTACATTTAAAAATATGTCTTTTTTGGGAATTAATTTTGATGCGTGCCACGCATACGATATCATTACCTGAAAAATCGGTGCTGAAAGTTGGTTATGAATTAAGCTGTGAATAGTTATTGCATCCGTGCGGTGGTGCAACTCTCCCAGGGTTTCCAGAAGCACACTGCAATTCTGAAGTCTGGAAATAAAGCTTTTAACCTGGCGATAGAAATAAAGATCACATGGTTGGCATACAGGTGCGCAGTTTGGCGGTATTACTTTTACTGTGCACGTTGACTGACCCTCGCCATCTATAAACATTGTGTCATATATTGCAGTATTAATTTGTCCACTCCAGGAATCCAATATTAGACAGAAATTGGTATCAGAAACGTATGGTTTTGTAATATCTCTTTATATTCGATGAATTATTCTGATACAATTATACCCTTGAATGACGTTTATAAATTTTCTATCTTCATACTCGCAGAATCCATGCGCAAAATAGTTTCATACAATAGTTATGCCATGAGCGCATAATTATTCTTTGTAGTACTCTCTCTGGTGGTTGTTAGAAAAAAAAAAGAAAAGCTTCCAAGATTGTCTTCGTGCCGATTAGCCTGAGCTTTGTTTGAAGGACTGTAATCTGATTATTGAGATTTATGACAGAAGATAACTGATACGAACTGTACGATTAAAAGGGAAATAAATATGTATATATATATTGCTCCTTCATACAAAAGGTGTGTATTTGACATTTGAGAATTAATGATATTCATCGATATATTGCGTAGTTGTTAATCAGAAGGGAACTTCCGAAATACTGGATACGAAGCTGCATTTAATAATCCAAGAGCTCCATTACTTCTTCGGAAGGTTAAACTTCATCAAAGCCAAATATCCGCTTGATCTGAGGTTTCCCGACTGATTATACAACCCTCCACAAATCACGATGCATTTTATGTGTACAGATTAGCAGACTGCCGCAAAGCACGAGCCTGCAGAGAAGAAGAATCATCGCCTGATTTCATTCTAACAAGAAAAATTTCTGAATCATTTTGAGTGAATGAGCTATGACTGTGTTTCATATTATGAATGACTGATTGCTCGAACGAACTGAGAGCTACAGAATTACGTAGATAGGAGGAAAAATTACAGTGGCACCAGTGTGACAGGACTCTCTTGGATTGTTATATAATATATGTATTTTTTTTGTTTCATGAAAACCAACGAGAACGAGAGGTAACTAATCTGAAGAGAGATTCGGTGCCCATAGTAAAACATTGCTGATACCAAGAAACGATTTCAACTATTGGACAACACCGAGACTACAGAACAAGGCCAGAGAAATCTAATTTTTTTTAATCCTGTAGTTAAAATAGATTGAAATCAATTCAGAAAGAACTTTTTTCCAGATAGTAGTTAGATTGTAGAACTGTATATTGTGTGGTTTTCGTATCTGGACATTGAACTTTATACCATCTCTGAAGTAATTTTAAAGTTAAGTGTGTCTACGACAGTAAATTTGAAACTGTATTTAGTGACTAGAACCTGATATTGACAGTTATTTAATGGTATTGACTAGAGCGGCATTTAAAATGTCATTGAATCAGCAACGAGACGTGCAACAGCCTTCAACTGTTTGCGCAGAAGCAGAGGCCACGGATAGCAATTCTGAGACTGTTGTGGCTAGCGTTAGCAATATAAATAATCCCGCTGTTTCAGAAAACATTCATAAAACAGCTGATCAGAGGGTTGTTGACACATTAGTTGTTATTATGCAACAGTTGTCTCTATTAGCCGAAGGCCAAGCGGAGGTAAAACGAGACTTATCCGTCATACAAAATTAACTCCAAAATCAATTAGACGAAAATCAAACAGAATTACAAAATCAATTAAGAGCAACCTTTACCGAATTAGATCAGAGATTAAATACCCAGACACAGGAAATAAAAGAACAGGCAGAAAGGACCGAACAGAATCTTATTGCTCAAATTGAGCAGGTCCGCCAACAATGCCAAGAAAACAATAGTAAATTAAAAGCGGAACTAACCGAATATGTATGCGTCAAAATTGACACAATACAAAAACAAGTAGAATTGTTTCCTCAAGTAATACGAGCTCAAGAGGACATACAGTGTTCCGTAGCTATGATACCAGAAATTATAGAATCACAAGATAATCTAAAGAAGCAATTTGACGAAGTGAAGGAAAAACAGGCGACAGTGGAACATAGAATGAATGTACTTGCGGGAAAGTTTTCAGAAATGACATTAGAGCGGCAAAATTTTCCTTCGGAAACGATAGAAGAAACTGTGAAAGCAGCTTTACAGTCAATTTCGGAGAGTTCCGAGGAGAATTTTTTCAACAAAGGGTTAAAGGAAGTTCGTGAACAACTTGGCGAAGAATTCTCGCGTTGGAAAGAAAATATAGACAGATTACTAAATCTCTCGCAGGAGGATTTAGAAACAGCTAGGAGTAGGAAACAAAATTCTCAATCTGCGCGGGAAATTCCGTGCACGTCAAGATCCGATGTAGACAGAACTGGTACGTCACAAGTTAGATTCGATATAACGGATAGCCACAGGGAAAAGTACGAACAGGATGATTTTTGGAATCGTAGTACCGCTGAGGAAAAGATGATTAAACAGAGACAATTTCAAATCTTTAACCCTGGCAAAAAGAATGTTCATCCTGTAATCTTTATTCGAAGTTTCAGAGGTCTATTTCCACGATCTTGGACAGAATGGCAAAATATTAGTTTTGTATCTGGATATATACACGGATCAGCAGCATTGTGGGCATCCGAACAAACATCTTCTTGTAAATGTTACAAAGAATTTGAGCAGGCTTTTCTAGCAAAGTATTGGTCTGCTGGAAAACAAGAAAGACTTAGGCAGGAAGCATTATATCCTGAGTGTAGTGTTGGCAGAAGAGCCAACACTGTTTTTCTAGAGGAGGCCGAAATGCACGCGTTTAATTACACGCTGACTGGCGTTAGGTCTGGAACGGGTCAGAGAAATAAGACTAGCAAAACAGAAGGTAACTGGTAGAATACTTAACTTTAATCCACAATTGTAGAACATCTCTCGTTACGGTACATGCTTCATAATATTAATTATCAATTGAATACGGCGCCTTGCTAGGTCGTAGCAAATGTAGCTGAAGGCTATGCTAACTATCGTCTCGACAAATGAGAGCGTAGTTGTCAGTGAACCATTGCTATGAACGTCGGCTGTACAACTGGGGCGAGTGCCAGGACGTCTCTCTAGACCTGCCGTGTGGTGGCGCTCGGTCTGCTATCACTGACAGTGGCGACACGCGGGTCCGGCGTATACTAATGGACCGCGGCCGATTTAAAGGCTACCACCTAGCAAGTGTGGTGTCTGGCGGTGACACCACACTGAGCCTTTCTCATTTTCTAGAGGATCTCTAAAGAGATATTTTGAGAAATACATTAATAAATCTTTGTATTGGGATGTACCGATTCCTTTGCCGGATATACTTAGGATACTCAAGTCCAGACTACCCACCAGTATAAGGAATCAGCTGTTATATATAAATGATAAGGATATAGACTCATTTATGACTACACTTGATCATATTGATATAATTGAGGAGGACAATAAAAGGGCAAGAGAAATGTCATATCAAAGAAGAGTAATAGAAGCGAATCCGAGCTGCAACTCGAATGGGAATGGCAGTAATGGTAGCAGTAACAATAATCATAACCAACTACACTCTCCGAGGAGACTTAGAAATGGACCAAATGCAAACAGTAATTATTACCATAATGGAAACTTTAGTAATGGTGCAGCGAGGGGCTATTTTAGGAACAATAGGAATTTTAATCGATATAATCCAATGTATGGCAACACAAGACAGTTCTACCAACACCAGCAGAACAACAACAATAATTACACGAATCAAGCAAGACAATATACACCGAATTCACCACAACAACCGATAATCACTGAAATAGCTGAAGAGACAAATACCAATCGGACCAACAATCAGTCAAACTAAACATGACCGCATCGTGCCCCGGAGGAGCGGTCAGGGGATGTGTTAGGGGCGAAACAGTAAAATCACAATTGCTAAGATATAATGATGGTGAGCTGTTGACTGAAGAGTTAACAAAGGATTTAATAACGTGTCATTGAAGTTCCAACGAATGTGATAGTAGACACCGCCGCTTCCGCCAATGTCATCTCAGGCGCTCTTTTTAGGAGAATTATTAGGAAGAAGAAGGTACCAATTTTGCCGGTACAGAACTGTTAAATCATCGGAGCTGTTGGAGCACGCTCTCCCAATGTCAAAATACAGACACAATTCTAGATGAAAATGGGAAATGTAGCAATAAAGTGCACGTTCCTTGTAGTGGAGAAGTTATTAGTGGACTGTATTCTTGGTATTGGGAGTATGCAGGAGTACGATTGTCAGATTGATTTTTTGGAAGGAATAGTTAAATTTAGATTAAATGGAGAAGAGATACCACTGGCTTTAAATAGAAAGGAAACGGTGCATGAGAAATATTGTCGCAGTGCCATAGTTCAATTAATTGACACTACAAACGGTCGTTGGAAGGAGCTTTCAAAGGATTTGATACAACAGGAGGACTTTAACCAAACAACAATGATAAAAGCTAGTGAATCAAATCAGCATACCGGAGAACAAAGGCAGCAGTTTCGTTATTTGTTAGAGGCATATGAAGAGATTTTTGATGAGAAACCAGGAATTATTAAAGGGTATATTTGTCACCTACAAGTGAAGCCACATCAGACTTACTGTTACACGCACTATCCGATCCCCTGGCGTTTAAAACAATTTGGTCAAAGGGAGATAAATAGAATGTTAGAATGGAACTTGATTGAGCCATCAACTAGTCCATATTGTTCTCCCCTCTTAGTCGTTCCAAAACCTGGAGGCAACGTAAGATTAGTTCTGGATGCGAGAGAGATTAATAAAATAATAGTACCTGTAAGAATTCATCCGGAAAATATAGATGAATTAATTCAAAATTTCCAGGATATTTCGTGCTTAACTAGTGTTGATTTGAGAAGTTCATCCAAATGGATGAAGAATCTAGGAAATATACCGCATTTATCTATGCCGGGAGAAGTTACCAATTTAGAGTTGTCCCGTTCGGACTTAATATCAGTGCCGGAATATTTATTTCAGCGTTGGATTATGTTCTTGGACCAAATCCGACACATACCTCAACTAACTTTACTCCAACAGAGCTTATGTTTAGTCAGATTGAAAAGAACTTCTGGATAAACCATCTGCCAAAGTATGAAGACCCGAATTTAAAATGGGAGGAAAAGATTGGACTCGCACTTTTCAATTTAACTAAAAAGGCAATACAACGGAAATTGACATATGATAAACGGATTCACCGGATTCAGACGTTTCATCTTGGAGAAAAGGTTTTATTGAGGCGACACATCCATTCCTCGAAACTGATGAAGAACATAAAGAAATGGAACCTTATTTATACCGGACCATATGTTATTGTAAATATACCAAATCCTGGATCATACTTGTTGGCATATCCAGAATCGAAAAGAATAAAGGGATTATTCGCGCATAATGATATCAAGAAATTTTTTGAAGGATCGTAGATCTGTGATACCAAATATGGAGAAGAATTTAGAGTGGAATTTGACTATGAGTCGAATGTGTATATAAATATCAAGATGTTTATGTTGTTTAGAGGGTAAGAGACGGTGAGATTACTCCTGTGATAGGTTAAGAGACAGTGAGATTTCTCCTGTGATAGTTTAGCACAAAGTTTTAAGATAGGTAGCAGAAATTGTTAATTACTAGTGTTTGTAAGTGTGGACTATGAGCAGAAGCCATAGTGATATACAATGAAAGTGCATCTACATTTCCTCACGACACGGCACTTATGTGAGAATTGCGTGTGAAACTTGAACAGTGCGGGATATGTAGGTAAATACGCTGTGTGTATGATGTGCGTTGTTCGCGGGAGAAAATAAATGAACTGTGAAATGGAGCAACAGTCGATAATGTCACTGCTGCAAACAATTGAAGAAACTCTCTGGTTGCGCGAGAGAAAATTATTATAATTTTTAGATTTTTCATTATGCCTTCTCTACCAGGAGAATTAATTTAAGAATATTAATTAACATTCTAAAAATAGCAGTTTGTGTGTTTCATATTATGGACATAATTGTTGAAATATATTTCCATAAATGTTCATGAGAGAACGAAGAAAATTCTGCGAGTGGCTGATTTGTTAAATGAACATTCGTCATCATTAATGATATTTATTTGCAGGTGGATCTATAAATCAATTAATTATAAGAATAATGAAAATTTTTCAGAGAATTTTTTCTAGAAATTATTCCCTTTGTGGAGTCAGTGTCATATGCCTATGTTTAAAATTTTTCATCAGGTGTAAACTTAAATTTTATCCATAATTTCGTAATTGAAAGCAAACCTCGGACAGATTCAATGTTCTGCTTCCACCTGCACTATAGCAAAACGAAGATTAGAAAAAAAAAAATTTGAGAGGAATACATTCTATATGAGCTACAACAAAATTTAAATGCCCACAGTCTGTTTGGCAATATTTTGGACAATCAGCAGTTGTAATTGGTATTGAGGACTACAAAAAAAATTCGCAATTGTCAGGACTGATGGATGTTCCAGTCTAGTACAGATGGAAGAATATAAGAATCCACTCCGATTTTGAGTTAAACGATGAAATATGGACTTCATTGCCTTAATACACTCTCTTCCAGGGATTTATTCAGCCAGAACCTTTTCTTATTCCACTTTAAACCTGTTCCATGTTCACGTCCCTGACCATCTGTTCCTGAGATCATCTTGCTGTTTCTACGGCACATTACCAGCTTCTATCCCGTACCATAAGCCATCGCCTGTCCTCCGTACTGCCTCCACCAAACGCTGTACGTCGCCTACCCGCTGTCCGTACCCAGTGTTCCTGTGCCATCGACTTCACAACGAGATCGCCGGCTACATTGTCGAAAGAAGAATTTTGAAAATTTTTTTGAGCAATATTGTAAAATTTTTTTGGCTATGAGGCACTTTTCCTTCGATCTACTCTATGCAGCTTCTATATATTTCAAAATTACTGGATTTAGGCTTTCCTATCTTCTTTAATACCTGAGCTGGGGTCTATTCTTCCGGGTTTTCCAGGGTTTCCCTGTGAAGGCCAGTTCCCAAATGGGTAGACCTTTTTCGTAATTACACCAATCTACATCTTCCCTGGTTATGTACTCGGGATGCGGGTATACCCCGGTACATGTAAAAGCTACAGCTTAGGTATTATTGTAACTTACTGTCTTAACATGTTACCCATACTCTCTATAGTAAAATTCTACTAATTCAAAATATTCCTCTTTTGAATAAACAACCCAAAAAATTTTTCTGTTAGCTCGCAAAGTGTATTATCATTAACTTTGCTCCCTGCGAGGGGCAATTGTAATATCTCTTTGTATTCGATGAATTATTCTGATACAATTATACCCTTGAATGACGTTTATAAATTTTCTATCTTCATACTCGCAGAATCCATGCGCAAAATAGTTTCATACAATAGCTATGCCATGAGCGCATAATTATTCTTTGTAGTACTCTCTCTGGTGGTTGTTAGAAAAAAAAAAAAGAAAAGCTTCCAAGATTGTCTCCGTGCCGATTAGCCTGAGCTTTGTTTGAAGAACTGTAATCTGATTATTGAGATTTATGACAGAAGATAACTGATACGAACTGTACGATTAAAAGGGAATATATATATATATATATATATATATATATATATATATATATATATATATATATATATATATATATATATTGCTCCTTCATACAAAAGGTGTGTATTTGACATTTGAAAATTAATGATATTCATCGATATATTGCGTAGTTGTTAATCAGAAGGGAACTTCCGAAAGACTGGATACGAACCCGCATTTAATAATCCAAGAGCTCCATTACCTCTTCGGAAGGTTAAACTTCATCAAAGCCGAATATCCACTTGATCTGAGGTTTCCCGACTGATTATACAACGTTCCCCAAATCACGAGGCATTTTATGTGTACAGATTAGCAGACTGCCGCAAAGCACGAGCCTGCAGAGAAGAAGAATCATCGCCTGATTTCATTCTAACAAGTAAAATTTCTGAATCATTTTGAGTGACTGAGCTATGACTGTGTTTCCTATCATGAATGATTGATTGCTCGAACGAATTGAGAACTACATAGATAGGAGGAAAAATTACAGTTTTAAAACATTCTCAAGAAATGTTCTGTAAATCGCATTCATCAGCTCGCGTATCATGTCATTTCTGGAAACCCAGAATCTACTATGTAGGAATCAACATGGATTCCGGAAACAGCGATCGTGTGAGACCCAACTCACCTTATTTGTTCATGCGACCCAGAAAATATTAGATACAGGCTCCCAGGTAGATGCTATTTTTCTTGACTTCCGGAAGGCGTTCGATACAGTTCCGCACTGTCGCCTGATAAACAAAGTAAGAGCCTACGGAATATCAGACCAGCTGTATGGCTGGATTGAAGAGTTTTTAGCAAACAGAACACAGCATGTTGTTATCAATGGAGAGACGTCTACTGACGTTAAAGTAACCTCTGGCGTGCCACAGGGGAGTGTTATGGCACCATTGCTTTTCACAATATATATAAATGACTTAGTAGATAGTGTCGGAAGTTCCATGCGGCTTTTCGCGGATGATGCTGTAGTATACAGAGAAGTTGCTGCATTAGAAAATTGTAGCGAAATACAGGAAGATCTGCAGCGGATAGGCACTTGGTGCAGGGAGTGGCAACTGACCCTTAACATAGACAAATGTAATGTATTGCGAATACATAGAAAGAAGGATCCTTTATTGTATGATTATATGATAGCGGAACAAACACTGGTAGCAGTTACTTCTGTAAAATATCTGGGAGTATGCGTACGGAACGATTTGAAGTGGAATGAGCATATAAAATTAATTGTTGGTAAGGCGGGTACCAGGTTGAGATTCATTGGGAGAGTGCTTAGAAAATGTAGTCCATCAACAAAGGAGGTGGCTTACAAAACACTCGTTCGACCTATACTTGAGTATTGCTCATCAGTGTGGGATCCGTACCAGGTCGGGTTGACGGAGGAGATAGAAAAGATCCAAAGAAGAGCGGCGCGTTTCGTCACCGGGTTATTTGGTAACCGTGATAGCGTTACGGAGATGTTTAATAAACTCAAGTGGCAGACTCTGCAAGAGAGGCGCTCTGCATCGCGGTGTAGCTTGCTCGCCAGGTTTCGAGAGGGTGCGTTTCTGGATGAGGTATCGAATATATTGCTTCCCCCTACTTATACCTCCCGAGGAGATCACGAATGTAAAATTAGAGAGATTAGAGCGCGCACGGAGGCTTTCAGACAGTCGTTCTTCCCGCGAACCATACGCGACTGGAACAGGAAAGGGAGGTAATGACAATGGCACGTAAAGAGCCCTCCGCCACACACCGTTCGGTGGCTTGCGGAGTATCAATGTAGATGTAGATGTAGATGTAGATTTGGAGCAGGTAATGTAAACATTTTTCAACGAGACGGTTAAACGACTGACCTCTTCTATAACCCGAGGGCCAAATGTAACATTCGTTTCTTGTAAACACAGGAAAACCTTAGGCAACACTTTTACAGAGGCTGTGATGGCATATTGCGCTGTGTACGAATGTGTTACCAACTGCGACAAGGGTTCGTTTTTCTCCCTTATGCGATAACGTGCGTCGAATGTTCACCCGATACTAGCATCCTGTTTGATCGGTGTTGATCACGTAATCACGATTAAAACTGGTCATAAGTGACGCCGGTTGCGTGCTGAAAAGAGCCGCCACTTCCTGTATATCTAGTATATTTTGTACCTCCTTATGAGAGACGTATTTAGTGACGTGCCGTTGACGAATTTTATACTCCGATTTGGAATTTCTTGCCCAAGATAATGATGCAGCAATCGTAAAATCCTTGTTGGCCGTATATTGAAGCGCTGCACCTGCAGCCAACTCCTAAAGTATTCTCGTTGTTACATTCTCGTTACGACAACGAGATTCGACAAATCTGTCGTATATTCACTTATTTATCGCCTGGTATTTGTCGTATCTTGTCCCTCCTTTAACGATATCACTTTCCCACAATTTCAAGTCCTTCTTCCTTTTCAGGACTGTTGTTGCTCCATTCTTTGCAATGTTTGTAAATTCCAATTTGGATGATTCCTGGCTAGCGCTACCGCCTTTACTTTTACTTCAAGGGGTATAGCGCCGTAGTTCAATCGTTTGGTAAACCGGTTCGTAATACTCATCGGGAACAGATGAAGCACATATTCCCAGTGACGTGGAAATTTTCAAAGTGTTATGACCATTTTGCGATTCACTAATCGGGATATCTTCCACTGAATCACCTTCTGCTTCGTCTTCATGGTATAGTACTTAAGTATCAACTAAAGTCATTTTGTGCGTCATCTCCAAAAATCGCTCGACGATAGCCGCTCCTATCAATCTGGAACGCCAAGAAACAGAACTGTCTGCTTCCGGTAGTGCATTGATAATGCATCTGTCTTGCAACACTTTTACAAACCAAAACACAGCGTCGATAATTTCCTGCTTGCCATCGTCTGTGACAGGCTCCCAACTACATATTACAGCGCTAGTCGAAGGGTGTACATCCTCCATTATTCAGATTATGCACCTGAAGGATATGACACAACAAACAATAACTAGTTACTAGGGCATAAACAGACGAGCTAATTACTACAAACTACATACAGTACTCGTCATATGTTATTTACGGAAGAGCACTGTATTCATTCACAAAACGTATTTCATTCGACGCGTTAACGATGGAAAAATCACTACATGTATCCACGAGGTTCGCGGGAGCCTAATGACGGAAAACAACTCTTTCCGATTGACTTCTATAAGGCTCCTGCTGGACACCGTCACTCTTTCAGGTTCACAACTATTATATGACGAAGAGGCAACTGGGACAACATAACTCTCCTCGCGTGCATTCCGTCCCGTGCCTCGTTGTAAACAAGCGTCGCGCGGTTGGCTATCTGTGATCCCTCGTGAGGAATTCGCAGCAATCTTCCTTGGAGTTGTTTTCATGTGACAAGGCTTAAAAGTTTCATACTTTACTAACACACGTCGTTTGGGAAATTAGTTTGCCTACCTTATTATTATCATTCCTTATTGATTTACTTACCTTATTAACCCTCCTATCCCTATCAATTGAGATACGGAAAAATACAAACGAAAAGAATAACATACGCGAGGTTACTTCGAGACTCGAACTCGGGTTTCCGATTCCCCGCCAGTTGCCTTGGCCGTTGCGCTATCGGTGCTGCCGGCGAACAAGCGTTTACCATGTGGGTACAGAAGCGGCAGTTGTAAAGGTTTCTTACCTCGATTTCTGGAAAAGTATGCGTTTTCGAACCCCATACCTGATGATGAAAAATGCTCTATTTACAATTATCTATCGATCCCGCCATTTTTGAGTCGGTTGCTCGCCATAACCTTTAGGGGTGATTTTCTCAAAATTGCGGGGATGTTCACCCAAAATATCTTAGATTCCTTCGTTTTAGGTTGTACACAAGCGACCTGCAACATTTGAGCCGAATCGGTTGGCCGTGTCTGAGGCCTTCCCCTTGTCAGCTGTACACCTGGATTCGGGATATCCTATCACAAAGATCACAGTTCACAGTAACTGACGAGAAGTCATCCAGTGAAACAGTTTTAGTATCTGGTCTGGGACATCCCCAAGGAAGTGTTACAGGTTCTCTCCTGTTCTTAATGCACATAAAATATTTAGGAGACAATTTGAGCAGTCCTGTTAGACTATGAGCAGATAATGATGATGTTTAACAGTGAAGTTGTCAGAACATCAACATGATTTTCCAGAATTATTTAGCCAAGATATGTGTTGGGTATGAAAAGTAACAACTTACGATAAGCAATAAAGTTTAAGGTCTTCCAGATGAGTACAAAAAAATCTGTTAAATTTCGGTTACATGTTTAAGCACGCAAATTTTACGTTTGTTTATCAAGCCAAATAAGTAGGGATTAAAAATTACGGACAACTGAAATTCGAACCATCTCATAGAAACTGTGTGGAAGGCGAACCTAAGACTGGAGAACACTGAAGAGGTGCAATGCATCTACCAAAGAGACTTCCTTCTCTGCACTTGTCCGTCATACTTGTGGAGTATTATTGCGCAGTGTGGAATCCTTACCAGAGAAGATTGACGGACGACATCGAAACAGTTTGAAAAAGAGTTGCCCGTATTTTATTAGCGCGAAGTAGGAGTCAAAGTAGCACAGATATGATTAATGAGTTTGTGTGGCAATAAGTAGGACAAAGACGTTTTCCGTTCCGGGGAAATGTTTAACAAAATTTTTGTCACCAACATTCTCCTCTGTATGCAAATATATTTTGTCGACTCCATGCTACGTAAGGATAAATGGCCATCGTGATAAAAGAAGAGAAGTCTGAACTCGCACGATAAGATTTAAGTGATTCTACTTCCTGTTTGCTATTCGCGAGCGGGACGCTGGAGAAACCGTCTGAAAGTGATTCTGTGAACCGTCGTAGAAACACATATATTTTGCACTCCACAGCCATTTACCTCCCTTTCCTGTTCCAGATTCTAATGATATGCGGTAAAAATGATAACTGGTAAGCTTCTGTGTCAGCTCGAATTTATCTTATTTTACCTTTATCTTTTTTTCGCGAGATTCACGTACGAGGAAGCAACATATTGGTTGCCTCTTCTGGGAACGTAAACTAACGGAATTTCGACAGTAAATTTCACCGTGAGGCACGACGTGTCTTTTGCAGTCACGAGAGTTGGACGAGGATTTCCGTGACGCTTTCGCGCTTGGTGAATGAACGTGTGACGAAACGCACTCCTGTTCTTCCGATATTTTCTGTTTCCTGTATCAATCCTATATGGTACAAGTACAACCCTGAAGGTCCTGCAAGCTACCTCCTTGGTAGGTGGATTAAACGTTTCATGAAAAGAGTACACGTTCCGGGTTTCCAGCAGACACATTTCTGCTGTGGTACAATAACGAGCACAGTGTGCAATTGAAATTGTGCGGCAACTGAAAACGTAGTTCAAAGTTGAAGTACGCGGGACAGTACGATTCTTATGGACAAAATCTCTCAAATGCACACAAATTCAGGCGGTATATGGACGAAATGCTATGTCTCGTCCCGGCGTAGTGAAATGGTGCCAACAATTAGACCAAGGCCGCATAGGCGTGTCGATGCTGATCGCGAAGTCCTGAACTTGCACCATTAACTGTCGGGATCTTCCTGGCCAAGTTAGCTGTTGGTACATCTGTTGACGGACACATGTGGACACTTCTTTTCTGGACACCGCCTGGAGTAAGTGGATTGAACAACTCGGCAAACGGGAAACAGTGCAACATGTGTTTGTAGCTCAGTGGGACCACTTCTACGATGTGAATATTGCGGCTTACTTTCAGTTTTATCCATAGGATTTCATTTCATGATGTATATATGGAGACTGAAGCAGCGGATGTACCAAGGCTGAAATTTGATCGTGAATCTTCTGCCCAATAGGCAGGTGCGCTAACCATTACAAATGCACAGACTACTCTAGCGCGCACCCCTCCTTAATCCAAGTTCCAGTTCACGCATCAGCCCACCTAGTAGATCCCCTAAACTGAAACTGCATTCCAGAAGCTCTACAACTCTATTGGAATAGCACTTCAGCATCGAACGAAACGGTGGATCCTGCCTGAAACTAAGGCATAGGTCCTTTAATCAAATGAAATTATATGGATCCAGAGACATTTTCAAGTCTCAAACGTCTATAATGTATGAGTGCAGACTGAATCGATGGGTGAAAATTTCTTCCAAGACTGGGATCGAATCCAGGTCTCCTCTTCACTAGGCAGATGCGCTAACCACCATCACACTCTGGCACAATGGCTTTGCACAACTGCACAGACTAACATAGCATTCTAAAGCTAAGGAGTTTGGACTGTGGAGGAAAGCGAGCTAGAGTAGAGTTAGCACATCTGCCTAGTGCACAGGAGGCCTTGGTTCGAATCCCAGCCTTGGTACAAATTTTCATTCGCCGCTTCAGTCTACATAGGTACATCATAGATACACTCCTGGAAATGGAAAAAAGAACACATTGACACCGGTGTGTCAGACCCACCATACTTGCTCCGGACACTGCGAGAGGGCTGTACAAGCAATGATCACACGCACGGCACAGCGGACACACCAGGAACCGCGGTGTTGGCCGTCGAATGGCGCTAGCTGCGCAGCATTTGTGCACCGCCGCCGTCAGTGTCAGCCAGTTTGCCGTGGCATACGGAGCTCCATCACAGTCTTTAACACTGGTAGCATGCCGTGACAGCGTGGACGTGAACCGTATGTGCAGTTGACGGACTTTGAGCGAGGGCGTATAGTGGGCATGCGGGAGGCCGGGTGGACGTACCGCCGAATTGCTCAACACGTGGGGCGTGAGGTCTCCACAGTACATCGATGTTGTCGCCAGTGGTCGGCGGAAGGTGCACGTGCCCGTCGACCTGGGACCGGACCGCAGCGACGCACGGATGCACGCCAAGACCGTAGGATCCTACGCAGTGCCGTAGGGGACCGCACCGCCACTTCCCAGCAAATTAGGGACACTGTTGCTCCTGGGGTATCGGCGAGGATCATTCGCAACCGTCTCCATGAAGCTGGGCTACGGTCCCGCACACCGTTAGGCCGTCTTCCGCTCACGCCCCAACATCGTGCAGCCCGCCTCCAGTGGTGTCGCGACAGGCGTGAATGGAGGGACGAATGGAGACGTGTCGTCTTCAGCGATGAGAGTCGCTTCTGCCTTGGTGCCAATGATGGTCGTATGCGTGTTTGGCGCTGTGCAGGTGAGCGCCACAATCAGGACTGCATACGACCGAGGCACACAGGGCCAACACCTGGCATCATGATGTGGGGAGCGATCTCCTACACTGGCCGTACACCACTGGTGATCGTCGAGGGGACACTGAATAGTGCACGGTACATCCAAACCGTCATCGAACCCATCGTTCTACCATTCCTAGACCGGCAAGGGAACTTGCTGTTCCAACAGGACAATGCACGTCCGCATGTATCCCGTGCCACCCAACGTGCTCTAGAAGGTGTAAGTCAACTACCCTGGCCAGCAAGATCTCCGGATCTGTCCCCCATTGAGCATGTTTGGGACTGGATGAAGCGGCGTCTCACGCGGTCTGCACGTCCAGCACGAACGCTGGTCCAACTGAGGCGCCAGGTGGAAATGGCATGGCAAGCCGTTCTACAGGACTACATCCAGCATCTCTACGATCGTCTCCATGGGAGAATAGCAACCTGCATTGCTGCGAAAGGTGGATATACACTGTACTAGTGCCGACATTGTGCATGCTCTGTTGCCTGTGTCTATGTGCCTGTGGTTCTGTCAGTGTGATCATGTGATGTATCAGACCCCAGGAATGTGTCAATAAAGTTTCCCCTTCCTGGGACAATGAATTCACGGTGTTCTTATTTCAATTTCCAGGAGTGTATTTGACACTTGGAAAAGGCTCTGCAACAAAACAGTTTCATTTGATTTCATTTCAAATATTTATCTTTGTATCTTGTAAAAAAGTACATTAGATTATGATGATTAGCTGAAGTACAGGGTTCATTTATTAGTCAAATAATGCACGTACAGGTATTGCATGGAGTTCTTAGCCACTGTTGGTCTCAGTTACTCTCTACACATTTCAAACATCTATCATAATCCCGTAAGTGCAATACTAGTTCGGACACGTTCAGCATCTTGGATTTCAAGTTTGTGAAATACTAAATCTTTCTCCATCTTCTTCTACATTTCAGCCCTGCGACTGTGGAACAGATTACCCAAGGACTTGTTTCTTACCAATAACTAATCTGCATTGAAGAAAGAGGTCTGTCATCATCGGCTTCTCCTTATCTCAGTATATTCCACCTGTTATCTTTCTTTCCAACAGGGAAACAGATTCTGCGTCACACTGTCCCCTACCTAAGCTTTCTATTTCCGATCTCTTCTATCCATCTCATTTGTTAATCTTACCCGATTATTTCTCGCTTTTCCTCTGACCAGCCGGATGTTGTGGCCGAGCGGTTCTAGGCGCTTCAGTTTGGAACCGCGTGATCGTTACGGTCGCAGGTTCGAATCCTGCCTCGGGCATGGATGTGTGTGATGTCCTAAGGTTAGTTAGGTTTAAGTAGTTCTAAGTTCTCGGGGACTGATGACCTCAGATCTTAAGTCCCATAGTGCTCAGAGCCATTTGAAGCATTTTTGCTCTGAATAGTCAACTTTTCCTGATTACTTCTATACTGTTGTTATACACTTCTGTTAGATTTTGCTACAAGAATGTAACAAGGGAATAGCTTACTGTTGACAAAACTGACATTCCTTAAAATCTACATTTCTTTGCTGTATTTTATTATTATTGTATTATTATTACACTTATATACTGTTCGTGTATCTTATAAACCACAATGTTTACTCACTAAGGGAGTCTGGTTATATGTAAGAGAAAGACAGAACGTTCCACTCTTTCCAGATGAAATAAATGCATAAATAAATACATAAATAAATAAATTGCATATTAAGATACACTCATGGGCCAAAACAATGTGGCCACTGCCCACCGAGGGACTATATGAGGCCTAATGGCGTTGTGGGGAAGAGACGGGATAAGGAAAGATTATAAGCTGAACACAGACGAATTGGGGAAGATTCTAGCGCAATATTGGCCACAAATAGAGAAATCCACAGACATAAGCGACTTTCACAAAAAAGCAGATTGTTATGGAGCAGTGTGTGGGAACAAGCGTCTCAAAAGCGGTGAAGTTGGTCGGCTGTTCTGGTGCTACAGTAGTGATCATCAATGGAGAGTGGTTGATGGACGGTGAAACCGCAAGTAGGCGAAAAGGTGTTGGACGTACAGGTCACAGGATATTCCTTCTAACAGGAAGGAATTTGGAAGTTAAAAAGGCTTAAACGCAAGAAAGAAGACATGCCCAAAATGAAGGGATGAGGAAGTTCTCTGAGGATAAGAGGAATAAGAAAGCCAATGCTAAGTAGTGGTTACGTCTGCTCCTTAGAGAGCGAAACGTGTATAGCCCATGAACATGGCTACATATTACACTGTGTAGGCCCTGCGCTGCTAGTTCGTTCACTGTTGCGAAGTCAGTAATGAAGTAATTTCCGGTCTACAACTCAGAGGAGGTATTTCATGGAATATTTAAGCATACATCATGTATATGTCTCAATTTTACTGTCATAGGCACGTGATATAGAGAAAAACCTATGTGAGAAATGGGTGAAGTATGTAATGAGTATGTTCTTCACATATTCGTTTGGCAAGCTCTGAGGTAAGCTATGAGGCATCAAAGGATCACCAATTTAGTATTGGAGGGCAGCGTGGAGAGTAAAAATCTTAGAGGGAGACCAAGAGATGAATACACTAAGCAGATTCAGAAGGATGTAGGTTGCCGTAGGTACTGGGAGATGAAGAAGCTTGCACAGGGTAGAGTAGCATGGAGAGCTGCAACAAACCAGTCTCTGGACTGAAGACCACAACAACAACAACAACAACCTCCACCACATTCTGTCATGCATTCTGTTTTTACCTTTCAGAAAATTACATTTTACCCCGGAGACGGTAATTACCCACAGATTGATTTTTGCCCTATTTGCTATCCTATCGAATTACCATCGGACTATTTGTAGACGGCGTTTCTGGGCAATTTATTCGCAGTTAATATTTATCAGTGTAGTAAGTTTCATAACCATGTGCCTCTGTGGCACCTGATCTCTCCATCTGCTACTACCACTTTTCAGTGTAAGTGAATCAGTGAACATATGATGAAAAGAGATGCTGAACAGTTTATGATTCACATAGATTTGTCTTATATCTTGAGTTAATGAAAAGCTCGTTATGTCAATCTAACGTCCACTTATAGTACGTGCACACACACACACACACACACACACACACACACACACACACACACACACACTGTTTACATTTTCACTTGAGTTAGCCATTGCCATTTTTGATTCTGTTCGGTCCCCGTGGAACAACATTAATCACAGAATAAATACTTTGCGTTCCTATTCAAGCCATTGGTTCCACGTTCCGTGTCCTACTTGTTCATTCTATGGGTCAAATACTCAGACTAAATGCCTACGCGCATATTTAGCAGGCGCTAAAAACTTACCCCACTCTCTAGCTGACGTATATACATGTCACCTGTGATCCTGTATCCAGCAGAGGTGGGTAAGGCTAAGATTTGATGCCTCGTGGCAGTATTGACATCTTTGTTCTAACAACTGCTAGAAACGTAGATAAATTCTCTATTATGATGTTGTTGTGGTCTTCAGTCAGAAGGCTGGTTTCATGCAGCTCTCCACGATACTCTACCTCGTGTGAGCCTCTTCATCTCCGAATAACTACTACAACCTACGTCTTTCTGAATCTGCTTAAAGTATCCAATTTTCGGTGTTCCTCTACGATTTTCGCCACCCACACTTTCCTCTAATGCTACACTGGTGATCCCTTGATGTTTCAGAATGTGTCGTATTAATCGGTCCCTTCTTTATCAGAAATTGAGTCCGCCTTGATGCAAAAAACCTTGTTATTTGATTAATTATTTATTTTCCAAACTAGTTTCGACGACAAATATCACCGTTATCAGTGGGTTTTGTAAAATCTAGGACATGCAGAAAATATCATAGTTGAACTAACACATAATAAGTAAACAAATAAAAAGGTGTTTTGCATCAGGGCGGACTCAATTTCTGATATTGTTGTTTTCCTATGCAAACACGGACGAAGTGGAAGAGTTCTAAGATAAAGTTATTATCGATCCCCTCTTTTTGTCAAGTTGTGCCATAAATTCCTTGTCTCCCAATTCTATTCATTACTTTGTATGAGTGTAGCCATGTATGGAAGTGAAACATGGACGATAAATCCTTTGGACAAGAAGAGAATAGAAGCTTTCAGAATGTGGTGCTACAGAAGAATGCTGAAGATTATATGGGTAGATCACATAACTAATGAAGGGGCACTGAATAGAATTGGGGAGAAGACAAATTTGTGGCACAACTTGACTAGAAGAATGGATCAGTTGGTAGGACATATTCTGAGGCATCAAGGAATCACCAATTTAGTATTGGAGGGCAGCGTGGAGGGTAAAAATCGTAGAGGGAAACCAAGAGATGAATAGACTAAGCAGATTGAGAAGGATGTAGGTTGCAGTAGGCACTAGAAGATGCCACGGCCGTGGCCCAAAATTTAATTTATTTCTTCTGCTTCCATCATTATCGTAGATAAAGGTGAGGCTTAAATGTCTCGGAGAAAATTTGATTATAAGGTCTATAAGATCGTCCTTGTTTCACTTCCATTCATGGCTACGCTTCAGACAAATACCTTCAGAAAACACTTCCTAACACTTAAATCTATATTAGATGTTAACAAATTATTCTTCCTCAGAAATGCTTTTGTTGTTGTTGCCAGTTACATTTTACATCTTCTCTTTTTCGGCCATCATCAGTTACTTTGCTGCCCAAATAGCAAAACTCTTCTATTACTTTAAGTGTCTCGTTCCCTAATGTAATTCATTAGCATTACCCGATTTAATTAAACTACATTCCATTATCCTTGTTTTGCTTTTGTTGATGTGCATCTTATATCCTCCTTTCAAGACACTGTGCATTCCGTTCAATGATTCTATTTGACGTAGCGACAGGAACACCCTCTCTCCAGAAATACACTGGCGTACGAAACTTAAAGACGAAAGCAACTTTCGGATAATGTGTTACTATCAAGTAACATAGCATGATGAAACTTGCACCGTACATAGAAAGAGCTGCTACAGAAACTAACTGAAAGAAGACTGCCATCAGACGAACAGAGATGACATTTTCATTCAAAGACAATAACTGCACTGAAGTCATCGCGATTTATTATAGTCCCCTGGACCTTGCAAAAGGCGTAACATGGTTCTTAATAGGGTGTGTGATCACCGAGGACGAGAAGGCATGCTTTGCAGTGTGCTACAAAGCTGACCACAAGGTTGATAACGAGTTATTGTGGTAGGGCGTTCCATTCTTCCCCCACCGCGATTGACTGCTGGATCGTCGTTGTTGTATGTGGACATGCGTCTCCCCAACTCAACTCACAAGTTCTCGATGACATTTAAATCACGGAGACCGGCAGTCCAGTCCATTCGCCGAATATTCTCTCGTTCGAAGAGGTCCTCTATCTGGGCTGTTCGATGAGCCAGGGCCGAATACACTCCTGAAAACACACATGTGGAGAATTTCAGTGTCACAATAACGTTTAAAAGTGAGTGTACCAAGTCCATAGATTCAGAGGTCAGTATGCCAATACAGCCTTATGCTCCCCACACCAACACGATCATGTTTGACAATTTCTTTATTCCTTATTGTGACTGTACTTCTGACACACGTGCATTTTTCCAAGAGTGCATTCGGCCCTGCTTTCATTTTTATGAAAGAAAATGCGTGACTGTATCGAATTGCGTGGTTGGAGGAGCTCTTGGAACGAGGGGATATTTGGCGAATACACTGGTCTGACCATTCCCCCGACTTTGTCACTGAGCACGTGTGGGATGCGTTACGGACACTTATAGCAGCACGTCCACATGCACCAACGACCAGTCAGCTACAGCGCTAGTTGAGAAATGGAACGCCCTACCTCAACTCAAGAAGTCCTTACCAACCTCGTGGCCAGAGTGAGAGCACGTTGGAGAACATGCATTTCCACAGAACCATGTCCCAGTTGTTGTAATGACCAGGTGACCATTACGAATTCTCCTGAGTTCAGTGTTGTAATTGTTTTCAATGAAAGTGTCATTTCTGTTCATCTCATTGTATATTTCCTTCGGTTACCTTATGTACTGTTCTTGACTGTAGGAGCTCTTTCTATGTGTGGTACAAGTTTCATCGAGATATGTTCCTTGGCAGAGGCGCATCATGCTTAAGTTAATTTCATTTGTAACTTCTGCACACCAGTTCAGAAACTATACTCCGATTAAAGTATAAATTTGTGATTGACGCATTGCAGAGGCGGAGAGCAATGTTGCCGCCATGCAGCCATCCACGCCTGACATGCTTTGCGTGTACCTACAGAACTACCAACACAGCGAACGCGTGGCGCTCCAGTAGGAACTACGATTGGTTGGCGGCTGGCCCCTGCCTCTCGACTCACTGAAACATCGATCACAAAGTAATTTTATCGGAGTATATATCTAAATGTCTCATATATGTGCATGTGCTATCTTTCCTACGTAGCAGCGGTCATAGAATTGCTGTTATATGCATGTGCTCGAATCGGGATCTCGTACACCTAATACGTTACACATTTTGCTTCGGCGAAAAAATTTAATCTAATTAAAAGGGATGCGTTTACACGGACACATCTGTTAAGGAACAAAAATCTATTACACACTACAAGAAATAAAAATACGGTAATACGAAAATGTTTTTATACAGAAGTAAACATTAGTTTTAATACATTGGTGGGAGAATTATACATAGAGGGTAACGTACGAAAGACCACATGATATTTTTTGGACGGTAACTCAGTTTGGTGACTGATTTTTGAGTCATATCAACGCATACGTATTGGAGACCGCCATTGGTAGTTTCCATCCTTCTCTACATTCTTTGTTGTTGTTAGACATGAGGTTGTATTCTGAGCAGCATTCATAAACATTTCGAGTTCTACACAGTCCTGTGCAGTATGATATATTAAAACTATTTTGAATATATTGTTAATTCATCAGATATAGAATGTTATGTCAAACAGAATTTTATACACTCTTACAACCAGTTATGTAACACGTGGACGGTAAAGCTATACTTCCTCATCTAGGCATCAACCTTTACTTTGAATCAGAAGGTGCTTTGCCATGGAACATGGGATGTTTGTCAATTAACTAAGTTTCGTTCATGTCATAACTATTTTACCTGTCTTCAAAATGTAAATTTTTGTAAGTTTCCAACAGCTGCTATTTCAAAATGTATTCAACTTGTAACTGTCTTTTGACAATACTTCTTTCTGGGAGTGTTTTCGGTAACTGTTCAGAACATTCCGTCCAGTTTTTACTTACTGGTTACTGGCGTGTAGTGAGGTAACAATGTAACAGAAAGACGACTAAATACAGTAATGATAAAAGCTTTCCGATTGCAATGCTTTTAAATTTCAATGAAATATTTTGTCCTAGGTACATGAACATGTTCTTAAATTTGGAAAAACTTTAATTTTCCTGAGTAATTTTTGTTATTTCAGAAAAAGACGGCAGTACATAAAAACTGAATGTCATCATCTAAAACTGGAATAAGAAAATATATAAAACTTCTATTACAGAACTGGTGAGAGGCGAAAGTCATACAAGTTCCTCATTGTGCAATACTCTACCCTATTGACAATATCAGTATAAATGAGTACAGTCGTTTCCATGATCTATTCCAGGTCAAATTTCTTTTTAAAATTACAGAAGACGAATATTGAGATGGTTATACAGATAAGCTGTAACATTTTACGAGCTTATAAACACTCAGTCAAGAACTGATCGCACAGAAATGTATAGCTTATTTTAAATATATTCGTTGTTGCTGCTTTACTAATACTTTTTATGACGCCGTAATGCTTTAATTAGGAATAATATGGAGGAACACACTATTCGTGAACTCAACATCGGATTTATATATGGATCAAATTATAGCACCGCAACAAGGACTTAGGGTTAGACTTTAACATCTCGTCAACGACGAATTTATTAGGTACACTGCACAAGTTCAGGTAGGAGAAGACTAGCAAAGGAAACTGGCTGGGCCGCTACAGAAGTATCATTCATGTTTTTGTTTCATGAGATTTAGATAGGTAATAGAAAAGTTAAAGCACGTCAGCAGAACTGGAATTGGAACCCAGCCTCTCTTGACTGCGACTTCAATGCTTTAAGCAGTGTGCCATCCCACTTGGCCACACCCGGAAGTGTACCACACTTTTATTACCCGTAATTGCGTAGGAACGCGTTGTGTTCCTACGAGCTTATTTGCTTTAAATACGACAAATAATAGCTCCGTAATAATGTTTCCACTGTCTTCTACCTTATTAAACTCATTAGAATTGCCAGAATCATCAGCTGACAATCCGCCCGCAGTTAGATAACATCAGATGCCTACAGCGAATGCCAGACCTTTTCTTCCATATGAATGGGAAGCATACTAAGAAGATAAATCACGCTGCTACCCACAGTCAATTAACTTAACGTTAACGGATTAATATTATTCACCATATTTGGAGTGCAATATGTGTCACAGTTCAGGAGCAGGACTGTAGTGAACATAATTCTAGTTACGAGACAGCGAGTTGTAGCTGAGTTTGATTAATGGCACTTCTAGCAACCCAGAAGCAGAGAAGTGAAAGTCAGAGCGAGGAACCATGTTCGGTGCTAATTCACGAGAACAGTAATAACCCCGCCAACGCTTGTACACATTATACAAAGGTTTAATACGCTGTCCAAAGTAACATGAACTGTTAATATGGAATTTTGTGCTTTGAAAAAATTCTTATTTAGACATGTTTCGTGCACACTACGGCACTATGTTTGCTGACGTTAATGCAGCCAATGATCTAACAGTGTATTTGCCATATACAATGTTCATAGTAACACCCGTGTATGATTTGTTCTCATACTTTATGACGAGACCTCTGGTTTGTACATACATAAATTAACTGTGATATTTTGATGACATCATCTGATGCAAACGTATCTGACATGTACAATTGCATCTGATAATGGTTCAAAGATCAAAATTTTAACAATGTAAATTAAAAAGAACACACAGTCAGATGCTGGAAACGTTACCATTTAAAAATTTCATTATGGCTGTGGCCCCTAGTAAAGGAAAGGTTCTTGAAATTTTTACGGTTTTTGCTTTTTCCTCTTTAGTCCAGGAGACAGTTCACTGAAAAAGACAAAAACAGCTGTATGTTAGATGGCAGCTTCCGTCCCTGCAGTGCCACAGCAGGGCACAAATTTTCGTTTGTGAGTTGTTACGAGCTTCTAAATAGAAGAATTTTTTTTTATTTTCGTGTTTTCTTTTTAGTTTAAATTCTTATATTTTTTGGGAGGGTGTATGTTTTACAAAATAAAGTAGCTTTGTACTGCATAGTTCCACCTTTTTCATAGAGTTGTCACGAGCTTCTAGATACCAGCAACCTATTTTGATTTTCGTGTGTCTTTTTTAGTTTCAAATTTAAAATTTTGTGTGTATGTGGGTGTATTTACAAAGTAAAGTCAAGCATTCAATAATCTTGTGCTGTATAGTTCCGCCGTTTGTGTCCAGGCAGTCGTTTATTTTTGTTTCAACAGCTGGTTATAGTTGTAAAACACTTTAGTGAGGTAGGGGATTTCATCCCTGCAGCACCACAACAGGCACATCGTTTAGTCTGTGAGTTGTCAGGAGCTTCTAAATAGAAGCAATTTATTTTGATTATCTTGCGTGATTTTTAGTTTAAAATCTTAAATTTCTTGCTTGTTTGTGTGTTAATAAGCACAGTCCCGCGTTCAGTGACCCTTCACTCACAGCCCCAGGTCACGCAACTTGAGGATGATTCCAATAGAGCTCACTGTGTGTGTGTGTGTGTGTGTGTGTGTGTGTGTGTGTGTGTGTTGGTGGGGAGGGGGGGGATGATACAGTTGCTGAACTGTTCAAATAAAACGTGAGTCTCTGATTTTAAATAGGCACCTCACTCATACAATTACAGCTGGTGGTGACTTCAGTGTACCCTCGATATGTCGGTGAAAATGCATTTTAGTCAGTGGTAAGCATCAAACGTCGACAAAGTCAAACTGAATGTTTTTTCCAAAAATTATTTTGGACAGTTAGTTCAGGAGTGCACTCGAAGTGCCGACGGTAGCGAAAACATACCTGACCTCTTAGTAACAAGTAATACTGAGCAAATTGGGAACACCGTGACGTCTACAGGGGTTATTGACGACAAAGTCGTTGTAGCGAAACTGAATACCGTAATATCTGCATCCACCGAAAATACACGTAAATGTTGAGAATGAAAGAAAATATTGATTCTCAAGCCTTACGTACAATGGCTGCACTGAATGTGGCTAATCGTAATAACAAACATCAGAATGGCAATATATGCTTAACAAAGTAATCGTAGATGACTGTCACAATCAACAGGTGCCTACTTAGCAAGTCAGAATAAAGCCTCTGACTTGCTGAGTAGGCACATGTTGTTGTGAGAGTAATGTACGATTACTTTGTGAAGCATGTATCGCCACTGTGTTGTTCGTTATTAAGATCGGACAATTTCGGTGCAGCCTCAGTAGGTCAGACCTGAGAATGAACTAACTGGTTAGAAACTAGTAGCCAAATATATGTTCAGCAACTGTGACAGATTTGTTGACAAACACTTGTGAAATAGCAAACTATATGTATTTGTAAAAACAGATAAAAATTCCCATGTCGCTTTCCCAAAAAACAGTCTCCACCCCTTCCAAACTAACTACTCTATGCAACTGTAGATCAGATGTGGCTTAAATTCAAAGAAATACTAGCGACATCAATTGGGAGATATATACCAAATAAATTAAAAAGAGATGGAACTGATCCACAAAACAGGTCAGAAGACTGTTGCAGAAGCAGCAAACATCTATGCCAAATTTAAAACAACCCAAAGCCTCCAGGAAGGGCGACTTTTTACTGAAGCTCGAAACTTAGCGCGGACTTCAGAGCGAGATGCTTTTAATAGTTTCCACAGTGAAACTGTCTAGAAATCTGGCACAGAATCCAAAGATATTCTGCTGATATGTAAAGTGCCCAAGCAGGAAGACACAATGCCTCCACTACACGATAGCAGTGGTAATATTACATATAGCACAGCCACTAATGCGGGATTACTAAAACGCTTTTCTACAGTCTGGCACCGCGCGACCGCTATGGTCACAGGTTCGAATCCTGCCTCAGGCATGGATGTGTGATGTCCTTAGGTTAGTTTAAGTAGTTCTAAGTTCTAGGGGACTGATGACCTCAGCAGTTAAGTCCCATAGTGCCCAGAGCCATTTGAACCATTTTTTAAGCGCTTTGGTGAAATTCCTTCATGAAAGAAGACGGAGTAAATGTTCCGGAATCTGAATCAAGAACAACTGGCAACGTGATTAACTTAGAAGTCAATACCCTCGGTGTAAGAAGCAGCTAAAATGGCTTAATAAAGGCAAGGCCTCCGGTGCGGACTATATACCAATTAAGTTCCTTTCATAGTATGCTGATACGATAGCTCTATACTTAGCAATCATATACATCCGCTTGCTCGAGGAAAGATCCATTCCTAAAGAGTGGAAAGGTACACAGGTCACAACAATACCCAAGAAACGAAATAAGAGTAATCCTCTAATTACAGACCCATATCACTGACGTCGATTTGCAGTAGCATAATAGAACACCTGCTGAATTCGAACAGTATGAATTACCTCGAAAAAAGGGACTTATTAACAAATAGTCAGCACACACTCAGAAAACATCTTTCTTGTCAAACACAACTAGCTCTCTATTCACACGAAATAATAAGAGCTATCGACAGGGGATCTGGAATTAATTCTGTGTTTCTAGATTGCCAGAAGGCTTTGACACCGTTCCTCACAAACGATTTCTAAACTAATTGCATGCTTATGGAGTAACGTCTCAGTTGTGCGACTGGATTCGTAATTTCGTGTCAGAAAGGTCAAAGTCATCGAATAAAACCGAAGGGACATCTTGCGTTCTCCAAGAAACTGTTCGGGACCTGTGGTGTTCTAATCTATACAAACGATTTAGGAGACAATTTGAGCAGTCCTCTTAGATTGTTTGCAGATGTTGCTGTCATTTACCGTCCAGTAAATGTGTCAGAAGATCAAAACAAATTCGACAATCATTTGAAAAAGATATCTGTATGGTGGGCAAAGTAGCAGTTGAATCTCAATAATGAGAAGTATGAGGTCGTCAACATGAGTACTAAAAGGATTCCGCTAAGTTTCGGGCACACGATACATCACACAAATCGAATAAATCTTTAAATTCATCTAAATAATTATGGATTATAATTACGAAGTACGTAAACTGGAACAAAGACATCGGCAATGTTGTGAGGAAATGAGTCAACGACTGCGTTTTATTGGCAGAACACTTGAAAGTGCAATATGTCCGTCCTCTTCTGGAGTACTACTGGGATACGTATTAGATAGGACTGACATAAGACATAAAAAAAAGTTCAAAGAGGGGCAGCTCGTTTTGTATTATCGTAAAACAGGGGAGAGGGTGTCCCGGATATGATATGCGAGTTGTGATGGCAGTCATTGAAGCAAAGGCTTTTTCGTTCCGGCGAGGCCTTTTCACATAATTTCAGTCGTCAACTTTCCCCTCTGAATGCGAAAATATTTTGTTGGCCCCCACCTACATGGGAAGAAACATTCATCGTAATAAAATAAGAGAAATCAGAGTTCGCATGGAAGATTTAAGTATTCGTTATTTCCACACACTTTTCGAGAGTGGAACTATAGAGAAATAGTTTGAAGGTGGTTCGGTGAGGCATCTGCCAGGTATTTAATTGTGAATTGCTGAGTGTTCATGTAGATGTAGATGTTTGTATATTTTGATAACCTTATGGCAAGAAGCACTTTAGAGTCGTGTATTCCGATGCGGATCGGCAATTACAGTAGGTTACCTTCAGTTTGGATAAGGAATGCCAGGTTGACCAACAAAGAGTGAGACTGATTTTTTCCTGTAGCTTCCGTGATACCTTTCTGTCTGCACCATCAACATCTGAAAAAAGCTGGTTTCTACGTTTAATGTCCATAGACGACAGCACTCTCGTATCGGTAGGCTGGTAGTAATGCTCTATTTGTAGACGCTCTTTGCATTTCACACAGCAGACAATGGAAATAGGATGCGAGAGGAGCAGTACGGCGCAATAAAATTCTGTGATCGTTTAAAACATGCAGCCACTGAAACTTAACGGAAAGCTGCAGCAGGTGTACGATGAAGATGCACAACCTCGTTTAACAGTGTTTAAGTCGCTCAAGATCTTGAAAGAAGGCCGAATGGTCTGTGTTAAGCAATGTGGGATTGGTGCTTCGGCTTCTGCTGTGCCTGAAGTCAACATCTACACATCTGCTGTGATTGTCCGTGAGGATCTGTGGATAACATTACGTAACCTCAGTGACATGTTGATAATTTCATACGACTGTGTCTTTACTATCATGCATGATCATCTCCACATGACTCGAGCTTGTGCCTGTTGGGTGCCTCGTTTGTTGACTGCCGAACAATAGGCTAACGAATAGAGATAAACCGTGATGTGCTGCGTCTTTTTGCTGCTGGAGAGGATGCGTTCGTTTCTGGATTCGATTATCATCGGTGATGAACCATGGCTGCGTCATTATGATCCCTTAAAGAAACGAGCCAGCACAATGGGGAAATCGCCAGTTTCTCCAACATCAAGAGAAGCGATAGGTGTTCCATCTGATGTGAAAGTGGTGGTGATCACAGATTTTGACTATCATGGAATGATTTGCAAGCAGCAATATAAACGTCTGAATTGGCTAAACTGAGGAAGCACACTGCAAGGAAACGACAAAAACATTCTCCAACGAGGTGGCGACTTCATCGTGGCAATGGGCGGCCTCATGTCCCAAATAAAGTCATGAATTTTTAGCTCAGTTCAACATTACGTGTGTATCTCATCCACCTTATAGCACTGATCTTGTACCCTGTGACTTTTTTTTTTTTATTCTCATCACTAAAGGCAAAGATTCGGGGAATTCGATTTTAGAACTCTGAAGCACTGCTCAAGAAAAGCGAGGCAATTCTGAAGCACATGACAAAAAAATGCCTGCACCATGTGTTCGAGGACTGGTAGAGACGCTATAAAAATTGCAATCATGTAGGACCGGAGCACTTTGAAAAAGGTCATGTGAATATTGAAATGGAGTTATACACATCTGTGCACAGGACATTCTCAGTCGTTGTCGATCAGCCCTCTTACAATAACAACACGCCTGCCCTACTAGCAGTGTATCTTTAAACTTTGTTTCTGCAGCGCCAGCTAGAGATTTCAAGAGTTACAGTATTAAAAGAGGCAAGTTTCATTGTGTCCGTAGACCGAAAAAACTGCAATTTCTCAATGTGGCCCGCAGAACGTATCTGGCCGCCAAACCTGTTTGAAGAGGAATCGGAAGGAATTCCCCAGGCACTCTTTGTGACTGGGACAGGGCTTACAGGCGGGCGCTGCGCCCCCTCTCTAGGGACGCACCGCCAGCACACTGTGGCGCCACTACGAGCCACGATTTACGGCACCTCATTTCCTCAACGAGCTCCCGACGTCCGGCTGGTTTGGGGTGCATTTCTTTCGCGGGCCATACGACTTCCCCCGCGGGCCCTTTACCGATGTGCGAAACGTATGTAAATTTAGAGTCTGCCAGCTGTTGTGGGCTGCGCTACTGTGTCCGCGGAGCGGAAGCTGCACCTACTTTTCTGTTTTCTGTATCAACTGACTATAGTTACGCTGTACGTAGATTTTCACAGAAAATCACCGATAGGATGATAACAGCATCGATCACGAAAATTTCTGCTGTGCACGTGGCTCTTGTCAAATTATCAAAGGCATTCCTCTTTCTGAGTTTCCTGAAGGGAAAACATTCATATTTCTCTAGAGAAGTGTCCCGTATATTGTTCTGCTGAGGGTGGATTATATTGTAAACATTTATATAGTCTTGTATAGATCGCTCTCAGTTACCACGAAATTCACAAACCTGGTCAAACATCAATACGACAGCCTTAACGGAATGACGGGTGGTAGTGTCAATGGAAACTCGCCGAATTTACTACTTTAGAGGAAATTTCAGTTTTGTATTTCCTCTTATGGGTGACATAACACAGTCAGTCAACCGCAGGTATTTGACAATGTATCAACAATTAAATATAATTGGGGATGAGTGGTACAATTCCGCTATTTTCATATACCGGTACATCAAATTTTATAAGAGATTAAAGTACCATTAAGTTCCTGAGTGGATCATGGAACCAAAAACCAAGAACATAATAGTTAATATTCTGACACTTAGGCAATATACTTTCGGGATTACAGTGTCGCTTTTGCGAAATTCATTTATTTTTAATTTCATCAAAACAATATCTAACCTTTGCATCTCACTTTTTGACGAGATTTATCGTCCCACTATGTGATATTAAGCGACAAATTCTTTCCGTTATGTTGATCATTTAACAGGCACGTGTGTGCTAAATCGATGTATTCCCTTCCTTTTTCCAGTAAATAATAACAGTGCAAGTGATTGAAATGCGTTACGTAACACAAAGATTCCTCTACAGAGAGAGCGATTCACTGCCAGCACGACAGCAGCACTTCGAACGCATTATGAAGGAGGAGTAGTTCACTATGAGGTTAAAAATTAGAGGGATGAAAGCAGCCTGAACCATTTGTAATCAATCCTCAGGTTGAAACTTCCTGGAACATTAAAACTGTGTGCCCGACCGAGACTCGAACTCGGGACCTTTGCCTTTCGCGGGCAAGTGCTCTACCATCTTTTCTTTTTTTTTTTTTTTTTTAGTTACACAAAGCAAAAGTTCTTCAAGGTACCAGTTAAACATATACAAATGAGTGTTAGGTAATCAAATTATTAGAATAACATCAAATACAAGAAAATAGAACATATCCTGTTTTCCTTTTTTTGTTCTTTTTTTTTGTTTTTGTTGAAAAATTTGTATTGAACAAACTAAAGTACATATATATTCACTATGCGAGAGTTCTGCAAGGTACCATTTAAAAAGATACAAATGACTGTTAGTTAAACAAAAAATATTAAAAAAGAAAAACATTAAATACAACAAAATATAACATATTCTGTCTTCTTCCTTTTTTTAAAAAAAAATTGTGTTTGTTTTTGGTCGATGCATGAAACGTGGATAAGGGTGTTGCATCATGTGACAGGTAGGCATGGTACACCCCAACTTTGAGGGGGGTCAAGGAAGACGCTGCGGAGATAACCGGCAAAAGTTTGTCGGTAAGATGGTTTTCGGGTGAGGGTGCTATGCGCAGTCACAACTTTGTACCAGAAGTCAAGGACTGTATGCGGACCACTCTGAAAGAGATATTCTAAAGCCTGTCCTCGAAACCAGATTAGGGTATGGTGCTTAGCAAGAGGGTAGTGAAATGTCTGGGGCAACAACAGGAAATCCGGGGTTACCGTCGTTGGCGGGGCACGGAGGTAAAAGCCCACGATTCGTTGGATGAGGAGCCATACGTTTTGTTTCAGGGGGCACGTAAGACGGTGCTCGTCGGTGTCGTCGAGCTGACAGTCAGGGCAGAGTGGGGAGGTGGCCAGTCCTATGCGATAAAGTCGACTATTAGTCGGGAATTTTCCATAGACTAAAACATACCAGAGTGCAGACACTGACGACGGTAAAAAGGGTGCATGCACACACCCCCAAACCGTGCGCCAGTTAATGTCAGGATGCTGTAGCACCATGGGGTCGCAAGGGTTGGACAGCATAAACAAACGATAGTAATCTTTTGTACGGGGAGGACGGGTGACTGGAAGATCAGCCCGAACGTAGCTGAGTTCTATGAAACAATTGGCGACGTAGTACAATAATGGAGAAATAGGTGTCACATTGATCGGTGGATCGAGAGAAGCTGGTCGGAGGATATCTAAGAGACTGCGTGTTAAGGACGGGACCGGCCCCTGCCAGTGCCGCAACAGAGTGTCGACAAAGAGTGCAGAAGAGCGTGCCCGCACGTTGATGAGTCCGAGGCCACCTTTTGCAGGAGGCAGTGCTAGAGTGTTGTAGCGGACTTTGAAAAGTGCCCCTGCTGACACGAAATATCCAAAGGCTGATTGGATGCGGCGGCCAAGGAGTAACGGCATTGGGAGGATCTGGGCGACGTGTACCAGTTTAGGTTCAAATGGTTCAAATGGCTCTGAGCACTATGGGACTCAACTGCTGAGGTCATTAGTCCCCTAGAACTTAGAACTAGTTAAACCTAACTAACCTAAGGACTTTACAAACATCCATGCCCGAGGCAGGATTCGAACCTGCGACCGTAGCGGTCTTGCGGTTCCAGACTGCAGCGCCTTTAACCGTACGGCCACTTCGGCCGGCACCAGTTTAGGGGCGACATAGATGTTGACGTAGGACACACGTAGGAGTTGGTTTAAGCTACGGCGCACTTGACCGCGGACATGGTGCCGAATCGACTGCAAAAGCCGCCGGTAAGCCAGGGCCACTGTGCGGTGTGTGGAGCTCGTAAATTCGATACCCAAGTAACGAAGGGTGGCACTGACTGGGAGTGGGGTCGGCACCATAGCCGGGAGGCCGCGCCCAATGTGCATCATAGTCGATTTACGGACATTAAGAATGCTACCAGAAAGACGTCCATACTGGTGGATCCATTGGATGGCGTCATTGAGTTCCGTGGAGGAGCAGGTGAGAAAGAGGAGATCGTCCGCATAAGCCCTACAGTGAAACGTGTAGTCGCGCAAAGTGAGGCCCTGCAGTCTAGAGGTAAGTCCAGTGATGAGGGGCTCAAGTGCAATGGCATATAGTAAAGTAGACATAGGGCATCCTTGACGCACAGAGCGGCGTACAGGAATCGGTCCTACAAGCCTCCCATTGACTTGTACCATCGAGACCGCGGGAAGTAGTAACCGGCGAATGGCATCGACAAAAAGCAATGGGGACCCCATACGTGTCGCCACCATGAGGAGGAATGGGTGTCGAACGCGATCAAAGGCACTCGTGAAATCGACGGATACCAGTGCTGCACGAAGGCGACAAACCGACGCCAGTGCAATGAGGTCACGGCATTCTCCTAGGGCTGTTTGTAAGGTGACCCCACAACCACGTGCAGTCTGCTCAGGTGAAAGGACCGTAGGTAAGACGGTGCGGATGCGCGCTGCTAAGAGGCGTGCATAGATTTTATAGTCTGCATTCAGTAGTGTAAGGGGGCGATATGCAGAGACATGAAACCCTCCCTTCGGTTTAGGCACAGGTAGAAGAATGCCAGTGACGAATTCAGGTGGAATTGGGAAGGACGGAGTAAAGAGTTCCTGAATCATTTCCGTCCAGCGAGGAAGCATTAACGTGGTGAACGCCCGGTAAAACTCCACTGGGAGACCATCTGGTCCGGGTGATTTGTTCTTGGCCCCTTTGTTGATCGCATCTACCATCTCTTCTGCGGTGATTGCAGACATCTTGGACGTTGACTCCGCTACGGTGAGGGTCCGATCAGAGGAAGGACGGAGATCATCAGGAATGGGCGTCGCCATCGGTTCATCATCATAAAATTGGCGATAATGTTCAGCAAAGGCAGACACGACTGCCGCCTGTGTTGTGTGGTGAACACCATCGGAGGTCGTGATGTTGGGGACGAAAAGCCGACGTCGACGACTATGGTCGGATGCGGCATGGATTGTGGATGGGGTTTCGTCGTGGAGGAGGTCTTGTCGTCGGGAACGCACCACGACACCATGCAGTCGTGCACGTTGAAGAGAGAGGAGCCGAGCTTTAGTACTTTGTCGTTCCCTATGGGTGTCAGGTGATGGAGGGAGTGCATCGAGCTCACGGAGGACGGCGTAGTGAAAATTTGTGGTGTCTCGATGCCATGCTGCTGCTTCCTTGCCACATTGTATGAAGGCCTTTCTGATCGCAGGTTTGGCACATTTGAGCCACCAATGGAACGTGGATGTGTACTGCGGAAGGCGTCTTTCGCAAGACGCCCATGTAGTGGCAATACATTGTCGGCAGTGTGGATCATTAAGGAGGGAGGTATTAAGCTTCCAGTAACCTCTGCTGCGCCACACTGACTGAGGTGGCAGAGCCGGGGAGCAAATGACGGCGCAATGGTCCGAAAATGCAAGGGACCATCTTTCAGCTTGGGCGACTTCATTGCCGAGGTGAGCAGAGACATAAAACCGGTCCAGTCTGCTCGCAGAATGTGCTGTATAATGGGTAAAACCGGGGGTATTGCCATGAATTTTCTCCCAAACGTCCACTAGATGAAAATCTTCGATTAAGGTGAGCAGCGCCGGGCATGGCGAATAACCAGGCACTTGGTCCTGCGGATGGAGGACACAGTTGAAATTGCCTCCCATGATAAGGCGATCATAGCGTCCAGAAAACAGGGGCGCCACGTCATGTCCGAAGAAAGTGGACCGCTGCCGACAGTTCGTGGAGCCAGACGGAGCGTAGATATTGATGACGCGCGTGTCGAAGATGGTAACAGCCATGCCTCTTCCACAGGGAAGGATTGTCGTGTCCGTGAGTGGGATTCCTTCGCGTATGTAGAAAGCCACTCCACGCCCTGATTGATCACATGTGGACGTGTATGAGTCGTAGCCGTAGACTGGTGGTAGTGTGGCAACGCGTACTTCCTGAAGAAGGACGACGTCGACGTCAGAGGCCCGAAGCATGTCACATAGGAGTTGCAGCTTGAGTGCAGTGCCGATCATGTTGATGTTCAGTGTGGCAAACCGGTACGTTTGTTTCAGTGGTGGTTGACGCGCATCTACCATCACCAAGGGAAGTAAGAGGAGGGCACCGACAGGAAGTCCCGTCCCATCAGCTGCAATGCCACGCTTTTGATGTTAACAGGCAGCCTCGTCCGGCGGAGGCAACTCATCCGGAGGAGGGGGCGTACCTTCCTCAATGTCGACGGCCCATGCTCCTGTGCCGTGGGTCTATCCAATGTTCATGGGAATTGCGTCGTGGTGAGAGAGATCTGGAGTTGTCGGCGGAGAGACAGGCGTCCCAACCGGCGCACCGATCGTTACATTGTGCGTGGCGACCTCCATAGTGGTCCCGTCCGGCGGAACGTCATGTTCATCGTGAAAGTTGTCCGCCGACCTCTGCGTGGAAATGTCGGTTGCTTGGGTGTCGTCTTCGTCGTCGCGGGTGGCAACGCTCTGAGAGCCCGTGGGTGAACGGCGACGGCGTTTGCGCCTACGTGGCAAGCGTTGTTTGCGCACGTGTTCCTCAGTGTCGGACGACGGCAAGGATGAGCGTCGACCTGGTTCGAAGGCGTCGGTGGGTACAGTGAAATTGTCAAACGGGTGTTGTGAAGATGTACTGGTCTCTTCAGCGTCCGGTGCGGAAGCCTGTTCGGCGGCAAGGTTGTCAGGTGGGACGTCTGCACCGTCCGTTGGTGACTGGGACGGTGGGACGTGCCGATCGGAAGGACCGGGCGACGGACTGGACGAAACTGTAGACGTGGCAAGAGCCGCTGCGTAAGTGACCGGTAGGGCGGTCATCGTCGGAGTGACGGACGCTTCCGACAACGGGAGCTGCGCGACACGTCGTTGAATGCATTCAGACCGTAGGTGACCTTCTTTCCCGCAACCGGAACAGGTCCGAGGTTGGCCGTCGTACATTATAATGGCACGGCAGCCTCCGATACGTAGATAGGAAGGCACGTGTTTCTGCAACTCGATGCGGACCTGTCTAACACCGTTTAAAACTGGATAGGTCTGAAATTGGACCCATCGTTCGGCAACATGTTCCAGAGCGTTGCCATAGGGACGGAGCGCCTCGATGACGACGTCTGCAGGTAGTTCGAACGGCAGTTCGAAGATCCTTATCGTCCGTGTGCCGAGACCTACGTGATCGACGGTAACGGGTCCGACGTTGCCGTCGGAATGACAGAAGCGCAGTCCACGTTTTGCCTCTTGAAGCACCTTGTCGCACGCCGCATCGTTGATCATTTTGACGTAGACGGTACTGCTAACTATGGACAAGTGGATACCAATTAGATCCGTTGGTGGTCTTTTAATTTCATCGCGTATAAATCGTTCTACCTCCAGGGCCTTGGGTCGGGCGAAGTCGGAACAAAAGTTGAAACGCAATGTCTTCTTCCGATAGTTGTGCGCCATGGTGGTCTAGAAGGAAAACGGCACTTACAGCCGAAGTAAACACAAACACACCGTGCGCGCCTCGCCCGCAGCGCTCTGGCGCGTGACCGCCTCGCAGCACTGCCGGCGGCAGACTGATCATCTGAGCTACCGAAGCACGACTCACGCCCGGTACTCACAGCTTTACTTCTGCTAGTATCTCTTCTCCTACCTTCCAAACTTTACAGAAGCTTTCCTTTTTGGAAGGTAGGAGACGAGATACTGGCAGAAGTAAAGCTGTGAGTACCAGGCCTGAGTCGTGTTTCGGTAGCTCAGATGGTAGAGCACATGCCCGTGAAAGGAAAAGGTCCCGAATTCGAGTCTCGGTCGGGCACATAGTTTTAATCTGCCAGGAAGTTTCATATCAGCGAACACTCCGCTGCAGAGTGAAAATCTCATTCTGGAATCCTCAGGTTCGTGTTTGAAGAAAGAATAACTGTGAAGCAATTGTGATAAAAGTGATTCGATAATTGTTTACTCTCTTAAGAAATTTATCTGCTATCGCTTATCATGTATGTGTGAAAAATGAGTATACAATAAAATGAAATTTAGACCCAAGTTTAGGCCAATTTCTAACAAACAACAATTATTCACCCTTTTGTCGTATGAAGTATTTATTCTTTTTTTTTTTTTTTTTTTTAAATTCTCACGCTTTCACCTACAGATGACTGTAGATGTTACCTTCCTGTCGTCACCTGCTAATTACTGTAGACTTTCCTAAAAATTGAAGTCGTCGGGTACAAACAATGGTAGGGGACAATCGATGAGAAACACTGTTATCGGATGTGAAACATGGAAAATGGTGTGATTTATTCAGATTTGTTGATAATTCCACGATAAATCGAGATATAATGCACTGTTTCAAATTTAAGGTTCTCGCTAATGGCAACTTTATCTCTGTGTGTGCATGTACAGGGTGTTTCAAAAATGACCGGTATATTTGAAACGGCAATAAAAACTAAACGAGCAGCGATAGAAATACACCGTTTGTTGCAATATGCTTGGGACAACAGTACATTTTCAGGCGGACAAACTTTCGAAATTACAATAGTTACAATTTTCAACAACAGATGGCGCTGCAAGTGATGTGAAAGATATAGAAGACAACGCAGTCTGTGGCTGCGCCATTCTGTACGTCGTCTTTCTGCTGTAAGCGTTTGCTGTTCACAACGTGCAAGTGTGCTGTAGACAACATGGTTTATTCCTTAGAACAGCGGATTTTTCTGGTGTTGGAATTCCACCGCCTAGAACACAGTGTTGTTGCAACAAGACGAAGTTTTCAACGGAGGTTTAATGTAACCAAAGGACCGAAAAGCGATACAATAAAGGATCTGTTTGAAAAATTTCAACGGACTGGGAACGTGACGGATGAACGTGCTGGAAAGGTAGGGCGACCACGTACGGCAACCACAGAGGGCAACGCGCAGCTAGTGCAGCAGGTGATCCAACAGCGGCCTCGGGTTTCCGTTCGCCGTGTTGCAGCTGCGGTCCAAATGACGCCAACGTCCACGTATCGTCTCATGCGCCAGAGTTTACACCTCCATCCATACAAAATTCAAACGCGGCAACCCCTCAGCGCCGCTACCATTGCTGCACGAGAGACATTCGCTAACGATATAGTGCACAGGATTGATGACGGCGATATGCATGTGGGCAGCATTTGGTTTACTGACGAAGCTTATTTTTACCTGGACGGCTTCGTCAATAAACAGAACTGGCGCATATGGGGAACCGAAAAGCCCCATGTTGCAGTCCCATCGTCCCTGCATCCTCAAAAAGTACTGGTCTGGGCCGCCATTTCTTCCAAAGGAATCATTGGCCCATTTTTCAGATCCGAAACGATTACTGTATCACGCTATCTGGACATTCTTCGTGAATTTGTGGCGGTACAAACTGCCTTAGACGACACTGCGAACACCTCGTGGTTTATGCAAGATGGTGCCCGGCCACATCGCACGGCCGACGTCTTTAATTTCCTGAATGAATATTTCGATGATCGTGTGATTGCTTCGGGCTATCCGAAACATACAGGAGGCGCAGTGGATTGGCCTCCCTATTCGCCAGACATGAACCCCTGTGACTTCTTTCTGTGGGGACACTTGAAAGACCAGGTGTACCGCCAGAATCCAGAAACAATTGAACAGCTGAAGCAGTACATCTCATCTGCATGTGAAGCCATTCCGCCAGACACGTTGTCAAACGTTTCGGGTAATTTCATTCAGAGACTACGCCATATTATTGCTACGCATGGTGGATATGTGGAAAATATCGTATTATAGAGTTTCCCAGACCGCAGCGCCATGTGTTGTTGAAAATTGTAACTACTGTAATTTCGAAAGTTTGTCTGCCTGAAAATGTACTGTTGTCCCAAGCATATTGCAACAAACGGTGTATTTCTATCGCTGCTCGTTTAGTTTTTATTGCCGTTTCAAATATACCGGTCATTTTTGAAACATCCTGTAAACAGTGGTAAGTGCTAAACGCATGGTTGTCAGCAGTAGTAACGTATGTGATGTTAGTGTCAGGAAAATGCTTGTAAGGGGAGATTTTTACGAATCTGCAGATTATGCGGATAACTACGGCTCAGGGACGGCGTACCGTCCTCCACACCACTCTCTACCGCGTATTTGGATATATGGATTTGGCCACCCTACGACGGTGGTACCGCTGTAGTTCACTGTAGAGTCGTTTCGCTATCTCCAAAAGTGGGGTCGAGGTCACTTGGCGGAGATAACTGTGGTCCACATAGAATCGCCCGAGGTGACTGAAGAAAGCCGTGGGGCTCCACACATAATCAGTGGGTCGAGAGAGAATGGTTTCATCGCGATCAGTAACGAACTCGTGAGACTCCATGGACATCTACACTGCAGCTTTAAGTGGGTACAGATGTAGAGGGGCCGGCCCGAGTGGCCGAGCGGTTCTAGGCGCTACAGTCTGGAACTGCGCGACCGCTATAGTCGCAGGCTCGAATCCTGCCTCGGGCGTGGAGGTGTGTGATGTCCTTCGTTTAGTTAGGTTTAAGTAGTTCTAAGTTCTAGGGGACTGATGACCTCAGAAGTTAAGTCCCAAAGTGCTCAGAGCCATTTGAACCATTTTTGATGTAGAGGGCCACCGCCTAGACATCAACGTTGACCAGCCTGAGCCCCCTCCTGTACTTGTGAAGTAGTCGTATCTAATTGTAAACAACATCCTTGTACTGAGAAAGGAACCATAAGCGGTGACAACGCCACGAGCCAGTGGATGCGTGATGGGTAGAGTTTAAGCGATTTGTGGAAGCCATGATGTTAAGTACACATTGAAATAATGTGCTCGCTGTACGATATTAAGGGGCCATAGGCGTTGATCAACAATGCTGGCTCGTGCCGTTTGCAATAAGCGTGTGTATGCAGATCAATGTTATCGTGCGCCGGATAGCTCGTTAGATAGATACGCTAACGTTACGCCACTTTGGTACGGTGGCTTTGCACAACAGCACGAACTACCCTAGTATGCCTCCTCCTGAGCTCAAATTCCCGTTCACGAATCACCTGGGAAATTTGAAATGAGGATGGGGCGTGCTAGAGTAGTCCGTGCAGTTGGGCAACGCTACTGTGCCAGAGCATCTGTCATGTGAGCAGGAGACTCAGGTTCCAATCACGGCCTTGGTACAAATTTTCATTCGTCCCTTCAGTCTGCATATACACATGATACTTACCATTTTAAAAATACGTTGTTGTTGCAGACATGTTTGAAAACAATGGCTTATCTGAATAAAAAATCATATTGCATGTACCTGAAATATCTTATTTAAGACATTTTATTGGAACGGTACTGAGCAGTTTCTCAAAACAACCAGCTTTCCCCTTACGTGTGTTTACAGTCGAGGTCTTCAATTGTTCTACGAGGTCTAACTGAAAATTAATTTCTTCGAATTTTTTTGTGAAACTCCTAAAGCTTTCCTAAATAAAACTTTTTTACATTCTACATCCTCATTCTTCATATCCCTATATTGGCAGCTCCCTGCGTGTAACATGGCGGTGTGTAATGTAATAGGCCGGCCGCGGTGGCCGTGCGGTTCTAGGCGCTGCAGTCCGGAACCGCGGGACTGCTACGGTCGCAGGTTCGAATCCTGCCTCGGGCATGGCTGTGTGTGCTGTCCTTAGGTTAGTTGGGTTTAAGTAGTTCTAAGTTCTAGGGGACTGATGACCTAAGATGTTAAGTCCCATAGTGCTCAGAGCCATTTGAACCATTTTTGTAATGTAATAATGTCGATGCGTATCACCCTGCTGTAATCGAGTTTCGAATTCCAGCACCCTGTCCTTTGGTACGACAATGACAGACCACACACGAAGTCTGCGACATCTGCAACAATTCGACGCTTTGGTTTCACCGTCATCGATCATCTTCCATATGCTCGCGACTTGGCCCCCTCCGATTTTCATCTCTTTCCAGAACATAAGGAACACTTTCGATGACTTCGCTTTGATATTCATGAAGCAGTGCAAGTTGAGGTGAGGTTGTGGCTCCATCAATAAAGTCAAACAATCTACAGTGACCATATCAATAAACTTGACTCTCGTTGGGAGGAATTCGTTCATCGACAGGGTAACTATATTTAGAAATAAATACGTAGACATGAAGAACAAAAGTAATGAATGTTAATAACGTTTGTTTTATTCAAAAAGCTGTAAGATTTTTCATATACATGATGAGGAGGCGTCATTTTTCAGCTCGGCTTCGTACTATTATTTCTATGTAACTTCACCGAAAATTAATTCTGTAACTTCTTACTCATTTGGAATTCTTGATTTTCCTCTTTCGGCGTATAGAACTTAAGTTGGCCTACTGTAATGACTACTTCTGGGACATCCACCTCAAGCGAGCAGCTTGGAAAACTCAAGAGCGACAGTCCACGTGAAGTATCCGTCATAATCGTAGGAGTAGCCTAACAACAAAACTTTTCATCTCGAAAACATGAAAACAGAATGAGTGCTTGAAGTAAAACTTTCTTACTCGGTACTTTGACGTGATAAGCTTAAGTCCAGTTGCAGGATGGAATGATGGACGAGACAGAGATGCACAGCCAGACGAGCTTGTGGTGTGTAAGGCAAAGTGCTATATATTATGTTCTCGCCGTATATAGAAACCTTACTATACAGCAGCAACAAAAGTAGTCGAGTAGTCGCAGCCATAAAGTATCTAAGAGTACGCTACGGAACGATTTAATGTGGAACGACTACATAATACTAATCGCAGGTAAGGCAGCCGTGAGACTGAAATTCGTTGAAAGAATGCTCGGCAAATGTAGTCCAGCCACAAAGGAGATAGCTTACAGATCCCTCGTTCCATCTATATCTGCATTATACTCGTCGGTTTAGTATCAGTACAAGATAGGTTTCACACAGGAAATAGAGAAACTCCAAAGAACAGCAGCACGTTTCGTCAGAGGTTTATCTAGTAAAGGTGAAACCGTCACGGAACTACTAGTATAACCCCAGTGGCAGACGCTACAAGAGAGGCATCGTGCATCACGGCGTGCTTTATTACTATACACGGAGAGGACAAAAGTCATGGAATAGTGTTATGCACATTTACAGAGGGCAGTAGTATCGCGTACACAAGGTATAAAAAGGGCGGTACATTGCGTGAGGCTGTCATTTGTACTTAGGTGATTAATGTGAAAAGTATTCCGACGTGATTATGGCCATACGACGAGATTTAACACACTCTGAACGCGGGATAGTAGTTGGAGCTAGACGCATGGGACATTCAGTGTGGGAAATATTTAAGGCGATTTAATATTTCGAGATCCACAATCTCAAGACTGCGCGGAGAATACCAAATTTCAGGAATTATCTCTCACCACCGATAACGCAGTGGCCGGCGGCCTTCACTTAACGACCGAGAGCTGAGGCTCTTGCGTAAAGTTATCGGTGTTAGTAGACAAGCAACACTGCGTGAATTAACAGCATAAATCAGTGAGGGACGTACGACCGACCTAACCGTTAGGATAGTGCGGCGAAATTTGGCGTTGATGGCCTATGGCAACCTATGCTAACGCACATAACCTGCCGAGCCTCTCCTGGTCTCGTGACCCTATGAATTGGACCCTAGAGTACCAGAAAACCGTAGCTTCAGACGAGTTCCGATTTCAGTTGATAAGAGCTGATGTTAGGGTTCGAGTGTGGCACAGACCTCACGAAGCTGTGAACCCACTTTGTCAACAAGACACAGTGCAAGCTGGTTGTGGCTCCATAATTATGTGGGCTATGTTTACGTGGTGCAATTGAACCTATCATTCACGGCAAATGTTAATGTACGGATACTTGCAGACCATTTGCAGACATTGATGGACTTCATGTCCCCAAACAACGACCTAATTTTTGTGGATTACAATGCGCCATGTTTCCGAGCCATAATTGTTCGCGATTGGTTGGAAGAACATCCTGAACAGTTCATGCGAATGATCTGGCCACACAGATCTCTCGATATGAATCCTATCGAACATTAATGGGACATAATCGACAGGTCAGTTTATGCACAAAATATTGCACCGGCAGCACTTTCGGAGCTGTGGACGGCTAAAGAGGCGGCATGACTCAGTATTTCTGCAATGTACTTCCAACGACTTGTCGAGTCCATGCCACATCGTGTTGCTACACTACCCCACGCAAAAGTATGTCCGACACGATATTAGGAGGTATCTCATGACTTTTGTCACCTCAGTGTAATTCAGCAAGCGTACATTCCTAGAAGAGCCAACCAATATAATCCTTCGCTCTAGATGTATCTCCCGAACACGAGGTCGCCACAGGGTTACCAAATGTCGTTTTTAACGCACGCTTTTCGCGAATGGAACCGGGAAGTAAAGTAAGTGACTGTGGTATGTTTGGCAGATGGTTCAGGGAACCACTTTCAGACTATTTCTTGACCGTTTTACGCAAGAATAGAGCGTGCGGAGAAAGAACACATAAATACTTCCATGTGAGCTCTGATTTCTCTTGGTTTATTACAACGGTCATTCCTCCCTGTGTAGGTGGGAGTCCACAAACCATCTTCGTATTCCGTATGAAGATAAAATTAGAGATATTCGAGCTCACATGGTGATTTACTTTGAGTCGTTCTCTCCGGGAACCATTCGTGAATGGAACAGGAAAAATGCACATCCCACCTCCTCTCCGCTTCCAAGAGAATTATCCAAAGCGCAATGAGAACTTGAATGAGTAGAATAAATATTCAGAGACAGGAGATAAAATTCTAATACAGGCAGGTAATATCCTATGGTCCTCGGCAAACCGCTATACTGCGAAAGTATGTATGTAGATAGCGCTGGAAGAAAAAAAATTAGGGTGGATATAATTTAGTAAACTTACAGCTTTTCCCTGAAAACCACATAGACGTTTATATCATCTGTTTCGTAACGCGAAAGCAAGTAATCATAAAGAATCTTGACATCTCGATAATAGATGAAGAAATCAAGTTGGAAATTATTTGTGAAAGGAAATCTTAAAATTTTCGCATACGCGTAACATTTAAGATTTTTATATCAGAATGGATTTTCCAGCAATCAGTATGTGCCCTAACTTTCAAAACAAAAATAATCCCTGAATATGCCTATTTATAGAGAGTCTGATGCCGATGGGATCCACATGTCCCGCTAAGATCCTCTGCTTTAACTATTTATTCATCAGTCATAGGAATTAGCAATGTCGTGACCATCCCAAATGTTGGTCAGTGCACGCCACAGGACGATTCGTATTGCGTCTTTGGCATGGAAAGCACTTGTCAACGGACAAAAAAGGCCCCATAGATCAGTATCTATCTGCAGTGACGAAGAGCGTTTCGATCATGGCCTTCTCCCTCCCTCCACCTTCCTCCCCAGCGACGTCATAGCGCAGTTAACACATACACGATTTCGTCATCAGGCAGCGGAATGCCAATGCAGATTCCACCTGCGGCATGTACAACTCTACTTATAACCAATCGAACGGATGATCAGAATATCCACAACACATCTAAACACCAAATAGTTATCGTACCATGACTAAAAGTGTATACAATCCTGCGTACACATGACAAAGCAATTTCTCTAACCCACAGTAATAATATCTGTATAACTACAAAGGTGAAAGACAATCGACTTCTTCCAACCCACACCACTGCGGCTACTGTTCCTGTAGCCAGGATCCTAGTATCCATTATTACAACAGGCAACCCATCTTCGTTGATGGCAATATTATGTCCACAATGAATATTTGGCGTCCCAGCAGGAAACACCGTCTCTTATAATAAAAATTCGTGAAGTCACAACACGTCCATTACGACGAAACTTCTGAATATGACTACAGGAATTGTCGAACAAACACGGGTATCCCAAGTGACTTGTCAGATACCGGGAATATACTAGGATCTTAAAATTAGTTGCTTGTCATTCACAGGTCACTAGATGACTCATTCAAATCAGAAAAATGTGAAAATAGCGATATATAGCATGTAATTTTCCAAACAACAACAGTGACTAGTTTAGTTCTCCAGTGAAATGCGGTAGTGTAGCTATGCCAATATGAGGGCATTCTGTATCGTTGGCAAATTTCCACCTTCCCTCTCCTTCTCCTACAATAGCATGAATGATGTCTTGCATTGCCGCCAGATTTCTCCTTCCCCACAACTCTGAAGTCACCAGCCAACTGGACTTCGCATGTAGTAACAGGGAATTCCAAAATTGTCAGGATGTTCAAGATATCACTATTGTACTAAGTGTTAAATGGCAGAAAATTAAAAAATTCAAGCCATCAGACATAGCGCAATTGTCTTAAGAATAAAATCAATCATGGTGAACCTGAGGACAGTTTGTGCGACGTCAGAATACATTATTGTGATCAAGTATGGCAACTTGTGCATATGCAGACAACCTCTATGATGTCGACATCCGAGATGGCGGCCTTGGGCGTATGAGATCAACCTGCAGGTTTGCCAGATCACTTGTTCTAAGCATAGAATATGACCACAGGCTCCATGGTTTTGAGATAATTTATATTAAATATAGAATCCAAGACGGTTACTGCATTTTCCCCGATGTAAAAAGCCACCTGTTCTATTTATAAAAATGTGGTAGCACAGCTGTACCACACACCTCTGACATCTTTTTCACTGAAACAGATTTATATATTTAAACCATTTCCTCCACACAGTTACAAGCTCATTAGTTCTGTTTAAACATTAGCCACCCTAAGCCTAAAATCCCAAGAGCCGAGTGGCCCTAAGCTTAAAACTGTGTGGTGTGGGATAGGATGGAAACAACTAAGTCGTTATTTACACAAATGCAGCACTTGAGGGAACCCTTCAATAGTTGCAAAGTTCCTGAATGCCGCACTGTGCTGCCACCTATAGCTGACTGGACTGGACTGGGTTTTAGCTGCCAATGAGACTGAGTGCGACAGGCAGAATGCCACCATGGGCTGCCAGCACTAACGCCGAGGAGGGTCCCTGGGCCTGGCCACACTTGGTGACTGCATGCTTTTGGCACAGCATCTTGCCAGTGCGGAGGCTCACTTCAGACTGGCTCTAATAGCACAACTGCAGCCAACGCCCTGCACGACATCCCGCGATTTCCATGTACCAGACAGGTCACTTTCACCTTTGCAATGTGTGTATGCACCAGTACACTAGGACCCTAAGGTACATCATGTGGATTGTAAAGTGAACAGATGACTGCTTACTTTACACTACACCTCCACTTCGGTGCAACCTAAGAGTACACAATTACACACTTAAGTCTGCTCTAATTTTAGAACTGTATGGTTCTAGATTCTCAGTCTTATGGAAAACATAGCTTTTAGATGCATTTCTAAGGAATTAACCATGATCCAATGCAAAACAGCTGCCTATTGTGTTAGAGGAACGCAATGCGAATCACTGTTTATGCAATGCATGCTTACATTCTGCATTCAGAAAGGTGAGCATAAGATATGTTCCAGAATTCAACTGCCTCACTCCTGCAGACATCTTGTACGCTCTGCCTGTACCTAATTTAATGTTTGGGCAGTCGCATTCTTGCAGTTATTGCAAGCAGTTTCTGTTTGCCTACCTCACGGGTAGCATAAATCACATCAACAAAGGGTAAGATCCTTAGGACAAACAATAATCTAAAGAAATTACAATGAAATGAACACCCTTAGCTGCCTACAGGCGTTGACATACGGGGCACTACGAATGTAGTGCGGGACAATACGTTGAGAATGTGGGTTTCGCGGGAGGCGTGCCAGAGATAAATCCCTGCAGTCGCCCGCGCTATCCTGTGTCCTCGGTGGCTCAGATGGATAGAGCGTCTGCCATGTAAGCAGGAGATCCCGGGTTCTAGTCCCGGTCGGGGCACACATTTTCATCTGTCCCCGTTGACGTATGTGAACGCCTGTAGGCAGCTAAGGGTGTTCATTTCATTGTAATTTCATTCTAACGAGCTGCTTGGTCACCGATGTCCGATGTATTCGGACACGTCCGAAAGAACAGATACCATCTTAGTAAAAGAATCTAAAGGTTTGTGTGTGTATGTGTGTGAGTGTGTAACAGCTTTCTGAAAAGCAAGTTCTACAATATCATCTCTGTGAGAGATAGTGTCAGCGCAGAAATACCATTTCTCCTACACAGAAACGACAGTGTGGTAGCAATAGGAATATTGGATAAAATTGGCAAGGAACCAATTAAAAACCTTGCCACCGTACAATAGAAAGTGAAATTGGCCATTCGCAAAATGTGTCTGTTGATGGAATAACTGCCTGTAACATTGCAATAGATCTTGATTTCTCAGTGTGCAGGTTGCACTGTAGAGGGACAGCACTACATCACTGCCTCACACCTTTTCAATCTCAACACTTCTCACTTGGACTTACATTCTTATGATTCCCTATAGGTTCTTCTACATGTTGTTCATTACTTCATCAGAAATCCTACGCTCATTACTGCCAAATATGTCTCAGACTCTTCCGCAACAGCAAGAATGTGATGGGATAGTGGTCAACAGCTGCATAAAAGTGCAAGGAACTGCACCAGAAAATATAACTCTTAGACCTTTAGTTTCATTCCCATACATCAACTGTGACAATTTTTGGAATTAGTTATCAAAATATTTTAAAAAATTTACATTACATTACTAAAACCACATGGCACTACTACTGATCTAGAAGTCAAAGTGCACTTGTTGACGACTGATTTATGCTGCTATACAGTGGAAACTACATAATTCTTTGGTGACATAGCATGGCGAACACTTTTGATACACATTTCTATTGTAGGAAGTGAGGATTGTCATGATTTGCACTAAGCGTATACAAATGCTTATCAAAGTCATTCAGACAATGTGATGTTCGAGGCTAGGGTATTAACTTTATCTTGAAGGCCAAAAGTTTGTCAGCTTCTGCTGATAGTGCTAACTTAACACGGTGGGAACTGTATGACACTTAGTCCCACATATCGGCATGTTACAGCACAACTGTAACAAAGAACAGCAGAATTCTAACAAAGTATCCCTGTTACAGCGAAACTGTGACAAAATGTCGCATGGTGTAATGAGAAAACCCCATGTTACAGTATAATTACAGCGAATTCCCCCATGTTACAACAAAACTGGACAAATTAGTTACATATTACATTGACACTGTAACGAATTGACACATGTAGGGGTTACACTCTATAGGGCAAGTGGCCATCTTGGATTCTAAACTTATCACAGGTGACCTACTTCCACAATGACATCAAGAAATACCAGTGTGAGACGAAAAACCAGACAAGCATAGGGGCTGCAGCACCATTAAAATTTATGAAAGCAATAAATAAAATCCACAATTATTACAGAGACTTCATCACATTCCTATATGAGTAAAATTCCGTTTTTTGCATTCTGGATGATTGAAACAGTCACAATAGGGTGTATCCAAGAGTTTATTTGTGAATTTGTTGTGCATTTTGACCAGTTGGCTGTGACTGTGAGCACTAAAACTGTGGAATAAGGATACATAACAGCATTCTGGCTAGTTTACATCTAAGTATCCATGCAATCAGAACATTGCATTTGTGTCTCGACCCTAGTTTGAGGGTGTAGGTTCAGATATCCTGCTACACTTGAAGCAGATTACATTTACGTGTCAGATCCGTCAGGATGTCACATCGTCAGACACCCTAAACCTCAGAAATTACCTCAAACATCATCATGTTACAGCAAAATTGTAACAAATTACCCCATGTTACAGTAAAATTTTAAAAAAACTGCCGATTTTACAGCAAAACTGCAATACAGTGTCAGATATTAAATCAAAATTGGTGCAAAATACTCCAAGTTACAGTAAAACATTAACCAAATGTGCCACTTTTATAGTGAAATTTTAACAAAATGCTTCATATTACAATAAAATTGTAACTAAATACTCCATGGTACAGTGAAACTCTAAAGATATGCCACACTAATTCAGTGAAACTGTAATAAAACAACCTGCGTTACAGTGAAATTGTAACAAAGTATCTAATACACCGTCATGTAGCAGAAAAATTGTAAGAAAGACCCATACTGTAGCAAAAATTGCGACAAAATACTGTATACACTGAAGCTTTCGTTATGAACCATGCAGAACAACTTTGTGTAATTAGGCTGGCGACCGTTTCCTTTTACGTAAATACAGTTAACTTGATTACTAACAGAACCTTGGTACGATTCCTGTTTGTTCTGCTGCTGCTTCCTTTCTATATAAATCTTTAGAGAAACGGAAATAGTCTGATATTTTAGCATTACGCACGCCCACGGCCGAATAAGTAGCCTTTCAGAGGAGTAACATTATCGGTCTATTGCTAATTTAGTAGCAACCAGTAGTGTTATACGTGTTGCCGCGTGACAGGACATTCGTTAATGTCTTGCACAGTAAAATACAGACCATAACATATGTACTAAATGCGAAACAAACGTATTACGAGCACTGAATGCCCAGCGGCACGAACTGGCAGTAAATTCAATAAAGCAAATAAGAGCAAATATTACGGACGTTTAGAAAGTAAACTGTAATTCATATTCAGTATTAAATGGATACAAAAGCAGGAGCAGATAAAAGCGAACATAAAGAGAAAGTAAAGGGCGTACCGAGAAACATCGTGGAGCCTGACAACAGTTACCGAAATGTGTAGCCTGGTAACGCCACAGAACGGCAATTAGCTTACATAGCATGCCACGCGTATGTAAATGATCAGATTCAAATGATGAGCCCATTACAAAGAAAACAACTAAAAAATGGAACAAATAAGAAATATTACGTGGAAGACAGTGGATATGCGAATGAATCGGTTGATATGCTCAATTCGCCACAAATAAAGAACCGAGCAAGACACTTGAGGTAGAATCAGAACATGAAGATACTGTAAGAGCAAAACAATGAAAAAAGTTTTAGCCTGAATGGTATCTTAAACATATTATCAACACAAATTAAAGCACAGTATAGCAGCATTAAGTCAAATTATGCAACAAGTTAGTGGTCTTGATAATCAACTCCAAACACAAGTTAGTAACCTTAATAATCAGCTGAGTGCACAAAAAAAAACCCTGAGAACCGAATTAAAACACAGGGTATAGATAGTAGTAAACAGGTCGAAAAAGTAGACGAAAAAGTAGAAGTTTTGAGTACTGCCTACTGCCGTCAGAGACACAAAACTTGAAATAAACGCAATAAATACCAATGTGGCCACCATGCAGGGCAGATCAATGATATCAACGAAAGATTCGATTTATAGATCATGAAGATCCAAGAAAATGTAGAACGTTTGGCAGGAACGAAAGTAGATGAAAAAGTTTTCGGTCTGAAAACAGAAATTGTTGACGAACGTAGAAATGAAATTTCACATGTGAGGGGGACATTGGTTGATTGTGAGAAAGAAATAAGCAAACAGGTAAATATTTGCGAACAGCAGTGAGGCAAAAACACTTCGAAAATTCAAGTCAAGCTCTGCGACCTAAGAAAATAAGAAACAATCCCAGTTGTGTCAATGATACGATACTCATAAAAGACTATTAGAGGCTGAAGAATGCTTTGATCCTGTCAAATGACATATGGCTGGCACCCATTAGATTTTCTGAAAAATTTCGAAATAATTTTTCCCATATATTTAACATAACAGGAAAAGATTAACGTTGTTATCAGTGAATTAGCAGCTGATGCTAAACGATGGGAAATAACTTCGAACACTGATAAGATGACGTTTAACGAATTCAAGCAAAAGTTTACCAAGGAATACTGGTCAGAACAAAAACAAGATCGTCTATTGCGAGAATTCATAATGGACAGATTGTATGACAATACGAGCAGTGACTCCATGATAGATTTCTGTTAATCCTGGTTCTTAAAACGGACACACTTACGAAGTAGACGATCCAAATCCGAGATTATTTGGGAGCTATTAAACAAGCTGTCACAGGATTCGAAGAGATACGTAGAAAGCGATCATAAAAGCCTTCCGCAGTAATAATAACGATAGGTGTAATCACAATGACAACGAACAAAATGACGGCGATAGGTATCGCGATAGTACAGTTCAACAAGGTAGGGGCAGTAGTCGAGTACTTCAACCGCTCGCGTTACAGGATTTGCACCGCGAGTTTATCACAGCAGCACAGAGCCCGTCCGGTTAGCGGTGCGGTCTGACGCACTGCTTTCCGGGCGGGAAGGCGTGCCGGTTCCTGGCCTGAATCCGCCCGGCAGATTAGGTCGAGGTCCGGTGTGCCGGCCAGCTTGTGGATGGTTTGTAAGCCGGTTTTCCATCTGTCTCGGCAAATGCGGGCTGGTTCCCCTTATTCTGTCTCAGTTACACTATGTCGGCGACTGCTGCGCAAACACTCTCTCCACGTAGGCGTACACGATCATTACTCTACCACCCAAACCTAGGGGCTACACTCGTCGGGTGTGAGACGTTCCCGGGGGTCCACTGGGGTCCAAACCACACAATAACCCTGGGTTCGGTGTGGGGCGGCAGACGGGTGAGTGGAATGCTGTAGCCTGTTGTGGGGTTGAGAACCACTGAGGGCTACGGCAGGGACGAAGCCTCTCCGTCGTTTCTATGTCCTCAGTTCCATACATCACAATCACGGCAGCACGCGGAAAACTGAAGCCCACGTATCGTGTATGTTGCGGGCCAAACTAACGTGGATAGATTTTTAAGGTCCAAACGTAAGAAACAATACCGGTGTTGATGTAATTAATTTAGCACTCGAGACAACGAATGTGAAACAAACCAAGGCGCTGCAAGCGAAGCAACAGACGTGCCCAGGAATGAGTGACGGTAAGTAGGCGATGAAACGTATACTTGCTAGCGGACAGAGCGCTCGTCAGTAAGGAATAAGTCACATCAATCAGCTGTCCGTATGAAAGCTGTAGTTACAGCAGCACGACGGTTTGAGGGCGTCATAGTAGAATGCAGTGACCCCACAGCGGCTGATAACGACTACGTAGCAGCAGAGAACCTGAACTTATTCGTAGGCGAGGAAGAAAGCACTGACAACATTCCAAATGGTAAAATCTGTGAAAATGAGTTGTCAGGGATTGAAAACTGGTACGAACAGATTGGTGATTTGTACCAAGAGATAAATCAATGCGAATGTGAGGACTTCAGAATGAATTATGCGATCAAAAGTTTAGGTGGTAATGGAAGGAGGAAAAAGAACGTCGAGAATAAGACGTGGCCAGATAGTAAGGAGAAAATGGAAGTACGTAGCGCAGCGCAAAGTACGTAAGGCGGCCAATAATACTGGTTAGGGAATTTAGTATTCCGAGTCTCAAGAGTGTGCCGAGAATATCCCTCGCCACGGGCAACACTATGGCCGACGGCCTTTACTTAACAGCTGAGAGCAGCGGCGTTTGCGCCGACCTCTCAGTGCTAAGAACAAGCAACACTGCATGAAATAACCGCAGAAATCAATGTGGCTCGTACGATCGACGTATCTTTTAGAATAGTGCGGCGAAATTTGGCGCAGACAATCGACGCAAGTGCCTTTGCTAACAGCATATCACTTGCAGTGCCTTTCCTGGGCTCGTGATCATATCGGTTGGACCCTAGACGACTATGAAACCTTGGTCTGGTAAGATAGTACCGATTTTAGTCGGTAAGAGCTGATGGTAGGATTCGAGAATGGCATAGACCCCACGAAGACGTGGTCCCGCGTTGTCAAGAAGGCACAGTGCAAGCTGGTGGTGGCCCCATATGCTGTGGGTCCAACTGAACAATTGTTCATAATTGGTTTGATGAACATTCCGGACACTTTGAGTGAATGATTTGGCCAGCCACGTCACCCAGCATGAATCCCATTGAACATTTATGGGACATAATCAAAAGCTCATTTTGTGTAAAAAATTCTGCACTCGGATCACTTTCTCAATTATGGACAGCTACAGAGGCACCACGGCTGAATATTTCTGCAGGGGACTTCCTGTGGTGTCACCGCCAGACACCACGCTTGCTAGGTGGTAGCTTAAATCGGCCGCGGTCCATTTAGTACATGTCGGACCCGCGTGTCGCCACTGTGTGATCGCAGACCGAGCGCCACCACAAAGCAGGTCTCGAGATACGGACTAGCACTCGCCCCAGTTGTACGACGACTTTGCTAGCGACTATACGGACGAAACCTTCCTCTCATTTGCCGAGAGACAGTTAGAATAGCCTTCTGCTAAGTCCATGGCTACGACCTAGCAAGGCGCCATTAGCCTTACATAGTTTGATAATTATCGTATAAATGTCTCAAGAAGAACGTTGTAAACCAACAAAGAATTAAAGTTAAGTATTCGAGGAGCTGCATACTTTTCTTATTAGCATTCAATAGTTATCCTGTTCCAGACTTCACGCCAGTCGGCGCGTGTGTACGCGTGCCTTTCTTTCGGCTACCCGTCACTGTGGACTGGCTGCCTTAGCAGTCCACATCACTTCCAACGACTTATTGAGTCCATACCAGGTCGAGTTGCTGCCCTACACTGGGCAAAAGAAGGCCCGATCCGAAATTAGGAGGTATCCTATGACTTTCTTCAGCTCATTGTACAGTTCCCCACAACATGCCATCTATTGCGCTACTACTTCTTTTCCGTACATACAATATAATTTTTGGTTCTGATGTGGTTTTTCAGTGTTGCTCCATGATTCCATTTGGTGAGATAAACTGTCCAACATCACTCAACAGAACGACGTCGTAGGGAAGGAAGTGGTCATCAGCCTGAATACATATTTACGCAAGAAGACAAATTTATTGTGCAAGAGTTCTCGTTCAGGAAGCTGACGAAGTGGAAGGCGCCAGCCAGTACCTCTGAGATGCAAAGCTGAGAAATCTTGCTGCTCAACATCAGGGCCCTGGAGCAACTGACCAAGCAAGAAAACCTGTGGATTGAAGTCATCGACACCCAACGTCGAAATGCTGCTGCTCTAGCCTGCTGTGAGCTCCAGGGTTGGAGGGTGTTGTTGGGTTGGGTTGTTTGGGGGAAGAGACCAAACAGTGAGGTCATCGGTCTCATCGGATTAGAGAAGGACGAGGAAGGAAGTCGGCCGTGCCCTTTCAGAGGAACCATCCCGGCATTTGCCTGGAGCGATTTAGGGAAATCACGGAAAACCTAAATCAGGATGGCCGGACGCGGGATTGAACCGTCGGCCTCCCGAATGGGAGTCCAGTGTGCTATCCACTGCGCCATCTCGCTCAATCCCAAGGTTGGAGACCTGCTGCTGGAGAACTACTAACTAATGGGCTCACATAAATAGATGAGGTCTGCCTGCAGTCCTCTTTGTGCTACAACACTATTGGGTCTCCTGCTGGGCTACCTTCCTTTGCTGGCAACTTCCCTGGTGTGCAATGAGTTGGAGTCTGGGCTGACTTGCTGCGATACAGCCTGTACTTAAGAATGCGCTGGGCACATTTCAACAATTGTTGAGAGGTTTAAAGTCACATCATTGTATGGGCAACTTAGACTAAGTTATTGTTTCCTTCAAGGATATGAAGGAACAAATGCAGTGCTGGAAGAAGTATTTAAGACGTTGCATGTGGCAACCTTAAAGGTAGGCGTCGAACAGTGACACTTTATGTTGAAGGAAGTGAACTAACTAGTCCATGTAATTCGACAAGTAAGTGTAAAGACAGATCCAATATTGATATGTGCAGTGCATGAGTTCCCAATACTGAAAATTGTGAAGCAACTATATAGTCATCCTAATGTTCTTGAATTATTATGCTTAATTTGCAAAAGGGATTTGTTAACATTGCCATATTACTGACACGTTTATTGAAGTTGAGTGTGAAATTTCGGTGGGTGGCTGCGTGTAAAGTTGAGTTCGAGGCATTGAAGGGGACATTAACAACTAGCCTAACTAGCCTGTATTAATATTCAATAATTTATGAAGAAGAATTTATCCTGTACCGTGACATAAGTAAGCAGGCTGTCAGTTGTGATTTAAGCCGGAAATTAAATCAAAATGTACACCGAGTAACATACACATCAAGACAGTTAAATAAAGCCAACTGAAATTAATTCACTATATAGAAGGAAATTCCGAGTTTAATATATGGGGCAGTCAAATGAAAATGAGACAGATTCGTAAAGAGTAAGTAAACTGTTTATGTTTTCAAAAGTAATTGTTGTAGTTGTTAATACATTTATCTTACTGTGAGATAAGGAGGTCAGTGACTTCATGGAATAGGGTTTTAGTTGCCTGAAGAACCATGATTGTACGCAGGGTGCACCTCTCATCCGAAGCAAATCGACAACCACGAATATCGTTCTTCAGGTTCCAGAAATATGGAAATCGCATTGGGAGAATTTGAATTTGTTTGGATGATATGTAAGGGCTTCTGCAGCATAGGCGAAGTAAACTTGACCAGATTACTCTGAATACACTACAGAAATTTCGGACTGAACGAGCCAAGAGCAGTGGTGACAGTCATCCCTCTCCAACAGTGCATAGATTTTGCAAGGTTCCATTGCCACACAGACATCAGCGGCTGAACATTCGTACCTCAACTGAAACTATTATTTTCCTTTTATTTCTTAGTTTAGTGGTGCCAGAATAATTATCTCTGTTATACTTTTCTGTAGAATGTGTGAGAACACGCAAGTCGTTATAGGCACTGAAAGCTGGCTAAAGCTGGAGATAAGATCATCCGAAATTTTTGAGAAGTACCTACCGGAATTCAGAAAGGATGGGCCAAATACAGTCTGTGGTGACGTGTTGGTTGCTGTTAGAAAAGTTCAAAGAAAGCTGAGTTCAATTTCATACACATACCAGGATCATACAGTTATAGTTGGAGATGACTTTAATTTACCCTAGATATTTTGGCGAAAATACCTGTTTAAATGGATTAATTATTTCCTGTCTGAGAGGTCACAGTTCGTAGTAACTGACTGAAAGTCACATAGTAAAACCGAAGTTATTTCTGGTGTTCCCCCGGGTACAGTTATAGGCCCTCTGCTTTTCTTTATCTGTATAAACGATTTAGGAGACAATCTGAGTAGCCATTTCACATTGTTTGCAGGTGACAAAGTCGTTTTTCGTCTAGCAAGTCATCAGAAGATCAAAACAAATTGCAAAACGATTTAGATAAGATATCTGCATGGTGCGAAAATTGGCAATTGACCCTAAATAATGAAAAGTGTGAGGTAATCCACACGAGTTGTAATACTAACTCGTTAAACTTCGGTTGCATAATAAATCAATCAAATTTATAGGCTGTCAATTTAACTAAATACTTAGGAATTACCATTAAGAATAACTTATATTGGAAAGAACCCACAGAAAATTTTGTGGGGAAGGTAAATCAAAGACTGCGTCTTATTGGCAGAACACTTAGAAGATGCAGCGGATCTAGTAAATAGTTGCCTATACTACACTTTCCCGTTCTCTTTTCGAATACTGCTACTCAGTGTGGGATCCTTACCAGATAGGATTAACGGAGTATATCGAGAAAGTTCAAAAATGGGCTACACATTTTGTATTATGGAGAAGTAGGGGAGATAGTGTCACGTACATAACACAGGATTTGGAATGGAAATCATCAAAACAAAGGGGTTTTTTGTTGTGGTGGAGTCTTCTCATGAAATTTCAATCACCAACTTTCTCCTCCGAATGCAAAACCATTTTGTCGAGGCCGGGCTACATAGAGATAAATGATCATCATAATAAAACAAGGGAAATCAGACTTCGCACAGAAAGATACAGATGTTCGTTTCTCCGTGCGCTGTTCGAGAGTAGAATAATAGAGAATTAGTGTGAAGGTGGTTCAGTGAACCCTCTGCCAGGCACTTATGTGAAATTGTCAGAGTGACCATGTAGATGTAAATGTGGAAGGTAGTGATGTGGAGCAATATGTAAAAGATAGTATTCCATCCGCTCAACGAACAGATCTGAGTCACCAAAGGATACAATTTCAGAGATTTCCAGAATTGGAAAAACCTTTTCAAATGATATGAATTGGATTATTGGGACTCTTTAGTATAAATTTAGCGGGTATAAGTATGGACTGACGATGACAGATTATTTTTCGAGAAAACTTGTAATGACAACAATACTAAATCAAAAAGTGAGTACTGTAGCTAAGCCATTGTTCACAACTGGTTACTTAAGTTTGGTATACCAGAAACTGTAGTCTCAGATCAAGGTATTATCTTTGCGCCTGACCTGATGAAACAATTCTGTCTTCTATTGAAAGTAAAGAAACTGCGTGCCAGTTCGTTCCACCCACAGGCTAATGGTCGTACAGAATAAGTCCACCAAACCACAGTGGAGATGTTAAGTCACTACGTGAACAGTCAAAATTTAGAGTGGGATATCAATTAACCTACGTGTTGAGTGATTACAACTTTAAAATGGTAACATCTTGTGTGTGACATTCTTCTAGTGTTGGTCTTACAGTTGTTGCCTTACGAGAAATTCAGCTTGCCGTTGCAACAGATAATGATGTCCAGCATCCACTATTAAAGTCAGCACAGCGGCCAGCACTGACTGATAGTACAGGGATCTACCAACCCGGCTCGAGTTCAGTGCAGAAAATGCCCTAAAGCTCCAGCATCGCATGAATCTGACGGCGTACCGTACGGGTGGGCCAGGCTCAGAATTCATCATGACATCACGGCATCCGACATCGCTGTTCACGTAAGGAGACAACAAGGGCAGTGATCTGGGTGGATTTGAGTAGTTTCTGTAACGGCGTGTAACTGGAACACGCAAATCGCGGTCGCTGTTATCTCTAAGCAGAGCTACCGACGGGGCGTGTCTACCTCGGCAGCGGGCGGCAAACTGTCGAGCAGGGTGTCACCGACTTCTGCTCTGAGCTCATGCAGCGTCCTCGGCAACCGCAAGTCCGCTATTGGATTCAGCGGACTCCTTCACGGATTACGTAGACACCAGCCGTCACAGAAAACACCGCAACGACTTGCATTGTGATTAATAATTGAAATAATCTTGAATACTGTTTGATTTCGTCTAACGACGCCACACAGGTCCTCTGTCTGCATCCTGACAGAACAATGGGCGATCACTATAAAACCTATTTCAGATGTAATGTTAGAACAACTCGCGCGAAAACATCCATTATGTTGTGTTGAGAGCCGGCCGGAGTGGTCGAGCGGTTCTAGGCGCTACAGTCTGGCACCGCGCGACCGCTATGGTCGCAGGTTCGAATCCTGCCTCGGGAATTGATGTGTGTCATGTCCTTAGGTTAGTTAGGTTTAAGTAGTTCTAAGTTCTAGGGGACTGATGACCTCAGAAGTTAAGTCTCATAGTGCTCAGAGCCATTTGAACCATTTTGGTGTGTTGAGGTCCCTTCGCCAGTTCCAGAAACTGGATCTGGGATACGTTTACAATGATTCCTATTTACGTCTTCAATGTTTCTCGCAAAAACAGTAGAAACAACTATAATAGGTGTGGGCAGCAGAGACGTGGGATCATGTAGGGCACAGTGCGGCTAAGGAGAGTCCGAGATCTACGCGATAATTTTTAGCCGCTTAGTGTAAACAGCTGCCTCATTAACTATTGTGAGATTTGAAGCTTGTAATCTGTGGCATTAACTATTATGATCCTGTCATTCCTTACTGAAATATTTTTTCTGTGTTAAAAACATGAATGAACTATTCAGCACATTATTTCCCTCAAAATTTCTTATAACAGCAGAGTCTGTAAACACTTCATATCGTTTTACAATTTCTGCCACTTCTTTTAGAGAATTCCAAGTGTGTTTAAAATCAGAGCAAGACGTCCATAACATTGTTAAGAAAGTCATCTTTTATAATCGCTCACATACAAGCATGAAACTTAAGAATCAACTATTTCGATCACTATGAAATGTGTACGCATCTGAAGGTGCCTGCCAAGATAACAAAGGGATCCACTCCGTTCCTCCATGTTCCATAACAACCTACGGTTAACAGAAGAAAACTCTGAAGAAGCTGTCTCAAGTGCTGATTAGGGACCAATGTTAAACTGGCAGCCCTAGGAATAATCATTTCCTTTCGGTGTTACATAGAGATATGGCTACATTCGCAACACTAGCTACGATGTACTGTACTTCAGTTGAGATGAGAATCTTGCTGGAAGTACTGACATTAATTTGTAATGCCTGCGTAAGCATCAGAAAACGTTACAAAAGCAGGTTATGGATCTGAATCTGAATCTGTCTATATGCGAGTCTACGCGAATGTCTCTGAAACAAAGCCCTCATTTTAGTCTTTTACTCCCATCCCTCTTCATCCTACTTTCTTTCTCTCTCTCTCAATTTTTCCGACTCTCGGCCCAAGAAGCAGGTAATGTTACTTCTGTCAACACAGAGCAGAAAGTAGGAAAATGTAGGATACTTGAAATCTCTGCAGTCATTGTTGCTACAAATAAGCAGTTTCGAAAGTAGCTACTAGTCCCCAGTCCCCAAGTTTGCGTATAATGACAGAGCTTTCGGGCGCGAGAAGCAGTCTCAGAGCTGTGTCAAAAGGACTGCATAAGGTCAGCAGTCGTCGCACGAAATGGAACAGCGCGTTGCACGGCTTATGTGGAAGAGTGCGCGCAGAGCTCCACAAAAAAAGGACAAAAGCGACTGCAGCGTATATCAGTAGGCGCACCATCCGGCAGACGACGTGCGCACGGCCCCGCCGCAGATACGGCTTTTAGCCTCCCCAGCTGTCGCGCGCTATGTAGTCGTATAGCTATCAGCCCTTTTCCTTCTCCTAAGCTGACCGCAGGAAAAGTAATTGCTCTCTCAATTATGCACACCAACAGTATGTCGCATGACAACGGGTTGAATCTCGGTGGCGCTTTTTTTTTCCAACGGTTAAAAAGAAATGAAAATCAAATCAAGTGCAGTTTCATAAAGGCCCACTCACTAAATATCTTAATACAAGAATTAATAATTACTTATAATCATTTTATTGTCATTTCAGTTCTTTAAATATTCACTACGTATAGTACAAAGCCTGGCTGCAAAACGCTTCTATCTACAATATGCCTAAAATATGAGAATGGTCAGATAAAAACGGCGAAGAGCATTAAATGCTTTGGATTGCATCAGTTGATAATAACATGTCACAAAATTGATTAAATTAATAGACAAATCCATATTGTAACGCCACACACCAAGTTCCACAGCAGAAAGAATTATTACTATTATTATTATTCAAAAAATGGTTCAAATGGCTCTGATCATTATGGGACTTAACTACTGTGGTCATCAGTCCCGTAGAACCAGAACTACTTAAACCTAACTAACCTAAGGACATCACACACATCCATGCCCGAGGCAGGATTCGAACCTGCGACCGTAGCGGTCGCGCGGTTCCAGACCGTAACGCCTAGAACCGCTCGGCCACTAAGGCCGGCAATTCAGAATTAAAAGCCAAGGTTGCAGTCACCTTAGTCAATATTAAAACCATGGGGAAAATGGCTGAGGCGGAAACGCAATCGTCAAACTGAAGACGAAAATTCTGAAACGACAAAAAAGGTGACCGTGCAGGAACGAAACACCACAAAACACCAGCGAAGCCGAGTCTTCAGGATAAGGGAAGCAAATGAACTCACCAAACCTCAGCAGCAAACAGTGTATATATACCGGCGTTCACAGGCATGTGTATTACTAATTAACAAATAATGTAGTCGATGAAATGCGAGGCGTAGAGGACGCGGAGTCAAGTGAGGTAAAAGCTGAAGCTGATGGCAAGGGCCGAGTGACGTTGCTACTGGTGAGGGTGAAATGAATCAAACGACTTATGTAAGCAGATATAATTGAAATAATAAAATGCACAACAAGAAGTGATATAAAAACTAGAAATTAAGTTGTGAGCCTATAAAAGCAATTGCTATTACATAAGCAGGAAATCAAAAATAATATGAATTATGAAATATGACACTGACAGCAATTTTTTTTGTGGTTTTAGGGCGCACAACTACAATGGTCATTAGCGCCCAGACTAAGTTAGGAATGCACCGCGAGGCACAAGGTTAAAACAGCAACTAAAAGGGACGATACTATAAAGGACATAGACAGGCAGAGGATTAAAAAAAAAAAAAAAGCATAATCAAATGTCCTTAGACTGGTTTGTCAAGTTCATAAAACGAAGAACGCGAGCAGCTGCTCCTGGGTCATCCGCTAAAATGGCATCCAGAATACATGGCAGGCCAAGATCAAGACGCAGTGTATTAAAATCCGGACAGGACGTTAAAATGTGGCGGACCGTCAGCAATTGCCCACATGGGCAGAACGGCGCCGGCGCAGCCGTCAGTAGATGGCGATGGCTGAACCGGCAGTGTCCAATTCGTAACCGGGCCAAAACGACCTCCTCCCGCCGAGAAGGGCGTGAGAAGGACGTCCAAGCCGCGGGAAGAGGTTTCAAGGCCCGAAGCTTGTTGTCCGTAAGTGCAGCCCAATCGGAATGCCATAGCGATAAAATGCGCCGACAAATGACCCTGCTACAATCTGATGAAGGGACACAACAAGAAGCTGTCCGAGGCTGGAGGATCGCAGCCTTGGCCGCGGCATCTGCAGCTTCGTTCCCAGGGATACCGACATGGCCAGGAACCCACATAGAGCTGACCGGAGAACCGTCGTCCACGAGCTGTTGAAGAGAGCGTTGGATCCGGTGCACGAAAGGGTGAACCGGATACGGATCACTGAGGCTCTGGATGGCGCTCAGGGAATCGGAGCAGATGACATAAGCAGAATGTCGGTGACGGCAGATGTAAAGAACAGCATGGTAGAGGGCAAAGAGCTCAGCTGTGAAGACCGAACAATGGCCATGGAGCCGGTATTTGAAACTTTGTGCCCCGACAATAAAGGAACACTCGACCCCGTCATTGATCTTAGAGCCATCTGTATAAATGAAGGTCATATTAATGAACTTCGAACGAAGTTCGACAAAACGGGAGTGGTATACCGAACAGGGGGTAACCTCCTTTGGGAGCGAGCTGAGGTCAAGGTGAACGCGAACCTGAGCCTGGAGCCAAGGTGGTGTGTGGCTCTCGCCCACTCTAAAGGTTGCAGGGAGTGAAAAATCAAGGTGTTGAAGGAGGCGACGAAAGCGAACTCCAGGGGGTAGCAGGGCAGAGACATACAACCCGTATTGACGGTCGAGAGAGTCGTCAAAAAAGGAACGATAAGACGGGTGGTCGGTCATTGACAGTAGCCGACAGGCATACCGACAAAGCAGTATATCGCGCCGTTAGGTGAGTGGCAATTCACCGGCTTCAGCATGAAGACTCTCGACGGGACTAGTATAAAACGCTCCGATCGCAAGACGTAAACCCCGATGTTGTATGGAGTTGAGGCGGTGTAAGATGGACGGCCGTGCAGAGGAGTATACGAAGCTCCCATAATCCAGCTTGGAGCGGACGATCGACCGATATAGGTGAAGTAGGACGGTTCGATCCGTTCCCCACGACATACCACTGAGAACACGGAGGACATTTAGAGAACGGGTACAACGGGCAGCCAAATATGACACATGTGGAGACCAGCTAAGTTTCCTGTCAAATGTAAGACCTAAAAATTTTGTTATCCACGAATGGGAGAGCAACAGGACCGAGTCGTAAGGACGGTAGGAGAAACTCTTTGTAGCGCCAGAAGTTAACACATACCGTCTTCTCGGCAGAAAAACGGAAGCCATTGGCGACACTCCAAGAGTAAAGACGGTCAAGAGAACGCTGAAGACAGCGCTCCAGGAAACATGTACGCTGAGGGCTGCAATAGATGGTAAAATCGTCCACGAAAAGGGAGCCTGATGCATCAGGTGGGAGGCAATCCATTATTGGATTGATCGCTATGGCGAAGAGAGCGACTCTCAAAACTGAGCCCTGTGGCACCCCATTCTCCTGGCGAAAGGTGTCTGACAGGACAGAACCCACACGTACCCTGAACTGTCGACCCATTAAAAAGGAACGAATAAAAAGAGGGAGGCGACCGCGAAGGCCCCATGTATGCATGGTGCGGAGAATGCCCGCCCTCCAACAGGTGTCGTAAACCTTCTCCAAATCAAAGAACACAGCCGCGTCGGGCGCTTCCGCAAGAAGTTATTCATAATGAAGGTCGACAAGGTAACCAGATGGTCAACAGCAGAGCGGCATCTACGAAATCCACATTGTACATTGGTAGGTAGGCGTCGAGATTCGAGCAGCCAAACCAAACGTGAGTTAACCATTCGCTCCATCACCTTACTGAGACAGCTGGTAAGCGAGATGGGTCGATAGCTGGAAGGCAAGTGCTTGTCCTTCCCCAGCTTAGGAATCGGTACAACTATAGACTCGCACCAGCATGCGGGAACATGTCCCTCAATCCAGATGCGATTATAAGTACGAAGAAGGAAACCTTTACCCGCAGGAGAAAGGTTTTTCAGCATCTGAATATGAATAGAATCAGGTCCTGGAGCGGAGGACCGTGACCGGGCAAGTGCCTTTTCGAGTTCCCGCATGGTGAATGGGGCATTGTAACTTTCACGACTCGAGGAGCGGAAGTTAGGTGGCCTAGCCTCCTCTGCCTGTTTTCGAGGGGGGAAGGCAGGGTGGTAATGAGCGGAGCCCGAAACCTCTGCGAAAAAGCGGCCGAAGGCGTTGGAGACATCCTCAGGGGCCACAAGAACGTCATTCGCGACCGTCAAGCCAGAAACTGGTGAGTGGACCTTAGTGCCAGATAGCCGGTGCAGGCTACCCCAGACAACAGAAGAAGGAGTAAAACTGTTGAAGGTGCTTGTGAAAGCAGCCCAGCTGGCTTTCTTGCTTTCTTAAATAATACGATGACACCGCGCACGTAATCGTTTATAACTGATACAATTCGCCACTGTAGGGTGGCGTTTAAAGGTGCGTAAAGCACGTCGACGAGTACGTAAAGCGTCTCAACATGCTGCGGTCCACCAGGGGACCGGTACGCAACGTGGAGAAGAAGTAGTGTGAGGGATGGAATATTCATCAGCAGTGAGAATGACTTCCGTGAGGTGTGCGACCTGACTATCGCAGCTTGTGAAGGTTTGATCCTGAAAGGTCGCCCTGGAAGAGAAGAGCCCCCAGTCTGCTTTGGAGATGTTCCAACTAGTTGAGCACGGAGAGGGGGTATGATGCAGGAGATGGATAACACACGGGAAGTGGTCGCTCGAATATGTATCAGAAAGTGCATACCACTCAAACCGGCGTGCAAGTTGGGTAGTACATATAGAGAGGTCTAAATGGGAATAGGTGTGAGTTGTGTCCGAAAGAAAAGTGGGGGCGCCAGTATTGAGGCAGATAAGATTGAGCTGGTTGAAAAGGTTTGCTAACAGGGAGCCCCTCGGGCAGGATGATGGAGAGCCCCAAAGGGGATGGTGGGCATTGAAGTCTCCAGTTAACAAAAATGGTGCAGGTAGCTGAGCAATAATTTGCATCATATCTGCCCTGGTAACGGCAGACGACGATGGAGTGTAAACGGTACAAATGGAAAATGTAAAAGTGGGGAGAGTAATTCGGACGGCAACTGCCTGCAGGCCGGTGTGCAATGTGATGGGATCGTAGTAAATATTATCCCGGACCAGCAACAAAACCCCTCCATGAGCCGGAATACCTGCCACAGGGGGTAGGTCAAAACGCACAGAAGTGTAGTGTGCCAAGGCAATTTGATCGCATGGGCGTAGCTTCGTTTCCTCGAGGGCTACGACGAGCGGACGGTGCAAGCGGAGCAGCAACTTTAAGTCCTCTCGGTTGGAGCGAATGCTGCGAATATTCCAGTGAATAAGTGCCATCGTGAGAAGAAAAAGAAAAAGAAGATGCAAGAAGGGGTCACCTCGAAGGCCGCTGAGGGCCTGGCTTCGAGCGAGCACTGCCGCCGCTATCAGTAGGCGGACAGTCATCGTCCATTGGTTCTATAGGTTCATCGGCCATCTTGTTAAGATGGCCGGGAGGGGGAGCTTCCTCCGCCGGTGAACGGCCAGATGTTCGGCTACCAGCGGTGCGGCCAGGCGAAACGGATGACGACCTGGGGCTGCAACCGCTGGGTGGCACAGGAGAAGAAATGCGCCGTGGCGGAGAAGGAGAACTGTGCTTCCTATGAGCCTTCTTGGAAGGTCGTTTAGTGGAAGTACTGGTCGATGGCTGGGAGTTCGAGGTACGTAGGAAGTCTGCACGGGATGGTTCCTTCTTGAAGGCCCGTGCATCTGACTTCTGGGTCTTTGTCTTGGCAGAAGCTGATGAAGGTGCTTGTGTCTAAGGGGTGACGGGAGGAAGAGGAGACGTCGACCGGGCGATCTTAGCACTGGCCGAACGGACGACCGTAGTGCTGAATGTCAGATCGCATGTCTGCGTCGCCACCTCCCTGGTAGGCCGAGGAGAGGCAAGGACAGTACTGTATTTCCCCGCTGGGAGCAACGTGGGCTTCCTACTAGCAAATAGCTTGCGAGCAGCCGAGGTGGACACTTTCTCTTTGACCCGAATTTCCTGTATACAGCGTTCTTCCTTGTAGATGGGACAGTCGCGGGAGGACGCTGCATGGTCACCCTGACAGTTCACACAACGAGGAGACGGAGGTGGACAGTCACCCTCATGGGCATCCCTGCCACAAGTGACACATTTAGCCGCATTGGAACAAGACTGGTGAGTGTGATTAAAACGCTGACACTGGTAGCAGCGCGTAGGTGTCGGGACATAGGGGCGAACAGAAATAACCTCGTAGCTCGCTTTGATGCGCGACGGCAGCTGAACACTATCAAAGGTCAAGAAAAGTGTCCGGGTCGGTACAAGGTCATTGCTGACCTTTTTCATGACGCTTTGGACAGCCGTTACGCCCTGCTCAGCGAGGAAAGACTGAATCTCCTCGTCAGTCAATCCGTCGAGTGATCTTGTATATACCACACCTCGAGATGAATTCAAAGTGCGGTGAGCCTCCACCCGGACAGGGAACGTGTACAGGAGTGTGGCCCGAAGTAGTTTTTGTGCCTGAAAGGCGCTCTCAGTTTCTAGTAACAAGGTACCGTTACGCAACCTGGTACAAGACTTGACAGATCCGGCTATGGCATCTACGCCCTTCTGAATAACGAAAGGGTTGACAGAGGAAAAATCCTTTCCGTCCTCAGATCGAGAAACTACGAGGAACTGTGGGGCAGGCGGTAGTACTTTTGTCACTGGTGGCTGGTCAAGTTTCCGTTTTTGGGCAGAAGTCGAGAGAGAAGAAGAAGAGAAATCCATTGCGGAGGAATCCCCCATGATTGCCAGCGTCTCCGATGGCGCGCTCCTTCCTTGTGGGGACCCTCTCAGAGGGCACTCCCGCCTTAGGTGAATGTTTACACCTCAAGTCACACCTCCCGAGAAACGGACGGAGGGACCAGTCGGCATGGTCGGAAGGTGTCAACTCAGGCAATAACCCCTCCCTGGGCCTGGCCTTTACCAGGGGGTACGTGCGTGCCTTACTTGTCTACCCAGGGCGGGGAATTACGCGTTACCCCGTCACCGGCTACGCGTGCGAACGCGTGGGTCGGCCTCCAGGCACGCACAGGGAGGAAGGAAGAAGAAGAAAAAGAAGAGAGAGAGGGAGAGAAAGGACAGACTGTCTCAAACGCTGAGGCGGAGACCAGAGAAGGCAAGGAGAAGAAGGCAAGGAGAAGAAGGCAAGGAGAAGAAGGCAAGGAGAAGGAGGCAAGGGAAAGAGTAAGTAAGACAGTGAGATGGAGAAGAACAAAGAAAGGAACCAACCAAAGGAAGGAAGAAACCAGAAGAAGTGAAAAACCAAAATGACCGCAAATATAGGTCGTGGAACCGTCCGTCTCCGGACGCAGGCGCTAACTACCCCCTTGAGGGGGAGGGACTCCTTTTAGTCGCCTCTTACGACAGGCAGGAATACCTCGGGCCTATTCTAACCCCCGGACCCGCAGGGGGATTTAACAGCAATGACTGGTAAGATGTAAATAACAATAAATTAACAATTAAAATGGTTACTAGCAAAATAGTAATGGTATATGCAAATCTTCAAATAAATTAATAAAAAGGAATAGAAAAAACATAGGAAGAAAAAATTATGAAACAAGTATAAGGAAGGGGAAAAAAGGGCGAGGGGTGGAGAGGGAAGAGAGGGAAGGGAAAATACGATGGGTAAGAAGCGAGGGGAAAGAGGAGGTGGGTGTATAACATAGGAAAGTTAATAGTTTAGATAGGTTCGCGAATCAAAATTTTTATATAATAATTCCTTTGTCACGTTCTGAAGTTAACCAGTGATGGTCTAAGAGTGCGAAACGCGTTAATAATCAATAAATATCGTAAAAGTGACTGTCTTCTATTTGGAATACTTACTATGAATGTGTCTTTCTTACAAACAGTGTGTGTCATCTAATCTAATTTATTCGTAGTGGACGGCGAATGTAGTAATTGTGTTCAGTTAGTCGACAGTGGGATTAATATTAATCGTAACGTACAGACAAAACTGCAACATTTCAGAAACGGTTTTATCGTTGGTATTTGTATGATTTCTTACAAGTGCTGTTTCGTAGAAATGAAAGTGAATTTGCTTTTTATGTGTGAGATTACGTAACGAACAACATGTCGACCGTTAGTTACAGTGCAGATGTTGGACGTATTAAAGCCTATAGCGTACTACATGGAAATTAACTACATGCCTGCCAACACCGCACAACATGCATGGAGGCTGTCACTTGGTTTAACAATGGTTCGCATGCTAAGTGGCCAGCCAGGGTATTATACGCATACTGTGACAGATCCTGTTTCAAGTCTGATTCACTTCATTATCACTGAATTTGTAATTAGTATGATTTCCACTACCGTTCTATCGGAGGTCGTTTCAGAATCAGAGAATCCAGTAAAAAATAGGTGGAAGACTTTCTTCTGCATACCGATCAAATCCCGAGCCCGGTTAGATCAGACGTAAGCCACAGGCAGCCCTGTGAACACCTCATCACCTATGGCATAGAAGAGCAGGTAATCGAATACCATGTGGCTCGAAGAAGCACCGTCAGCGTGCGATATCAGTTTTTGTCGGTACACTAAAATTACTCCAAGTCTTAAGCTATTTTACATGATCACGTTAACGTGCCGCGAAGCATAAAATTCCAATTTTAAATCTAAATCGTTAATGAATCGTAGAAAGCATAACAACTCAATACAAACAAGTGTAGCATTGGTGGCCGAACCTTACTGAAGGCAACAGATTCTTAGAATCGTTGTCCTTACAATTAAGTTCATCTTAGATCTCCTAGGCAACGGCCTTGCCGCAGTGAATACATCGGTTCCCCTCAGATCTGGAGAATGTGCTGGCCAGGGCAGCAGTCGAATATTTTCTGTATCCAGAAAGGCCCGTACTGGACCTGCAACATGCGGTCGTGCACTCTCCTGCTGAAATGTAGGGTTTTGCAGGGATCGTATGAAGGGTAGAGCCTCGGGTCGTAACACATCTGAAATGTAACGTCCACTGTTCAAAATGCCGTCAATGCGAACAAGAGGTGACCGAGACGTGTAACCAGTGGCACCCCAAACCACCGCGCCGGGTGATACGCCAGTATGGCAATGACGAATACACGGTTCCAATGTTCGTTCACCGCGATGTCGCCAAACACGGATGCGACCATCATGATGCTGTACATAGAATCTGGATTCATCCGAAAAAATGACTTTTTGCCATTCGTGCACCCAGGTTCGTCGTTGAGTACACCATCGCAGGCGCTCCTGTCTGTGATGCAGCGCCAAGGGTAACTGCATCCATGGTCTCCGAGCTGATAGTCCATGCTGCTTCAAACGTCGTCGAACTGTTCGTGGAGATGGTTGTTGTCCTGCTAACGTCCCCATCTGTTGACTCAGGGATCGAGACGTGGCTGCACGATCTGTTACAGCCATTCGGATAAGATGCCTGTCATCTCGACTGCTAGTGATTAGAGGCCGTTGGGATCCAGCACTGCGTTCCGTATTACCCTCCTGAACCCACCGATTCCATATTCTGCTAACAGTAATTGGATCTCGACCTACGCGAGCAGCAATGTCGGGATACGATAAACCGCAATCGCGATAGGCTACAATCCGACCTTTATCAAAGTCGGAAACGTGATGGTACGCATTTCTCCTCCTTACACGGGGCATCACAAAAACGTTTCACCAGGCAACGCCGGTGAACTGCTGTTTGTGTATGAGAAATCGGTTGGAAACTTTCCTCATGACAGCACGTTGTAGGTGTCGGCACCGGCGCCAACCTTGTGTGAATGTTCTGAAAAGCTAATCATTTGCATATCACAGCATCTTCTTCCTGTAGGTTAAATGTCGCGTCTGTAGCACGTCATCTTCGTGGTGTAGCAATTTTAATGGCCAGTAGTGTATTTTTCCAGAGTGTTCTAAAGGCTATTTGTTCGAATTGGATATTATCGTAACATCTTGTTTTGCAAACAGTAATAAGCTAAGTATACTTTTGTCCTTCTTGTATGTACAAAAATCTGGGAATAACGGTAGTTATAACGCTTATCTGATATAGTCGTAATATAAAAATGCAATATTTCAAGATATGCTAGGTCACAAAGTTTGTTTATTTCGAGATTTTATATAATAATAAATCGTTTTCATAAATACTGAATGTGGTTTCGAAATATAACAATGATCCTTAATTTGATGCATAATAAACCTTTGTTTATCATCACGTAATTTAAATTTGGAAAATAATCAAGTCCGTGTGGCATTAGCTGTGAATGATATAAAACAAATAACATTTTTCATAGACACAAAATTTCTTTCTAATGAAATGTATAAGATGACGAAGTTTTTGTACTCTAACTAATTCACATAACAGTTCACGAAAATTTGCATTAATATTATAGACATATTAGAAAAACAGTATATTTTCATAAATACTTCAGAGTACAACGTACTTCAATTACGACCTTGAAACTCGTACTGTGCGACCAAAATCAGGATAAAGACTGTAAAAAACGAGATCATGTATCCCGGTAAACTCAGGATGGTTTCGTAGGCCTCGGGTGATAAAGAAACCTCATAACTTGGTTTATTATAAGCTCCGTGTTCATCTAAAAAACAAACAACCATGTGCATACCTAGAACCCAATTATAACCATGTCTATGTTAATTCGATAGATTTCCCAACTAAATATTTTAAATACAGTTCATGATGTTTTCAAGACGACCTTTAACAAACATTTACAAACTGCGAATCACCAAGCATTCAAGCTTTTTACCTCATAAAGTTTCTCGTAATTCAAGTCGAAAATATTCGGTGATCTGGGTTCTTCTACACTGTATAGAAAAACATGAAACACGTAACACAACTTCGTTTTGATGCACGTAATTGCCTTTACGTGCTATCTTTCAATGATTAAATTACTATAACCGTTTATTCGATGTGTCAGTAACTCCAGTCATATCTTGTACTAGTAAGTCTACAATTTTTGAATGTTGCCAAGAACCAAGTATCTCATTTGCTAAAAGCCAAATAATAAAAATTTTCACTCTGAAGCACGTTTAAGTTATCATGTAGTTAGGCAAATGAGAGTAGATGGTGCTGCAGATGTGGGAAGTACGCAACGTAACCGAGGAAAGGACACAATCCACGAATAAAATGTAAAAGGCGTTGAAGGTATGGGACCCAATTTAAAAATTCTACAGTCCTGTTCTTGGCTGGGTACAGGAGAATTTGGAAGAGACTGAAACAAGTGATTCAGAAGGAGCACGATCAAATTCCCAACCAGCTATCAACATTAGGCTTTTCTGTGGTTTCACTGCATCGCAGAATCAAATGGTGAGATGGTTCCTTTAATTAAAGTCTAGTGCCGATTTTCTTCTTCATCCTTGTCCGATACGATCTTGCTTCTCGTCTCTAATGACGACGGTCCATGGAGCATTAACTCCAATCTCCTTTACTTTTTTAACTGTGTGTCAGGAGAATTGTGATCGTTAGTAACTTGATTAGGAGGCAGCACGATGCAAGTGATGACCTCAAAAAGTGCTCCAGTACTTTGCTCTGTTAATTCCGGAATCTGCGTAATAGAACACATGCAGATTTTATTTAAGCAGAAACGGCATAACTTGGAGCAACTCCAGTTTTGTTTCTTGTGGTGTGCACTTTAGTTGCAAATGGGATTTCGTGGCGCGCGCTTAATGGACGCAGCAGCCGTTTCCTCTTAGCTCAGCTCAGTAAACACCGAGAACGTAGCTTCGCCACGTGCTTGTGTTAGACAAATGTCGGCAACCAGCGTCAAGGCACACTGCGAGAACCACTTGCTATTTGACCAGTGGAAGAGATGTGGGAAAATTTTGCAAATTTCCAAGGAGGAAGGTACTTTTTTTACTTCCATTCCCATTAAAGAAATCCTATGACTGCAGAGTTCCACCACGTGGAGAGTACATTACAGAAAGTAAATGAAATGTTGGAAGAGGATACATAAAGGGGTTTAGCTTATAACTGCCGGAGATATCGAATAACACATGCAAGCGCCACGATACATTCACTGTTTCCGTTTGCCTGCGAAAAGTACCGCTGCCTAGTTTGACAAGTTATGCGTACTGCGTGACCAACTGACAATGTGAGCACAAGTTTCGTTATTGTTTAATCCGACCCTGGTAATAACTCTGAACTTGTCTCAGTTTTTCATGGTGAACCGTTAATATGTAAAGATAATACAAGTTTTGATTTCTGTATTGAAAAGTAATCTTTCTTATTTAATACAATGAGGCATGTACCTCTAACGCCCAACAGAATACATTCTCGCGATGTATCTTGATCAATAAATAATATGAAGGAACACTATTCCTTGCCACACTCAGCACTCCTTGATGCTGTTGTTGCCGATTCTCCTCAAAGTGTATGTTTACGCTTGCTATTCATGAGACTTTTAATGCTCGACACTGAGGTACATTCGTACTACTATAGCAATAAATGGCGGAGGTAATCTGACACGACTCTTTTTTTATAGGTATATTAAAATTCCTAAGCTGCCTATTTTTGGATGGATTTTTACATTTTCTTTAAAATGTATATGTTCAAAATTTCTCGCACTGTCCCCTTCATTTCATATCACTGCCAGGAATCTAATTAACTTATGGCCGATAATGACTTCTGGCTATGTAGTGGTTGAATTGTTGGTATGATTCATCAGCTCTTCATTGGATTACAGCGAATTTAGATTCCTGTCCAGGCACTATTAGATCAACTTACGCTTTCTACAACTGCAAGTCCAATTTCATATATTGGGACACTGCATACTCCATAAATTTGCCTTCTACAGAACCACCCAAATGTTTCGAATTATTTTCCTCTTTTTTAGTGACTAGCCAATGTGATCAGTAATATTTCTGATGTATGATAGAACGCTATAAAAACGTCATTTTCACTGTTAATAACAATTTACGAATTTGTATTATTGCATGCATTATGCCACAAAAATACAGAAACGAGAGAATGTTTTTAGACCTTTTACACATAAATTGTAAGAAATTTTCTTGTTTTACCCTTGGGCCTACAATATAACTGTAAAAACATCTGTGGCATGGTGAACCCAATCACAGCATCTTCATGAAATCAAGTTGTGACTGTAAAATAAATACACAGTCACGCTGAAACAACTAGATTACCTTGTTTACCGGATTCTCAGTAGAGTAACAACGCCTTGCTATACCATGTCTTGGCCGTATTCGATGAACAATGTGTAGCTACTAATTACAGTGCTCACTGGAAAGAAAGACACGGAAACACATATTTAACTCTGCCGAGAAGGAAGAGTGTGAAAAGTTTCTGTGGAGCATGTTAAACTCTGTACACCTATTATACGAGGTGCACAAGCAGACATAAAAGATAATTTGAGAGGCTACTGTGTGACTCACAAGGAACGAATATGGAATTAATCCAAATTTTCAAATGCAAGAAACTTTACGTATCAGATGCTCGCTGACGGAACTATTCATTTCAATGCATCCTTACGCTACTGTTATTAGCTAGTGGTTGACGTACCGTTTTCTACAATCTGCGGTAATGCAATGCAAATGAGTTTGATGGAACTCATCAATATTATAAAAAGCGGCACCGATGAACCCGTACTCACAACTCAGAAAACATTATTCATAAAACATATGTATATTTTTTGCAGTCGTCTCTTATTTTTAATAACTTTAATCCGCAAATATTGACACCTCTGAAAATATTATATGTTTTTTATGTCTGTACTCTCTTTAATTATAAGATTAGCCAACGATACCTCACAAGGCTGGACAGAATAGAGAGGAATTCAATGCTATAGACTATTTATTAACGATAATATTCGCTGTCTGTTTCAGTGAACCTCTTTTAATAAGAGCAGGTACCGTGGCGGTGCGTGAGAGACTCTCAGAAAACTGAAAGCAAGAATTCGAAGAGTTCGTCCACACATGGAGCACCATCACCTTCAGCATGACCGTGCCAGACCATACACGAGCGCTGCGAAATCTTCAACAATCCGTTGCCTTGGGTTCACTGTCATCGATCCTCCATCATATTGTCTCTGTTTGGAACCATTCGATTTTCAACTGTTTCCAAAACTTAAGAATACCTTAGTGAACTTCACTTTGATAGCGATGAAGTAGTGCAAGCAGAGGTGAGTTTCTGGCTCCGTCAATAAGTCAGACACTCTACAGTGCCGGTATCAACAAACTGGTCTCTGATTGGGAGAAATGTGATCGTCAAAAAATAAATATTCGGACATCAAGAATAAAGATGCAGAATGTTAATAAAGTTAGTTTTATTTAAAAAGCTTTGAGAGTTTTCACATAAAAAAATTAGAGGCGTTACTTTTCAGCACACATCGTAGTATTGCACAAGAAAGATCAAATTAATCATCCACACATTTTTTCCGAAGCTATTTAGAGAGAGGACTAAAAGCCCGAATTTGAATGTTGTGACGGGACTTTAAAAATCACTCCTCCCGAATTTGAATCTTGCGACGTAATCTCCGTGCCATCTCGTTCGTAGTGTAATGGTTGTCTTGAGACAGTTGCATTATCGTAAGCCTAACCCCATTTCTGCTGGCCATTCTGCTCCCATGAATTTTTATTTTTGATGCATTTCTATAAGCAATAAGGACAATTTGTCATGATTATTGCGTCAGCTGTTTACGTCACCCAAAATCAATTGTGAATTAGTTAAGTTTTAAAGTTTTTTATTTATACTCTCTTGTTATGGTTGCCGGAGAAAAATTTTTAGTCACTTAATGTTCAGCAACTCAACTTTATTTACGCGTTTCGAGTAAACTCATCTTCAAAATATCAAAGAAGGCAAGGGGATTCATACACGCGATATGGCGCCAAGTGCAAGTAACCAATTTCACAGAACAGTTGTACTCTGATATTCTAAAGAACCGTTTACTCGGACCCTGTAAATGAAGTTTAGTGATGAACATTAAGTGAATAAAAATTTTTCTCCAGCGACCATAACAGAACTGTATGAATAAAAATGTCTAACTTAAAAAATGGTCGCATGCCTCTTACGTGACTTTATGTCACATTTCAAATAGTTAAGATTTGCTTATTTATCTCAGGCTGAATGTTATTATAGGACAGCCTGGAAAATGACTGGCCAGCATTTGAACTGGAAAAGGCATGTCGATTAATCTCCATACTACTCGATTAGTACATATATGAAGTATTGGAGTCTTCTGAGTTCGTTCTGAATTATGGTCATGGCAGCCTGGTTCTCTATTAGCTACACCTAGAAACTGTTGTTATCTCCTGTTGCCATCTTGCTGCAATAAACAGCACAGTGCAACATGGTTCCAATAGGCATCGCAGACTGCAGTAAGACTCATAACAACAAAAAATTCAGCCCGCTCCGGTCTCCGTAAAAATGAAATCTAAACCTGTAGACCCGCGGTCCGATTAGCAATATCGGAGGAATATGGATAGGGACCTACAAAGTGAGACACATATTTTCTCTGCCGAGAAGCGATTTAGTGTTATGGCAACAGGCAATGCGTTTACATCTACATTGGTACTCTGCAAATCACATTTAAGTGCCTGACACACGGTTCATCGAACTGCCTTCACAATTTAAATTGGGAGGGAGTGCGTAATGTGAAACAGTTCACATCCCAATACTATGGCTGCTGACAGATTTTGCTGGTAGTAATCAACACTCATCAGCCACTTAGTTCTGATGAACTGTATGATCGAATGAGCGAAAGATTTTGGGATGTCATTATTATACAGTGAAACCATCAAAGAGCGTTTCGGATGACGCGGGGCTCTGAACAATCTCCACGTCATCCGAAACATTCCATGAACGGCTTCATTACATAATGATTATATCTCCCAATACTTCACTCTTTCCATCACAATGTTCGTTGGAGATAAGCAGGTGAAGATAGTATCATTTGAATACCGTGATCCATGTGTGGAATATCTCAGGGAGTCACTACTACCATAAATTACACCGCGCCAGCAGCCCTGGACATTGCTCTTCTTCACTGAATACTTCCCACAGAGTTAACAAGCACACTGTGTCGGAATACTGTTGTTGTGGTTGCTTTATTTCAAGATATTCCCCGAGTACAAAACATATCCTATCGCACACTGACTCATACGGAGAACAACATCGGAGCAAGCAGGTAAAATTCGGAATACTTTTATGTATTCAATTTATACCACTCTATATATATAATTGCGGAATGACTTAAAAAGCATATCTTTATATAACCGTTATATTTCAAGTACCGTAGCGTAAAACGACAAAGAAGATGCAGACATACTGAACATATACACTGAAGTGCCAAACAATCTTGTATAGGCAAGCTTATTCAGTTACAGAGATATGTAAACAGGAAGAATTTGGCGCTGCGGTCGGCAACGCCTATATAAGACAGAAAGTGTCTGGTGCAGTTTTTTGATCGATTACTGCTGCTACAATGGCAGGTTATCAAGATTTAAGTGCGTTTGAACCTGGTTGATCGTCGGCGCACGAGCGATGGGACACTGCATCTCCGAGGTAGCGATGAAGTGGGGAATTTTCCGTACGACCATTTCACGAGTATACCGTGAATATTAGGAATCCGGTAAAACATCAAATCTATAACAACGCTGAGGCCGGAAAAAGATCCTGCAAGAACCGGACCAACGACAACTGAAGAGAATCGTTCAACGAGACAGAAGTGCAACCCTTCCGCAAATTGGTGCAGATTTCAATGATGGGCCATCATCATGTGTCAGCGTCGAACCATTCAACGGGGGTTGCGTTCTTTGGGGAAGGAGACCAGAAAACGAGGTCATCGGTCTCATCGGATTAGGAAAGGACGGGGAAGGAAGTCGGCCGTGCCCTTTCAAAGGAACCATCCCGGCATTTTCCTGGAGCGATTTAGGGAAATCACAGAAAACCTAAATCAGGATGGCCGGACGCGGGATTGAACCGTGGTCCTCCCGAATGCGAGTCCAGTGTCTAACCACTGCGCGAACCATTCAACGAAACATCATCGATATGGGATTTCAGAGCCGAAGGCGCAATCATGTACCCTGGATGACTGCACGACACAAAGCTTTACGCCTCACCTGCACCCGTCGATACCGACATTGGACTGTTGATGACTGGAAACATGTTGCCTGGTCGGACGAGTCTAATTTCAAATTGTGCCGAGCGGATGGACGTGTACGGGTATGGAGACAATCTCATGAATCCATGGACCCTGCGTGTCAACAGGGGGCTGTTCAAGATGGTGGAGGCTTTGTAGTGGTGTGCGGCGTAGGCAGTTGGAGTGATATGAGATCCCTTACATGTCTGGAAACGACCCTGACAGGTGACACGTACCGAAGCATCCTGTCTGATCACCTGCATCCATTCATGTCCATTGTGCTTTCCGACGGACTTGGGCAAATCAAGCAAGACAATGTGACACCCCACACGTCCAGAATTGCTACAGAGTTGCTCCAGGAACACTCTTCTGAGTTTAAACACTTCCGCTAGCCACCAAACTCCACAGACATGAATATTATTGAGCATATCTGGGATGCTTTGCAACGTGCTGTTCAGAAGAGACCTCCACCCCTCGTACTCACAGATTTATCGACAGCCCTGCAGGATTCATGGTTTCAGTTCCCTCTATCAATACTTTACACATTAGTCGAGACCATGCCACGTCGTGTTGCGGCACTTCTGCCTTGGACACAGAATGGGGAATGGAGGAGATGGCGAGAGAGATGGGACAGGAAGAGAGAGAGAGAGTGGGAGGAGGAGATGGACGGGTAGAGGGGAAAGGAGGTAATGGACACAGAGAGAGTGGAGGAGGAGGAGGATGAGATGGCAAAAGAGAGTGGGAGGAGCAGGGAGCAGACATACGGAGAGAGCGGGGAGAAGATGTTTAGGGCGTGTATCCAGTTACCATACATATTTAGCAGTTATGAAGCATTGTCTTGTTTGCTAGTTTTTCATGATAGCGTAGGATTCTAAAGAACTCTAAGGCAACTAATAGTGAGAGCAACCAAAGAAAAGGCAGCTCTGCACTGAAAATAATGTGAGTATACGAGAAAAGTTGGCGGCAGTCAAGGTAGTACTGTGCCGAATGGCACACACTGTGGCACGAAGAAATTCTTAAATAAGTAGCTATTATCTAGTTTGGATTTTGAAGTTTCAAGAGTTATAGTTCCTTTTGAATCTGACCCGATAGACGGCAGCGCCTTGGGAATCTGATCTTGGCTGTTAGCGATGTAAGACCCGGCACGCGGTCAAAGTTACTGTAAGTCCCGTGAGCTAGAACTTCAGCTTTGTCTGCTGGTCTGGAACTGATGGGTTAGTTTTCTCGAACCTGCCTAAACTATGTTGTAGGGAAGATACACGATGCGTACTGAATTGTTGTGGCTTGAGCACAATAGGTTTGCTTAAGGGCTGGAGTCTTGCTTACGACGTCAGGTCTTTCACAGCACAGTTCAACTTATAAATAAAAGGTCTCTACGGGAAGCAGCACTTTCAGGAAGAGCGCTGTTATTGGAGAAGGGTGTGAGGATATGAGCGTGTCCTCTTTCAGCTCCTGAGGCTAAGTGACTGAAAGATCTGAATGTAAGGGGAGCCGGATGTGCCTACGCTATCCCATGTTAAAATGATGACATTTGAGAAACATTTATGTGGAAACTATTACTTCTAATAATTTGAAAATTTGCAAATAAATGCAGTGGTTCAGTCTTGAAGTTAGGAAGGAGGGTTATTTTTCTACCTTTATAGTTGCTTTTATATAGTTTTTTGTTACCTATCCTTTAAAAAATGCTATATTTAGTTAAGTTATTTATACACTATTGAACGTATTATCCAATGGCTGAGTTAAAATGTCAAAAACTGATTCAAATGGCTCTAAGCACTATGGGACTTAACATCTGAGGTCATCTGTGCCCGAGACTTAGAACTATTTAAACCTAACTGACCTAAGGACATCACACACATCCATGCCCGAGGCAGGATTCGAACCTGCGACCATAGCAGCAGCGCGATTCCGGACTGAAGCGCCTAGAACCGCCCGGCCACAGCGGCCGGCGTTAAAATGTCATTTTGACCACAAGCAGCACTATATAGAAGTTTCATATGCCTATCTTGAGTGGCTGTTGCGAAAATTTTCCTTAAATTAAATATATATATATAATTTACGGGAAATGGTCTCCAAAGTTTCTCAATATATTCCTGCATCATAAAATGGAGTGTCAGTGTCCTCTTCTTCATTCTCTAAGAGTTTCCTTTTTATTTTTATTTTCTGCCCTGTTGATCCATCATATGGTTCAAATGGCTCTGAGCACTATGGGACTCAACTGCTGAGGTTATTAGTCCCCTAGAACTTAGAACTAGTTAAACCCAACTAACCTAAGGACATCACAAACATCCATGCCCGAGGCAGGATTCGAACCTGCGACCGTGGCGGTCTTGCGGTTCCAGACTGCAGCGCCTTTAACCGCACGGCCACTTCGGCCGGCGATCCATCATATTTCATGTCCTTTTCTCTTCTTTCTGCTCCTATTATCCTCTCCCAGTCAATTCTTCTTTGCGCTCGCACAGTGTTCACTCTAACTGGAAATCCAATTGACTTTAGTACTTCACGCTACTCACTGTTCCGTTGGTTACAGGTTGCCATTGCTTCATAAATGCCGAAGTGCAGTATTTTGTTATCCACAAACGCACTTTTAGGAGTGACTGACCAAATGAAACTGTTAACGCTCTCATTACGACTCTGTGTTTTTCTGTGCAGTCATTTCTGTAACAGTTCGGGCTGTGTCAAGTCATGAAAAATTGATTTTATGGTGTCCATCACAGCTGCGGGTAAAGAGTGCTTGTGATGATAGTCTTTTCTGTGGCCATATTTGCACCAGGAATCTTTTGGGTAGAGCCCATGTTGAGAGCATTCATTGGAAGAAGCAGTATGAAGGAACAATGCCCAGACTGCCTTCCTCATCGTACCAGCGTTAACAGTATTCTGTCTTATTGCGTGTCCATAGCATCTCTGTAGAAGTTCAACAGCCTCACCAGTAAGGTTGCTCCTCCATCCTATTGACTTTCCATCACTGAGCTAACGTGAAGCAAAAGTTTTCTTAAGCCTTCGAAGCCGTGCTCCCATGCGCTTTTGCACGTGCCCAATGCATTCTAGTTTCCAGTACCACTCCTGCACTCTTACACATTTAGCACAAAGCACTTTCCTTCAGCCAGAAGACAACAGTCCAGTATTCATTACCTCATTCACATGTTCATCGTCACTCACATATTCGCAAAATGCATCACCTTCTTCAGTCAACTTCTTGCGAGAAAATATCTCTATAGTCAACTTCTTGCGAGAAAATATCTCTATGCTATGGTCGATTGTGTGTTGCTTAGCAGAAGAACTCATTGTTTCCATAACTACAGCATCACGTCTTGGTATCAGTGTTAATTTTATTTTCCCTACGTTCTTCCTCTTCTTATACAGATGATTATTAAAACACGGCATCGTAATCAAAAGAACGTTTTACACAAGGAGTATAATATTACCAAGAATAGTCACATGAATGAAATACTTAAAAACTAACAATATCAAACATTTGTTATAGACAACAGTGTAGTCAACCTTTTCACAGCCGCTAGAAGGGCAATATAAGGAAATATTCAACTTCAGGACGGGAAAATGTCAAGTAAACTGCTAATAACTCTCGAGAGGCTGTCAGTTCCATTCAGCGGTTCCTTCCGCTTCCTCTGCGAGGAGATACAGAAACAGCAATAATTCCTCTTGTAAGGAGAAAAGAATGACAAATCAACGTTTGTCTTGAAGAGGAATGTTAAAATTAATTTTTAGTAGTAAACAAGAAAAATCGTAATTTTTTGGATTTAACCACTTCCGGCTCGCCTAAACAATATAGAACGTTACTGGGATCTCTGAAAATCGAAAAGTCGGTCGACAGCAATCCTGAGTGTAGGATTTAAGCCGTGAGCGCTCTAGGGCGGACATGTTGTTTGATACGCCGGCCGCGGTGGTCTAGCGGTTCTGGCGCTGCAGTCCGGAACCGCGGGACTGCTACGGTCGCAGGTTCGAATCCTGCCTCGGGCATGGGTGTGTGTGACGTCCTTAGGTTAGTTAGGTTTAAGTAGTTCTAAGTTCTAGGGGACTTATGACCTAAGATGTTGGGTCCCATAGTGCTCAGAGCCATTTGAACCATTTTTGTTGTTGTTTGATACGTTCTTAATGTTAATTTTCGGAACCTAGTGTTCCGTAGCGATGCGCAAACTCGTTCTTACAGCACTGAAATCTTAAAGGACGTCCAAGAGTGTTTCTATGCACGAGCGTTGAAATTTAATCAAGTTTTCCTGTGTTAATAGGAGCGTGTTGCAGTTTTGTGAGTAGGCACACGATCGATGATAAAGACCTTATATTACATAGTGGTGTCATTAGCTAGTTGGAAGTGGAGTCCGATGGAAGAGTGTCTGTTTTAAGTGTTACGATGTAACTCTTGAGCTATTTAACTCTAACCATTACACTGTTTGCCGGCCAGAGTGGCCGAGCGGTTCTAGGCGCTACAGTCTGGAGCCGCGTGACCGATACGGTCGCAGGTTCGAATCCTGCCTCGGGCATGGAAGTGTGTGATGTCCTTAGGTTAGTTAGGTTTAAGTAGTTCTAAGTTCTAGGGGACTGATGACCTTAGAAGTTAAGTCCCATAGTGCTCAGAGCCATTTGAACGATTGCACTGTTTTGCCATTATGGACTTGTCTACGGAAGTTCCAAGGATCCTGTTGAAAGTCAGCGTTGTATGTTTTCCAGTCCTATGGCTGGATCTCATAATTTTTCTGTATATGTTTGAGTGCAAGAAGATAGTTACAGTTGGTGTTGCAGTAATGACAGTTTTGGCCATGTGTTGAGGGCCGAAGTGCAGCTGGCAACCCTTATTAAGACAGTTTAATATTGTAGCGTTGTCGATGATTGATCGGCGTCCGCCGATAAACGTTTCGTGGCGCAATACGTTGCATAATTTCTCTCGCGCGCCGCACATTCCTTGGAGTGCGTACATTCCGGCCGCCGTCCCGGGTGTGGCTTCACGCAACATGGAGCACGAGTCGAAAGGACGTTTCAGTAGGACTGGTAGTGGCCAGATTTTAAGGCACTAGACGGCGAAAAGCGAATATGCCTACTGCGTCAAGCAGTATCTACGCTGTACGAAGTAGTCTTATTAACGACAAAAGATGAGAATATTTGTTACTGAATGCTGTAGGAGGATTGCCAAAATACTATGTCACACAAATGAAGGAAAATTAAAGTTTAACGTCCCACTGAGAAAGAGGCCGCTAAAAACGGGGCACAAGGTCGGTTTGTGCGAGAGATAGAGAATGATGTTGGAGAGTTCCAGAGGTTTCCTTGTCCGGTTTAAGGAAACCATGCCAGACAAGATCATTTGTACATTAAACCTTAAGAGAAAGTAGGTAGACACACCAGCTCTTAGCTACCCGGCCTATCTTGACCTTCTGATGCTTGGTCTGATATTGCAAACCCAATTTACAAATATGTCTGTAATTCAATATGTCACGATTTTTTATCTAGTAAGATGTATTGGCAATTTCCTTTAGTAATACTATAAATAAACATGAAAGCTGTAGCCTTCTAGCTAGTCGGTGTGCTTTTCAAATATACACTCATGAGCCAAACCATTACGACCACCGACCACCGCTAGGTTGGATCCCCCAGATGGCGTTACTGTTACGTCACGTGGCAAGGGAAGCATATAGGCAGAGCAGCGACGGAAGGATGTTCATTCTAGTGACGATACTGGCCGCAAATAGGGAAATCCACTGATACAAGCGACTGCGACAAAGGGAAGAGCGTTATGATAGGACTCTTGGAAATGAAGGTCTCTGAAACGATGAAGCTGTTGTCGTGAGAACCTGTGAAAGTGGTTCGGAGAGGGTGAAATCAAGAGTAGCGGACAAGGTGTTGGACATCAACACGTCATCATAGATTGGGGTTGCTGTGGGGGAGGTCACCAGACAGCGAGGTCATCGGTCTCATCGGATTAGGGAAAGATGGGGAAGGAAGTTGACCGTGCCCTTTCAAAGGAACCATCCCGGCATTTGCCTGGTGCGATTTAGGGACATCACGGAAAACCTAAATCAGGATGACCGGACAAGGGATTGAACCATCGCCCTCCCGATTGCGAGTCATCACAGAATGCGGAGATCGAAAGCTTGCCCGCTCTGTAAATCAGGAAAGATGTGGACATGTGGTCAATTTAACGACAGAGAACAATGATGGGCCAGGCACCAGTGTTTCGGAGCACACCTTGCAGCTCAAAATGCTGAACATAGCGCTCCCCAGCATATGATCCTTACGTGTTCCCATGTTAACCCAACGGCACCCACAGTTACGAATGCAGTGAGCACAGGATCGTCGAGACTGGACTGTGGATCTGCAGAAACGTGTCGCTTTATCGGATGAATCACTTTTCTTATTGGGCCAGATCGATGGTAGTGCCCAGATTCGCCGTCAGCCTACGACTGATAGAAACATGTACTGCACCTCGGACTCAGGTCCCTTTGGTGTTCAGTATTGTGCTATGAGACCATCACCGGCGTTTCCATGACACCTGTGGTAGCATTAGAAGGCAGCTTGACAGTCGTGGACTACGTGAACACTGTTGCTGATGACCTGAATCTCTTCATGCTTGATGTCTTCCCCCGAAGGCGATGGCATCTTCCAGTGGGATAACTATCCGTGTCACCAGACCAGAATCGTACTGCTGTGGTTAAAGGATCATCATAGTGAACCCACATCCATGTCTTGGTCACCGAATTCACCTGTTCTAAATCCGATGGTACACATCTGCGACGCAATTGGTCTCCAGATCCACGCTCACAAACCACCGGCCCATAATTTACGGAAACTGCATAACCTATGCGAGAGTGTCTATTTTTCAGAAATGGTTCAAATAGCTCTAACAAGGGAACCTCCCCATCGCACCCCCCTCAGATTTAGTTATAAGTTGGCACAGTGGATAGGCCTTGAAAAACTGAACACAGATCAATCGAGAAAACAGGAAGAAGTTGTGTGGAACTATGAAAAAAAAAGCGAAATATACAAACTGAGCAGTCCATGCGCAAGATAGGCAACATCAAGGATAATGTGAGCTCAGGAGCGCCGTGGCCCCGTGGTTAGCGTGAGCAGCTGCGGAACCAGAGGTCCTTGGTTCAAGTCTTCCCTCGAGTGAAAAGTTCAATTTTTATTTTCAGACAATTATTATCTGTCCGTCCGATGCGAGGTAACTGCGCCGTAGTATGGGGACGCTACACCTAAACAAACATCGAAACACACGACGTCAGTCGACTACAGCGCACGGAAGAGAGAGTATTCCTGCTAACGAGGCTCCCTGGCTGGCAGTTGACTGTTCCCTACTTTGGGCGAGAGTGCATTAAATACGTGAGATGTATTCCGTGGGCAATATGAATCCAGCAAATATAGCTCGCGACTTCAATAACAAGGTCAATGAATATTTTCCGAACTGTAAGGAATCGGAAAGTTCCTTAAGGGATCGAACGATTGTCGAACATTTATATGATTATTTCCTACATTTGTTGATAAACAGTACGTGTGGTGATGATGATACCTTGCTGATTGCTGCGGGGCTGTATGTGCCAGATGATGAGATTGTTGACGATACGTACGAAGAACACGAAGAGGAAATACTGCGACTTCAATCTGATGGTATTTCTTTGGGTTACATGAAGGAAATGCTCCAATACAAGTTACTGTCCAAACCAATTAAAAGACGCAAATATGGATTATGGAGTGAAGTAGCAAATAAATTTAAGAAATTTAAAGGGATGGAGGAAAAAAGCGCAATTAAATATTGCAAAGAAGTCGTGGAACGCGGTGGAATTCGAAGACAGAAATTCAGTGAACTAGAAAACCATGTACACCGACAATTTATTAAAGCCAGAAATGAATTAAGTGCAGTGCATGATACAGACCTACAGATTTTGGGATTGCATTACGCTAAACAAATCGGCCTGGACTTCAAGGCTTCATCTCATTGGCTTGTCACGTTCAAAAGAAAATAGAAAATTACGAGCAGGAAGATTACGAAATATGTAAGCAAGAACTACGCGAATAACCTGGAAGAACTTTTAGAGTGTTCCAAGACCTTTGTTACAGAAACTAAGGTCATATTCCAACAGTATGAAGACGCATATATTATAAACACAGATCAGTCCGGTTTTAACTATGAAATGAAATCGACCCGCACGTAATCGTTAGTTGGAGAAGGCGACATGGAATGTACTGTAGACCAGCTGCATGCCACTTCACATAGTTATACCATTCAATATGGTCTGAACAAAGCAGGATTTCTTTTACCTACATTTTATTTATGTTTGCAGGACTAAAATGGTGTATTTGGACCGCAAGTTCAGCAACAGGTGACTAGGGTACTTGCGCAAACGCCGAATGTCATTGTGAATTGCAGTGCGTCAGGAAAAATGGAGAAAAGACTAGTGAAAGACTTTAATGAACGTGTGATTGCTCCTTACGCGGACAAAGATTTTGCCTTACTCCTTGACAGCTATACAGGACAGAAGGATCAGGCATTGTACAATTTTAGTGTGGGAGTAGACGTAATTACCATTCCTCCAGGTTGTACACCTCTTGTGCAACCGTTAGATGTGTTTGGTTTTCGGCAAGTGAAATACTTTGTGAAAAGATTCTATGTTTTTGCGAAGCTACACAGGTACACAGAGCAGTATTGTTTACGTGATCGTGTGTCAATTATCAAAGTTCAGGCACTCACACATAATCAACTTCGCCCAGATGGTGTGAGTCGGGTGCGCAAAAAATAGGGGCGGTGCTGCCGTCTGTGGAACCGACCAAGCAAAGTGATCAGCTAACGAAAAATAATAGAGTATGCGAGCCAGGAAGAACTAACAGTTGCAAAGTTAGCAATGGAATGTTTCCTTTAATTTTGTTTTAATATAGAATCTGCCTAAAAAAAAAAAAAAAAAAAAAAAAGTTCCGAGTTCGAAATTCATTCTGGATACTAATCTCAGGATTGTTAATCTTACATCTGCAGTTGACCTGACGTTAGTTTCCTTAAGGTAACATTGCTCTCAAATAGGGATATACAGAGTATAAGACGAGAACGCTGGTCCCTCTAACATCGATAGCAGTGCTATAGCGGCATTCATTCTGTGGGAAAGTGTGTAAAACGGAATATCCACTCCCACTTATACGTGTTTGGATCCCGTGTTCATATTAAGATACAGGTCAAGTAGGAACCTGCTTTCTCTGTAAGTTAAGTGGCGACCTCCGACCAAATTGTCCGTGTCGTGTAATCGTCTTGCAGTCGACTTACGAACAACGTTCTACGTTGACATTAGCAGACCTTTTTCCGCAGCAGATGGACACAATGTCTTCCCAAGTCACTGAGGAACAATGGGGGCCACTGCCCGACAAGGCTTGAGAATTTTCCATCGCTACATTCGCATCACGACATTGCAACTGTAATCACGACACCGCTGGTTCTTGTAATTCAACAAAAACGTCCACAGATTCAGGATGGTGACGACTCAGATGAATCCTCCCCTTCCGCATCCCCTAGGATTCAGTCGTAGGGCGCTTCTCCTTATAACGAGTCTCGGTCTTCTATTGCAACTGGTTATGCTGTACGGGATCAGATTGATTCCGGTCCTTCCCCCCTCCCACCACCACCACCCCCACCCCCACACCCCACACCCCTTCAGCGTGGTTACACTGGAATCGAGAACATTCCTTCGGAACAGCCTGAGGATGGGATTGTTGTGGGGTACCATAGTGTCTCGAAGGACTTGCCGATCATACCTGAGGCGACCCTTTGTTTGCATGTTTCTGCTCCCCCACACCCCTCCTCCTTGAGGAAACTATGCAACAAATCTCTAATGATAATTTAACTGGCGACACTGCAGTTCAGGACAAAATGGCGGACAGCTCAAATGTTCTACTGTTTGCTTCCTCTTTAGTCAGTCAACCGGATTCACAACGTCCACATCCAGTCGGGCTGGGCGCGGAGATTCCCTACCCCCCTCCCACAGACCTGGATGTTACACATGATGCCCCAGCGTTGCAAAAACTGTGTAGCCGCGAAGCCATAGTAAACAACGTTTATAGCCGGAGCGTGTGGTAACACGCAAAAACAAGAAGCACAAAGAATTTGAGGAATCTGGAGGTGAGGGCACAAGCCCATTACCCCCCGATTCATCCATGGACTCCACCATGTATTACAATGCGTAACAGCGATGTCACATTTTGTTCATGATTTCTAATTTATTCCTGTAGATAACGGACTCAGGCATAACAGAACCAGTTCTGAACTCCGTTTTGCAGCTTTGTACCAACTGATATATGATTCAAGTGCTGACGTCTTTTTGCAATAAGTGTTGTTTAGTCAGTTTCTTCTTTCTGAGTTTTCTACGTTTTTTAATCTGGAGTATAAATTCTCTACTGGAACTGCGATGTGTTTTAGGGAGAGATTACCAATAACTAATATCGAGACACCTGAAAACGATCTGGCACAGGCTGTACCATTTTACGATCTTAATTTTACACCCTATCCGGATCTGGCCATTATTTAGGCCGTTCGCGTTTTTGCAAGGGAGAAATTGTATATTTATTTGGAAACAAATCAGCAGAGAGTTCTTCCAGGCGGAGATTTTAACTGTATGTTGAGTCCTACGTACCACAACACCAACTCCAATTTCATCCGGGAACTTAATGATTTATTGAGCACATTACGATTACTCTATGTCTGGAACAGCAAATCTCCGACCTTTGTCAAGTATACATACGCTTACTTTGCCACTATCTCCAGTAGCAGGCTATCCCCTTTTTATGTTTCTGATTCAATGTATGGGCAACTACTGGCGATAGATGTTATACCCGCCACCTCCACTGATCAGTGTGCCATAGCTGTAATCTTCATTTGCGTGCATCTCTGTAGTTCCTTCTGGAAAATAAGTATATCAGATTTAGATGATTATTCTCTCGGCGATGTAATTAGCGAAGTATGGGATCGCAGTGTTCGTTCCAAGGGGCTAGACTGCTCACTCATCGCCTAGAGGACAGAAACTGCAAAACCACGGCTTCGAACGGCGTCAATGCCATTCAGTGCAGCAAGGGCGAGGGAAATCCGGAAGACCGCGAATTTTACTATGCCTTTTTACGTGATCTTTACGATAGCTCTCGGCAAGCTGCCCCGCGGATTATAGACGTTCGGCGCGTGGAAGCAAAACGGCTCGAGCTTAAACGAAAGCAAATCGAAGGGTTCAGGATGCCGTCAAAACCACGCTCCTTGCTTCAAAATGAGTTAACCTCTTTATACCGTCTTATTCCGTTTAGAGCGCTGTGTAAACGCGTGTTCATGATGACTCCAACGAAGATGGGCTCGTGATGGCGCGACAATAGGACATATCGTGTACGGTAAACCAATACTATTCTGATATTTATGCAGCACCTACTTCTGATATTGTTGTCGGATTCAGCGTTCGGCTGACCGACCTTTAAATAACGTGTTCAGTCTGAGATTAGAAATCGAGCTGGATTAAAATTCTTTATCGGTGAACAGCTGGGTCCGTTTACTCTCTCGTGAGGCAGAGCGTTGCAGGAGACATGTAGAAGATCGCAAATGCTTACCGATAGCAAAACCGTTTCTGAGCGCAAGAGTATACATGAACAGCAGATACTCGTTACTAGTGTAACCAGGTGAGAAAGCAAGTAAAGAAGAATTAAACATGGAAAACACAAAAGTGTATGAAAATTATCATGTCAAGGAAACAACAGGCAGAAATCATAAGAACATACAAAAAACACAGAGGTCCTGGCGGGTGGAGCGTAAACTGCTCGCTGAGAATCATTTGTCGCCACGCACTCGTGACGCTACACAACTGAATACCGCAAATTTTGAGTGACAGTGCGGCACGCGTATAGGCGCTACGTCAGTCATCTTCGTGGAAACGGAGCGTCTTCTCGGAAACGGACCAAAAAATGCACGTGTCGGCTGACCGGGTCTTGCGCGCCTTCTGCTGTTCTGCAGCGGCCGACCGCCGCAGCTCCGGAGACTGTGGCGCTTGTCGTTGGTGATGCTATGATCTTGATGCTGCAGTGGCTGATGGTACCTCGTGGCATACGTACGCAGGCTTTATGCCGTTTATCGGTTTATTACCAGGGTTCAGGACTTGACGTTTACAGCAATGTCAAGCTCCTGCTTACCTCTTTCCAAGATGCGATATGGGTCAGTGTAAGGAGGTTGTAAGGGCGGCTTGACATTATCCATCAAAAGAATTATTTCCGACTAACTGTCTAGATGATGATGCACGTAATAATCGGTGTACCTTGACTGGTGGCCTTGGGTGGTCATATCTGAGTGATGTGTTCCCGTAACCGACACAGAAACTCCGGCCGGCCTCGCTTCATTGACTGTAGAGAACCGGCGTCGACAAATTCTCCAGGCAGACGCAGTGTTTTGCCATAGACCAGTTCCGCAGCCGAGGAGCCGTTTGTAAGTGGTTCGTAGTCCCATAAGAACTATAGGAATCACAGACGTCCATGTTGTTCCAAGGAATATGAGCGCTGCCTTCAGAGAATGATGCCCGCTATCAGTCATGCCACTGTAGGCGGAATGGTGTTCAAATGGTTCACATGGCTCTAAGCACTATGGGACTTAACATCTGAGGTCATCAGTCCCCTAGACATAGAACTACTTATACCTAGCTAACCTAAGGACATCACACACATCGGTGCCCGAGGCAGGATTCGAACCTGCGACCGTAGCAACAGCGCGGTTCCAGATTGAAGCGCCTACACCGCTCGGCCACAGCGGCCGGCTGGAATGGTGTATGGTTGTCTTGTGGTACATGTACCCGCAGAACCTTGTCAACTGTGCGAACAGATCCGACTGAAGCTGTCGGCTGTGGTCAGTAGTTATGTCTAGTGGCCAGCCGATTCTTGCTAGCCATGCTGAAGCGAACGATTAGGCTAAAGCTTCTGTGCTGATATTATTCACCGTCACAGCTTCCGGCCAGCACATAAAGTGATCGGTCATGGTGAGCAAATACCGCTGGCCGTCTGATGGAGAAAGTGGACCTGTTACGTATCGGTGAATATGTGCAAAACGCAAGATTGTGTGCGGGAAGTCGCCGACTGGTGCGTGCACATGACGGATGATCACCTTACGTCTCTGACGCTGGATGCAAGTTTGTGTCCACTTGCGAGCTAACATCCCAAAGATGTTCGAACTCACATGCGGTTCCTCTTCGTCGAAATGTCTTGGCTCAAACTCGTCTAGGGGCTGAATCACACGTGTCCCATTACACGCCCTAAATTAGACACTTGTCTGGCTGATGTCAAGTTTACGAAATACAAAGTTAACATAACATATAATAACAGTAATAATGGAACAGAAGTTCAATATGCAGCAGAAACTCTCTCCCTTAAGAACAAAGGACAAATAGATGAACTCGAGAAGAAGGAAAGAGTAATTCTGAGGAAGATTCTTGGTGGACACAAAAAAATTGGTTAAAATGGGTAAAGATGAGCAGTGAGAAGATCTACCAATTTATTAAACCAGTCACAACGGAAATCAGAAAGAGAAGGATGATGTTCTTTGGTCATCTGGTGAAAATGCATGATGGCAGATTAACGAAAAAATCTTCAGTATAATTTAACAGAGGAAAACACTCAACTCTTGGTTGCAAGGAATGAAGAAAGACCTCGGTGAACTTGGACTTACAGGAATGGACGCAATGAAGAGGAACAAGTACAGAAAGGCAATAACTGAATTCGAAGTTTTTCTGGAGACTCCAAAACCGAAGACCAACAGGAATCTAAGAGCCGAACATCTGGCAAAAATGGCAGCAGGCAGAAGAGCAGCCCGAGAGAAGAGAGAGAAAAAAGTGAACATGAAATAGAGTATGTAACGCGGTCCTTAGTTGGCCAATTCGTGTAAATAAATAAATAATGACAGTAATAATAATACCGGGAACTAAATTAACGACCCATAAATGATGTAGGCCACACAGTTGCGATTTGGTTAGAATAATGTTTATTTCGAAAGCAAACTAATAGCGAAAGTGGTCGTATTTAGAGTTATTGTAACACTCGAGCGCATATCCATTTGACACAATTCGATCATTCACAATATCATCTCGAATGACCAGTCCAATACTCCACCTCGTTAACTATGCGAAAAGTAAGACTTTTCAACAGGCGTGCGGCTCCTCACCGCTCAGAGACCCACAGTACCACACATCGAGAAATTTTCTAAGTCGTTTCACTTCCTAGCTGCCTAAAGACCGACTGTCCGCTTCCACGTCTCAGTCAGAACTGTACCCTTTGGTGTCTCCAGCCGAACTGTCCAATTTCGCGTCTGCACCAGCCAAACTGTCCCCTTTGGTGTCTCGACCAGAGCTGCTCGCTTTGGCGTCTGCACCGGCACTGTCTCTCTGCCCGTCCCCGGCCGCGTTTCCCGCGCGCCGAATATCGCTCGACTGACTACGGCAATTCCCTTTCCTGAAGCCGTCCATCTGATTGGCTTATTCTACATTATTTTACATTTTAACACATTTAAATAATCAAAGCTTGACCACTTTCACATTCTAAATAAAGTAACAATAATATCCATTACATAATAAACGTAGAATTCTTTTACATGAAACCAATACAATTTCCTTCTTAACTCTGAATGTCACGGCCAGTAGCCTTGCACTAATGTGCTTTCTGTCCGCGGCTCGTGCTCTTGCGGTAGCGTTCTCGCTTCCCGCGCGCGGGGTCCCGGGTTCGATTCCCGGGGATCAGGGATTTTCTCTGCCTCGAGATGACTGGGTGTTGTGTGTCTTTCATCATCATTTCATCCTCATTCACCCTTATGTCGCCGTAGTGGCGTTAAAGAACTTGTGGAGCGGCGGCCGAACCGCCCCGCGGGGGATCTCCCGCCCACCAATGCCATACGCTCTTTATTAATGTGCTTTCTGATAAATAAATAAAGAACAAAAGTAACTATTATGGACTAAACTCTACAAAAAATATTCTACTGCCTAATGATTCAAAAATGTGTCATGCTGTCATCGTTCAATGTGTTTTGTGTGGAGGAAATGATGATCAGATGCTTAACTGAAAATACTGAGGATTTAAATTTACTATATTTTTTAAACAAATAAAGTTACAGAGTTGATATTTACAACGTTTGTCATTTTAATTATGCGCTTCTATATGAAATGTCTATCGTTAAGATCTACCATGGCGTTCAGATTTTAGCATTCAGGTCTTTGTTACAAAACTTGTTAATTTCACTTTAACAGTAAATACTAAACTATTGTAGATATGATCAATATTCAAGTCGTATTGGGATCACCTTGAAAATTTATGGAGGATGGCAGATTAAAATCACTGTGGCTTGATTCCCTGCACTACAATAGAATTAAATAGTTTTCGTAAATGTTTCCCTTTATGGCCGATCTTAGGTCCGCCATATTTAACACTGTTACGTCTCCTTGGCCACAAAAGCCTCCTACTAGGTTTCCCTAAGACGTAGGTTCTCGTCTGTCTCACTCGCACACTACAGCGCTTAGGCCTCAATAGATAATAGACGCCTGTGAGTTTATCCATCTCGTGGTAATCTGCGCTCTTTGTGGCATCCGGGCCTGGATGACAGGGTTCGTTTCACAATTCCTGAAGGCTGACTCTTTCGGCCATATACTTAAATGAGAGCGAAATGCTCGTTAACTCAAAAAAATGGCTCTGAGCACTATGGGACTCAACTGCTGAGGTCATTAGTCCCCTAGAACTTAGAACTACTTAAACCTAACTAACCTAAGGACATCACAAACATCCATGCCCGAGGCAGGATTCGAACCTGCGATCGTAGCGGTCTTGCGGTTCCAGACTGCAGCGCCTTTAACCGCACGGCCACTTCGGCCGGCCTCGTTAACTCACACACTCTCGGAAGTCCTTCTCCATTCCAGGCCGTACAAAATGTTGCGAAACTAGATGAAAAGGTGGACGGGTTCCAGGGTGGCACAGATTGTGAACATTGTCGAAACCTTGGTGTCGAAACGTGGTCGGAAGGAATGCGCTCGATCTTTTCTGCATTGCAGGGAACCTGGACATTATGGTAGGGAACGTAGACGGGTTTTGCTTCAACCCCGAAATGGCGTCACTGATGAAAGTTAAGAGCTCTTGTGCCCACTGTTTGTTCTTGGCGAGTTCCTAAAACTCTATAGTATTCTCAACACTATTGACGCGCGAAAGACAGTCGGTCACAACATTATAAATGCCAGCAATGTGTTCGATGTCGATGTTCGATTGGTTTATGAACTCAAGATGATTTTACTGCCGATGAGAGCAGTTGTTACTGTTTCGCTTTAAAGAGTAGGCCAACGGCTTGTGAACTGCGTAGATTGTAAACTCTCTTGTCTCGATCTGTGGCCGAAGTATCATACCGCCTCTTACGCGGCCAGGAGCCGACGGTCGTATGCGCTCCACATGTGTTCCGGTGGTGAAAACTTTCGCGATAAGTATGCGAGCCATGATCCATGCACAATTGCTACAGTTCCTCATCGATACTACCCATGACAAAGGCGCGTCAAGCTTGGGATGCGCCAGGAGCGCCGCGTCCGCCATTTTCTGCTTTGCAGCATCTAAGGCGGAGCACATCGGCTCAGACTACCACCCTGGGATATTGCCTCGAATCTTTAGGCCGGTAGTTGCTGCACTGAGTGGTTCTTGCAGTTCTACCGCATGCGGCAGATGGCGCAGCAAAAGTTTACCATTCCTAGGAACCGTGGCAATTTGCAGTCGACCTTGGCACTTGCCGAATCCCTTCAACGTTCTCTGTCAACAGTTAGGAGCCTGCAGCTGATATTCGGTAGCCCAAGAACGTAACTTCAGGTTGTCCAAAAACACGCTTGCCCATGTTCTGCACCACTCCATACTGTCCCAAACATTTGAATATTTCTTTAAGGCGCTGGTGGTGTCGGTCCTTGTGGGTGGAGTATACGAGTACGGCATCGAGATAAGGGAAATAGTATAGCAGGCCTTGCAGGACAATGCGCATTAGCCTCTGCCAGGCTTGAGCCGCATTCCGTAATTCGAAACTCCTGAATTAGCTCTCAGAACGTCAAAACGAAGTAATTATTGCTGTCTTCGGAATGTCTTCCTCCACCACAGGAATCTGCGCAGTCCAAAACACTGAATATCGTGCCTCATACAACGCAAAATTGTAGTCTGCGACGGCAAATTCCCAGGTGAACGGTTGACGTAGCCAAAATTTAATTCAATCCGCTGAATTTCCTATTGGGCAATCGACGGGTAATTAGCGGCGGACCTAATATACACTCCTGGAAATTGAAATAAGAACACCGTGAATTCATTGTCCCAGGAAGGGGAAACTTTATTGACACATTCCTGGGGTCAGATACATCACATGATCACACTGACAGAACCACAGGCACATAGACACAGGCAACAGAGCATGCACAATGTCGGCACTAGTACAGTGTATATCCACCTTTCGCAGCAATGCAGGCTGCTATTCTCCCATGGAGACGATCGTAGAGATGCTGGATGTAGTCCTGTGGAACGGCTTGCCATGCCATTTCCACCTGGCGCCTCAGTTGGACCAGCGTTCGTGCTGGACGTGCAGACCGCGTGAGACGACGCTTCATCCAGTCCCAAACATGCTCAATGGGGGACAGATCCGGAGATCTTGCTGGCCAGGGTAGTTGACTTACACCTTCTAGAGCACGTTGGGTGGCACGGGATACATGCGGACGAGCATTGTCCTGTTGGAACAGCAAGTTCCCTTGCCGGTCTAGGAATGGTAGAACGATGGGCTTGATGACGGTTTGGATGTACCGTGCACTATTCAGTGTCCCCTCGACGATCACCAGTGGTGTACGGCCAGTGTAGGAGATCACTCCCCACACCATGATGCCGGGTGTTGGCCCTGTGTGCCTCGGTCGTATGCAGTCCTGATTGTGGCGCTCACCTGCACGGCGCCAAACACGCATACGACCATCATTGGCACCAAGGCAGAAGCGACTCTCATCGCTGAAGACGACACGTCTCCATTCGTCCCTCCATTCACGCCTGTCGCGACACCACTGGAGGCGGGCTGCACGATGTTGGGGCGTGAGCGGAAGACGGCCTAACGGTGTGCGGGACCGTAGCCCAGCTTCATGGAGACGGTTGCGAATGGTCCTCGCCGATACCCCAGGAACAACAGTATCCCTAATTTGCTGGGAAGTGGCGGTGCGGTCCCCTACGGCACTGCGTAGGATCCTACGGTCTTGGCGTGCATCCGTGCGTCGCTGCGGTCCGGTCCCAGGTCGACGGGCACGTGCACCTTCCGCCGACCACTGGCGACAACATCGATGTACTGTGGAGACCTCACGCCCCACGTGTTGAGCAATTCGGCGGTACGTCCACCCAGCCTCCCGCATGCCCACTATACGCCCTCGCTCAAAGTCCGTCAACTGCACATACGGTTCACGTCCACGCTGTCGCGGCATGCTACCAGTGTTAAAGACTGCGATGGAGCTCCGTATGCCACGGCAAACTGGCTGACACTGACGGCGGCGGTGCACAAATGCTGCGCAGCTAGCGCCATTTGACGGCCAACACCGCGGTTCCTGGTGTGTCCGCTGTGCCGTGCGTGTGATCATTGCTTGTACAGCCCTCTCGCAGTGTCCGGAGCAAGTATGGTGGGTCTGACACACCGGTGTCAATGTGTTCTTTTTTCCATTTCCAGGAGTGTAGATGGCAGTCTGCAGCAGTGTAATTAAGTGCGAGGTACGACGCTCAAGTCCAGATCGGTGTTTATTAGGTACTTCTGGCCGGAGCTTTCATCACTGATGAAGAGGCGTCCAGACTTCATAGGGCAGCCGGTTGCTCCTACTACCGACTGCGCTGGCATCTGGGAACGAGCAAGGTGCTGTACATTTCCGTGCCTGCTCGCCGCACTGACAATGGTACCAGCACGGGTGTTTTACAGTGTTGGACGATGCACCATTGGCTTCTGAATCTCCGGTGATAACGTGCTCTTTCGTTCCAAGCACCACCTTGCGACAGCAGCACGAAAAATCTGCGTGCATAATGTCTCCACTTTTTCGTCAACGAATGGAACTCTGTGCGAACAACTGTTACTGCTGGCGTCGTACTACCGCCCACCACGATCACTGCCCTAACCCGGGGGGGTGCGATGGCCTCTTGAATTCCATCGACGAGCTCCACCACCGCCTCCGACTTTTCCGTCTGTGACGCCACGATCGCTCTGACCTGCGGCAGTTGTCTGCCGCTTCGTAGTGTGCATAGTATATTGTAAGGAACGGGAACTGTATGCACTTTGCTTCGCAGTCGCCTATATCTCCTTGTGTCGACCCTTGCATGATTCGCTCCTCGTGCGAATCTCTGGATTCATTCCGATTTAAGCCTTTCGTATGAATTCTCTTGAGGTGGTGCAGTAATCACATGTTGTACTTCCGCGGCGTGGCCTCGGTAAAGTTAACTCATGATGAAGGCGAATTTCGTCGATTCGGCCGTAATTCCTGCGTAGCAAAAGCTGGCTTCTACTTGTGCGATTCGTATGATCGGGTTATTCGGCAGGAGCGTAGGCAAGCGGACTGCTAGTCTGGACACTGCTAGGGCGTCGAGCATCTTGCACAATAGTTAAATTCAGTGGTGGTTGATCAACCTTCTCCAGCACTTGTTGGGTTCAGCGTAAGCTGGATTGGCTGCCATTTCAAATAACGTATTCGGCCTGGGACTAGGGATCGAACAGGATTAAAATTCTTTATTGGTGACTAACTGTGTCTGTTTACAACGTCGCAAAAGAGGTCGCTAAAGGAGACGAGATGAAGATCAGAAAAGCTTAACCGATAGCAAAATCATTCCTAATCGTAAGAACATTTCATGAACAGCAGGACACTCGTTCCTGCTGTAACCAGGAGCTACAGTAAGTAAGGATCAACTAAACAAGCGTAGGAGAACTCACGCGTCAAGGAATAAACAAGTAAAAGCTATAAGGACATATACTAAATACAGCACCCCTGGCGGTTGGCGCGGAAACTGCTTGACAGCACGATTCCTTTGTCGCCGCGCACACTTTACATCACACTTTTGAATAAACATAACTTCACTCGTTGGCGTGAATCGTCACTAGCGCCGCGACACGCGTAGTAGACGCTACACTGTGTTGTCTGATGATTTCACCCCTTCTCTGGATTGCTTAGGCACTCACACATTAAATCCTTAATATTTAGGTGACTTACACCGAGATGATGTCTATGATTTTATTGTTCATTCACTCTTCCGTAAATCATCGGGATCAGATGGCCTCCCTTAAGAATTGTATGTGCAATTTTGGCCATTTATAGGGGACACGATAACGTCGCTGCTAAATGAGATTTTGCGGGGGGGGGGGGGGGTTTGATTTCCGCCCCTTTTAAGTTTTTATACGGAAAACATCTGGACGTTCAGGCATTGACAAATTCCGACCGATAACACTTCTCAATCTGGATTACAAAATTGTTGCGAGGAGAATATATAGTCTCCTGTCGGTCCTGCTTGCGAAAATACTTGCCGTTTTCCAAAGTTGTGTTCCCGGTTACATGATCCTGACCCTTGCGCAGAATGTCGAGATGTCGTGTCGGTGGCTGCCTCCACTTCTGTTCCTGGGGCCCCACTTTTTATTAATTTTAATAAGGCGTTTGACTGAGTAAGTCACAGTTTCTTGTTGCGGGTACTGGAAGCTGTCGGGTTTTGTAGGGTTTAACAGTGAAGATAGCCTCTCTGGCAGCGAATGGCCAACCCACTTGCCAAATCATCATCCGTCGGGGTGTCCCAAAAGGGATCCACTCTACATGTCATTGTTTGTCTTATTTTTGGAGCTCTTACTTCGCCATATTGCTACTCTTCTACTTGGCTGGACAATATTAGAAGAGCCATTTTCGGTGCGAGCATGTTCGGACGATGTAATGGTCTTAATTCGTAACTCAGACGAAATTCCCTTGCTCAAGGAATTCTTGGATGTTTTTTGTCATCTCTCTGGAGCTTGCATTAACGGACGGAAATGCAGTATGGTGAATTTACAGGGCTTTACCGACGCTGTGATCCCATGGACCGTTGTGGTTGATTGCCATTAATCTAGGTGTTATCATTGTTCGTTGCCCGATAAAGATGGCTGCTCTCAATTGGAGATTCGTTGCGTATAAAACACAAGGATCGATTCTCGAGTCTGAGCGCCGCTCCCCTAAATTACTTCAAAAACTCTGGGTCTTAGATACCTATGTTTTGCGTAAACCGTGTTATGTATCACAAATTTTTCAGCTTCACGCGATGTTATCCCGTAATTTAAAGCAATCATCTGGACGTTTACAATGGAAACACCACATTTTTCGAGTACAATATGAAGTGATGGCGAGGCCCCGTCCCGTTCAAGGGTTGGGGCTTCCTGTTATACAGGTGACGGCTTAGGTATCATTTATCCGGCGCACTATATTGACATATACTCAAATCACTCATTCAGTCGCGTCTGAACTGTTTACCTGCCTACAGCCGGTCAGTTCAACTCCTCCTGTCGATGTTGGCTGCAAGAATTCCAAATTGAAACATGTACAGGAATTTTATATCGCTGTCGGTTATTTGGGGACTAATATCCTCTGCCGGCTGCTGTGGCCGAGCGGTTCTAGGCACTTCAGTCCGGAACCGCGTGACTGCTACGGTCGCAGGTTCGAATCCTGCCTCGGGCATGGATGTGTGTAATGTCCTTAGGTTAGTTAGGTTTAAGTAGTTCTAAGTTCTAGGGGACTGATGACCTCAGATGTTAAGTCCCATAGTGCTCAGAGCCATTTGAACCATTTGAACTAATATCCTCTCAAAGACGCTTCACGCTTCCGAATATTGTTTCGTTGCTGGGGAAGTCTCGTTTGCCTCTCCCCTTTTGAACGTGCGTCGCTGAAGACGTGTTGGAAGATGGTGTGTTTCCATACTAACCTGCCTATTCTACCAATGGACGTGGCCTCATCGTGGTGTAAAGTCGTTCTCAATCTGGTACCAACCAATGAACGTCTTTTCCGAATTGGCTTAAGTACGACGGAGCGATGCAGCGTTGCCTCTAAACTGATACGCCGGCCGGAGTGGCCGAGCGGATCTAGGCGCTACAGTGTGGAACCGCGCGACCGCTACGGTCGCAGGTTCGAATCCTGCCTTGGGCATGGATGTGTGTGATGTCCTTAGGTTAGTTAGGTTTAAGTAGGTCTAAGTTCTAGGGGACTGATGACCTCAGACGTTAAGTCCCATAGTGCTCAGAGCCCTCTAAACTGATACGTTGCGACATGCGCTTTTCTTTAAAGGTTGAGATTACTTGATACGGATTAGACGGCAACTGGCTTTCCTCGCCCCATCTACCGAAACTGTCGTTTCGGCTGACATCCTTCTACATCGAGAGTCTTTCTCTTTCCCACAGACCAAACACAATACGATTATTTAGATGTTAGGCCATTACTTTCCCTATACAGTGAGAAGCGAGTACGATCCTGACCCTGATACCTTTCAGCACTATATGGTTACGGCTCACTGGAAATGGCAGCTGATGTCACGTAACGCGCTTTTTTAGCCAATATGCTGTCTCTTGTTTTTAACCGCCAGACGAATGGATAACTTAAATTTACGACACTATTATGTTTTGGGAACCCTTCCTAATCTCCCGTCCAGCTTTTGTGGTAATACTTGTTCAGGTTCACGGTTGTGGAACTTTTACTTTTATATGTCTATTATATTTCATAAAAACACAAATTACAAAAGTTTTAAAACACTATAAAGTTATAAGAACCACTGAAAAGGTTTTCTTTATAGGGCACTAGAGCCTTAGAGGAAAAAAAATTGGACAGCGTGGCTGACTGCAATTCGGAGGATGTAGGTTCGATTCTCAGCACTGCCACGGACTTTTCCTTGGTGGGAGGACTGAAATTGGGTGCACTCAGCCTCGTGAGACCAACTGAGGAGCTACTTGGCCGAGTAGTAGCGGTTCCAATGTCAACAAAGCCGACAACGACCGCTAGAGTGGTGTGATGACCACATGCCCTTCCATACCACATCCAATGATGCCATCGGTAGAGGATGACATGACGGTCGGCCCCGACTGGCCCTTTTAGGGCCGGGAAGTGGAAATTTACTTACTTTTTAGCTTATATATAACTGTTGTACATACATTTTTGTTACTGAAAAACCACGTCACAAAAATGGCTTCCACTGTCAGCGAGGCACTGTTGAAAACGATCGTGGAGATTTGACCACCGTAAGAAGCTATTGACAGTAAATATTAATTACCAAACGGTGAGGCAGCATTAACTACGCCCCTCTATTGCTCGACCAGTGAGAGATGAGCGAGTATTTCTTACTTGAAAACGAAAGGGTGTGATCCTGTCTACATATCGACGGTTGTTGGAAACATCACCCGGCTGAATTACTTTCCCTATACAGTGAGAAGCGAATACGATCTTCACCTGATACCTTTCAGCACTATATGGTTACGGCTCAGTTATTCATATCTGCCTCATCTGGGCTAATTTCAAGTTAAAACTTGTGCCGTGAAACTTTGCCTTCTTGTTAAAGAAGTTGTGTATGTATAACATCATGATAGCAAAAAAGGAGCGAAAAATCATTAGAAGAGTACTTGGGCCGAGGTTTAAGAATGGGACTTGGAAGCTTAGAAGTAATAGAGAAGTGTATGACAAAATTGAGAAAGTGGGAGATACTATGAGGAAGAGAAGAGTAAGCTTTGACGCCCATTTGAAAAGAATGAATGATGAAAGGCTGACAAAGAAAATATTCATGTTTTTTGACAAGAACCCCAGAACCCAAATTACCTGGTTCAAAGAAGTCAAAGCAGACTTAGAGGAGATGGGTATAGGAGAAGATGATATAACCAACAGAGACTTAATGAGAGACAAAATTCAACGTTTTGAAGGATTTGAAGTGAAGAAGAGAAGAACTGGAGGAACAGTGTGGACAGAACACCGAAGGGAGCAGCACAGAGAGAGGATGAAGAAATATTGGCAGAAGAGAAAAGAGGAGGAGCGCAATAGGAGAAATGTACATTGAAAAATAGTTGTTTAACGCGGTCCCTAGACGGCCAAAATCGGAATTAAAAAAAAAAAATCATGATATAGTAAACACACTCCTCCACTCACGTGATCACGTTTTCTTGATTTGTCGGATTCCCGGTCCTCTTTGGTGAAGAATTCCATGTCAGTAATGTTTTATTGCAACTCACTGCCAGATATGCGATCAAACAATACTGTAATGAAATAGAAATAATACGCATATTTTAGCAATATATACCATCACTGAAGATTTCGCGTGTAATTATCGATTATCTGACACATTTAAACGTTCTTTAGTCATATTTGCCACTTATCGTCGAATCTGTTCCAGAAGAAGTGCAGACCATGAAACATGTGACCCGTCTATGTTATGGTTACACTGTATCAAAGAGTCTGAATGTACTCCCGTCGCAATACCCCATTTCTAGCATTAGGCTTGGTGGAGGGAAAATCATTTTTGCGGCACTGTCTGTACCACTATCGGAAAACGAGCAAAGAAAAAGTGAGTTTAGTATATTAGCTTTCAACGCAACTGAAACCATATGATTATATCTTAGAATATCTAATTTAGATCGTCCTTCAGTCCACGTTTCTACGTGTTATGACGTGATACATAACGTGATAATTTACGTTTTACTATTTCAAATTACCGATAAAAATATTGCAACTGATTAACAAGGTTAGACACTACTGTCCCTTCCATTCATTTGGCTATATTTATGCTCGACGCACCTCCACCTATATCTGGTCGAGTTAATTTTGCGAAGAGCCGCGAGAACGCAGGTAATCAACCCTTGGCTGCCTGCAGGTGATACTCGTAGTTACGCCGTAAAAATCTACTCATCACTCAAGTGGTCGAGCATCTGCGGCGATGATTGGCAATAAAGATTCTCTACTGTGGGCCACAAAATTTCGGGTTTTTGCTGCAGAAGCATGGCTGCGCTCCACGCCGTAGCTTATATATACTGATAAAAACTTCACTACACACGTTTTTCTTATTGAGTACTTTCTAATTGATTGACAGACGCACAATGACGCTATCTTGAAATCTGCGTAGCTCCATAACCTATGTACAAAAACGTGTAAATTTATGGGTATAAAAAATCAGGTGACTGTCGGCTTGTCCTGGGAACGCTTCTCTTTACTCTTCACAAGCATTCAGAATTCTTTCAGGTCTCCAGAAACTGAGGAACTGATATCTAACGATATGTTGTGAAATGCAATTAGTTTTCTTTTGGTTGAATTGCCTTTTATTGAGGTGAAATAAAAGTGTTGTATATCTGAATGGTACAAGAAGGTACTAATTCTCGGGATTAATTATACTGCTCAAAAGCAGATCTCAAACATCATTAGTCACATGTATCATAAATATTGGTCTTTTGGTAATTCCTTCATACTGTTGTTTTCTTTCTACATCTACATCTACATCTACATTTACACTCCGCAAGCCACCCAACGGTGTGTGGCGGAGGGCACTTTACGTGCCACTGTCATTACCTCCCTTTCCTGTTCCAGTCGCGTATGGTTCGCGGGAAGAACGACTGTCTGAAAGCCTCCGTGCGCGCTCTAATCTCTCTAATTTTACATTCGTGATCTCCTCGGGAGGTATAAGTAGGGCGAAGCAATATATTCGATACCTCATCCAGAAACGCACCCTCTCGAAACCTGGCGAGCAAGCTACACCACGATGCAGAGCGCCTCTCTTGCAGAGTCTGCCACTTGAGTTTATTAAACATCTCCGTAACGCTATCATGGTTACCAAATAACCCTGTGACGAAACGCGCCGCTCTTCTTTGGATCTTCTCTATCTCCTCCGTCAAATCGATCTGGTACGGATCCCACACTGATGAGCAATACTCAAATATAGGTCGAACGAGTGTTTTGTAAGCCACCTCCTTTGTTGATGGGCTACATTTTCTAAGCACTCTCCCAATGAATCTCAACCTGGTACCCGCCTTACCAACAATTAATTTTATATGATCATTCCACTTCAAATCGTTCCGCACGCATACTCCCAGATATTTTACAGAAGTAACTGCTACCAGTGTTTGTTCCGCTATCATATAATCATACAATAAAGGATCCTTCTTTCTATGTATTCGCAATACATTATATTTGTCTATGTTAAGGGACAGTTGCCACTCCCTGCACCAAGTGCCTATCCGCTGCAGATCTTCCTGCATTTCGCTACAATTTTCTAATGCTGCAACTTCTCTGTATACTACAGCATCATCCGCGAAAAGCCACATGGAACTTCCGACACTATCTACTAGGTCATTTATACATATTGTGAAAAGCAATGGTCCCATAACACTCCCCTGTGGCACGCCAGAGGTTACTTTAACGTTTGTAGACGTCTCTCCATTTCCGGCAGAGTTGTCCACTTCTGCTTCTGCAACTACTTACTCGCGTGGACAATATAGGCATTTTTTTCTGATCCTGCCAATATTGTTATCTACTTGACTGTTTTCACTTCATCTGTATTTGTGTAATGTCTGTACAGCGACCTCATGATCACTTGCCGAAAATGTGCTTTCGAAACATCCAGTATTAGAAACTAAGCAGTCACAGAAATAATGAGATAGCGTTCAACAAACTCGTCACGCATGTTCCTGGATTCGATACACCAGGATCTCATTACAGGATTGTGTTTTGCAAAATGAGACAGGTATCAGTATGCAAACGACAGCATGCGTACCTAATGTGCTTCAAAACGCTGCGCGTAGATACGGGATTTCCCGGTGCTCATACATCGGGTTCTAGTGGTGATACAAAGGTAGGGTCAAGTGATATGGGTACCCCTTGGGCTAGGGACCATTTCTATATCCAACAGAAGGATAGTCTTAGTGTCACTATCCTACAGTACAGGGTCAAGGTATGAATATTACACATTTCCTTCTGTTTAGGATAATGGAGCAAATCGGTTGGTTCTTATTGCCTTTGATGTGGTCTACGGTGGGCTTGATGGAACTTATGGAGGCAACATTACTTCAAAGGCGGTTCCTCGGAAAAACCCATAAAAAAGATTTTTTACTATATTTTCGACGTCACCAGCGAACCTGAACGTAGCCGAGGATTCCAAGCCCCTATGCACAGAAAATGGCTGAACTTTTTACTATACATTCCTAAGACCCAGATCTCGAGGAACTTTGAAAATTTTCTGTATATCTGTATCCGTTTCCAAGATACAGAGGTCCAAATTTACCCTGCTTCTACACGTAAAATCCAGAATGAGGTTAAATCTAAATAATAAATAACCGTAGAAACTTGCTGAATTTTTAACACCCCAATAACTTGTTTTTTCGGTACCAAAACCCAGCCGCAGATTCTGAGGTAGCCATGTACAGCTAATGGCTGTAACTTTTACGATGGATTTCTAAGGTTGCCATCTCGAACACCCTTGAAAATTTTCTTCATATCTTTACAGCGCTTCAAAAATACCGTACTTGTACACGTAAAATTCAGAAGTAAAGTCCGATGCGAGACGAAAACGTAGTCTATAAAGTGACCTATTACGGAGAAATATGCTGTAAGTGTCTCCGTTGTCATGTGGGAACCCCACGTATTACTGAAGCACATACATAAGTTTTTGTACGTGAAATCCGGTCTCAGGTGTAAAATTGTTTTTGTGTTATATCAGTTTCACATAAGTGAACTATCTAAACTTTAACTGACCAAGACATTTCTTTTTGTACGAGTTAGGTGCCCTGTTGCAGTATGGAAAAAAAGAGGAAAAATTCTCCTGTCGGAGCCCAAAAGAAGGGGATATGTTCTTCTTCACTTAAGACACTCTAACTAAAAAGTGGGGTGCCAGTTTCCTCATTCTATCTTCCTCAGCACCTTTAAAAAATTTTCCAAAAATTTTGGCATGCATAGATATTCGCACTCTTTTATACTGAGAGAGAAGAAGACAGTGGCAGTGGCAAAAACACGGAAAAGTAATAAATACTAAAAGATGGTAGACCGTGTTTGTGTTATAGGAAGAGCGAAGGAGTCAGTGGCAGTGTGAGAAAAAGAGAGGGACACTGTGGCAGTGGAAAATAGTTGACAGTGACAGAATAGTGGTAGGAGAAAAGTGAAGGAGAGAATGTCAGGAGAGGGTGGGCAGGAATAAAGAGAAAGAGAAAGTGGATGTGGATGAGGGCGAGTGATAATGAGAGATAGAGAATATAACAGTGACATCGAGGGAGCAGAGATAGTGAAAGTGAGAAGAAACAGCAGTAGTAGGAAGGAAGGACAGAAATATTAGCAGTAAGAGAGAGGAAGAGGGAGTCAGTGACAGTGAGGGAGACTGTAGTAGTAGAACAGAACGAAGAGGACTGTGGTGTGACGCAGGAGACAATGACAGAAAGACACAATGAGATAATGATAATGAGTTGGGGTGAATGAGTGAGTGAGAAAGGGCAACTTGGAGTGGATGGATATGAGCGACTTACAGTGATGGACTTATGCGTGTAAGGCGTATGAGTTACAGCTACGAGAGCTTGTGGGAGTTTGAGGTGGGATGCATGTTAAAAAAAAAGCTCAAATACGTTCGCATGGCAAAATCTTAGAGAATATTTTTAAAGTTGCTGCGGAAGGTGGGGTGAGACAGCTGGTACCCCATTTTTCAGCCAGAGTCTTTTAAATAAACAGGAACAGATTCGAATTTTTTTGTGGACTGACAATAGCATATTCCCGTAGGTGTGTTATCACACGTACATTGAAGTTGCATTCACATTCTGTCGCTACATGCATTCACCTACACAAAAAATGAAACGCATGGAAGAAGACACGTTAATGATACGGAATTTCTAAAATTGAGAAGTTATTTGGTAATTTTTTTATTACAAAATGAAGTTAAGCGCCGGCAGTGGTGACCGAGCGGTTCTAGGCGCTACAGTCTGGAACCACGCGACCGCTACGGTCGCAGGTTCGAATCCTGCCTCGGGCATGGATGTGTGTGTGATGTCTTTAGATTAGTTAGGTTTAAGTAGTTCTAAGTTCTAGGGGACTGATGACCTCAGAAGTTAAGTCCCATAGTGCTCAGAGCCAGTTTTTTTAAGTTAAGCAAACAACGAAACTGGCAGTACGAGCACATTTCTGATTCTTTGTCAGTTGGATGCTGCATTCCCTTGGGCATGAATACATAAGCGGATTCGGTTCGAGAGGTTGCCATACAGTCGTTGTATCCTCTACTGAATATATGTTGGACCACAACTGTTGTAGCTTGCCCTCGATATCCTGGATATTGTTACTAGAATGGAGCTGAAACCCGATCTGGACCTACAAATGTTCTGTCAGGAACGATCGAGGAAATTTGATAGTCAAGAGCACACCGTAACATTATGAGGCAGTTCACAGATGCGTTTGTCGTATGTGGACGAGTGCTGTACTATTGAAGATGGTGACAGGATTCTGTCTCACGAGAGATAACGCACGAAATTATTACATATCGGTGACGTACCGCATTGTCAACAGAGATTACAAGATCACCATGGCTGGTACGTGAAGGCATACCCGGATTTGGATTGTTTGGGGGAAGGGACCAAACAGCGAGGTCATCGGTCTCATCAAATTAGGGAAGGACGGGGAAGGAAGTCGGCCGTGCCCTTTCGCCTGGAGCGATTTAGGGAAATCACGGAAAACCTAAATCAGGATGGCCGGACGCGGGATTGAACCGTCGTCCCCCCGAATGCGAGTCCAGTGTGCTAACCACTGCGCCACCTCGCTCGATGCTGCATACTCGGTACTAGGATTAAAATCGGTGCATTCGCCAAAACACTAGAAGAAAGTGTCCGCTCGTCTCGGCTCCTCCGTACTCGCAGACGATATTACAGATTACGATCCTCTTCAACTGTCGGTGGTCTCTGTCAGTCAACAGACGAGGTCGGCCTGTACGCTTTTGTGCTGTACGTGTCCCTTCCCGTTTCCACTTCACTATCACATCGGAAACAGTGGACCTAGGGATGTTTAGGAGTGTGGAAATCTCTCAAGCGGACGTATGACACAAATGACGCCCAGTCACCTGACCACGTTCGAAGTCCGTGACTTCCGCCGAGCGCCCCATTCTGCTCTCTCACGATGTCTAATGACAACTGAGGTCGCTGATATGGAGTACCAGGCAGTAGGTGGCAGCACAATGCACCTAATGTGAAAAACGCATGTTTTTGGGGGTGTCCGGATACTTTTGATCAACTGGCAATGGAGTACCTGGCAGTAGGTGGCAGTACAATGCACCTAATGTGAAAAACGCATGTTTTTGGCGGTGTCCGGATAATTTTGATCAACTTATGCAAATTAGCGTCTAAGCAGAGCAAGTTTTATTTGTTTCCGTCACACTCCTACTGCCTTCTGTTGTTTCTCTTTCCAACTCTTCACATTCTATCGTAATAATTTATGAATGGTTTTGTTTAATCGAGCGTATTCCACAAATTTCCTTTTGAACGTATGTTTGCAATTCTTGCCTTCTCTTAAGTATTTGCTTCTTTCCACTTAAGAATTTCTTTTATGTTGCTTTGTTAATCCCACAAATATCTTTGCTGTTCTCACGAGTACTTTTGTCGAATAACTGTCCATTCATCTACGGCTGTATAATCTTGAGTTTCATAAATTCTAAAATATGTAAGGGTACAAATATCGATTCTGTTAAGGACAGGTCGAATTTACATTTACGCATCTTTGATATAGCGAGTTAGCGGCTCTGACGGGGAAGCTCCATTGTACTAGAAGGGTGCTGCTTGGCGTCCGCAGCTTGTTTTGGCGATGGAGTCAGGCAGGCCTGCCTGAGGCTTCTTAAAGAGGTGATAACGACTGTGCGCGCGGAAAGCGATGGATAATAAAAAGATGTTAATTGATGGAACTGACACGCGGAAAGCGATCGAAAATAAAAAAGCGTTAATTGGTAGAACTGAAATTATTTATATATTAATTAGATATAAAACTGTGGACGACCGTAAGGAACTTACCAACTATGGCGAACTCGATTCAAAAAGTATTAAGTGCATGAATGCGGCTGTAGAGTGAATGTAATTAGGCTCGTAGGTATACTCTTACTTGTGATTATAGTACATTAAACCGAGTGCTGTGAAATCAGTGTGAACTTCGTTTAATCTGGACATATTAATGATGGTATTTTGCTGGGAGTTTTGATTAAAATTATGGGTAGGTGTGTGGCACGTGTACCTTGGGAGTAAGTTCGGCCTCCACGCTGTCGTATCCATCAAGTCCATATATATATATATATGCTCAGATAAAGGCTCTTTTTGTACGAGGGCTATTCGGAAAGTAACGAACGATAGGTCGCGAAATGGAAACCACTGTGAAAGTCAAAACTTTTTTATTTGCAACAGTTAGCTACAACTTCCGGCTACTTATCTCCATAGTCGCCGATCCGACTTAGACGTTTGTCGTAGCGTTGTACCAATTTTCCAATACCCTCGTTATAGAAGGCAGCCGCCAGTGCTTTCCACCACATCTCTACTCTGGCCTACAGCTGGTTGTCTGTGCAAAATGTTGTCTTCATAGCCAGCGATTCATGTGAGCACAGATGAAACTCAGAGGGAGATAGTTACGGGCTGTATTGTGGGTAATCAAACGTTTCCAACTGAAAACGATGCAGGAGCATCTTCATTGCCCCTGCAAAATGCGGCTGATAATTGTCTTGGCGGGAGACACTATTGTTCTAGGTTTCTTTATGTGCTTCCTCTGTGCTCAGAACTAAAAAGAACGACGTAACGCGATCGACAGGCGTACTAGAGACACTGCCCAACACACATCTGCAAAACTTCATCGAATTTTCACTGTGGTTTCCATTTCGCGACCGATCGTTGCTTACTTTCCGTATAACCCTCGTATATAAAAGTTAGCTTTTGTGCAGGTTGTACAATTTGAAATTTCTGCGCCGGCCGAAGTGGCCGTGCGGTTAAAGGCGCTGCAGTCTGGAACCGCAAGACCGCTACGGTCGCAGGTTCGAATCCTGCCTCGGGCATGGATGTTTGTGATGTCCCTAGGTTAGTTAGGTTTAACTAGTTCTAAGTTCTAGGGGACTAATGACCTCAGCAGTTGAGTCCCATAGTGCTCAGAGCCATTTGAACCATTTTCTTGAAATTTCTGTGAACCTAACTTAAATACAATAACATGCGCACTTCGCGACGGTCTCTGATAAGCCGTTTTCCACCACACTGAGAGCTCGTGATCTGTGCAACAACCATCTATCCCTTTTTATAGTAGTATACAATCATTTCCTTCTGAAACTCATGGGGCTGTTTTCCGTAGCACATGCGAAGGTTTGCTGTTGTGGACACATAAATTATAGTCAGATGGGTCTCTACTAGCGCTTGTAAAAGCGGCTGCAAACATTTACAAGAAGTTCAGATTAGTGGTTAACTAAATGAAGACGACCCAACGGGTGCAAGTACAGTTGCCGAACTGCACTTCTCGATGCCATAAAGTAGGTGAGAGCAAGGGCAAACTGACTGAGGTAGTTGTAACTGACTCGACTGGAAGTTTAACAGGAAAGGGTCTGCTGATGCTATTATTTTATAGCCTCTTCCCTGCTTCATTTCTTCTCGATACCACTCAAACAGGCGATAGGAAAGTTTGCTCAACGAACGTGGCCTAAACTTCCTACGTGAAGTTTTGTCGTGGGATATACTTCCTCCGTTGAAATGTTCCTATAAATGTTGAAGTGTTTCCACACTGTACAAAAGTTCGCCATGGAAGGAATTGGTGTTACTATGCAATTAAAGTAACACATTTTTGGTGATGTCAACTCCAATACGAAAATTGTTGTTTCACAGGGATGTACTGTTGACACGTTATTCTCGTACATAAATCGAAATCACATTCAGAAGAAAACCACAAAAGTCTATCGACCCCTTATTTGTGAACATTATTAAGTTCTTCCCATTGCGATATTCAATCAATTCGGTTCTAAATTTCGCAACGATATATTTACGATCGGTGTGTAACACATGTTGGGTATTTTCACAGTTAATTGTTTTGATATAGTTCACTGTTGAAACGTATAGTTCAGACAGCGCGGCGAGGCAGATGTATCCGGATACAAGTATCAAAACACGTGAACTGTCTTAAAATGTGCACAGAAATATGTCGTTTGGACTATTACGCCGCACATACGGCAGATTTCCTTCCACATCTTTAGTCAACACGAGTTCCTGTTACGTCTCTAACGATTTCGTCGCTGACGTTATGTTAAACCTAATATTCCTTACTACCTTCTTAAAGGAATAAAAAAGTAATATTCGTGACCTTGGGCTTTTGTGATTTGGTCATTAATGATGTGAACAGCCGTCAAATATCAGAATAAGCGGTTTAGAAATAAAAAAAAACGCGTTGGTCCGACTACGTTATGCATACAATTTTACGACTATAGGTTGAAGTGAAACAGTGGTTTCCCTCCGAGATGTTATTGAAGTACTACATGTCGCTAAGCATTCCACGTTCACTAGCAGTTAAATCTAATTGGAAAATCCGGTATCAACTTTTCCAAAATGTTTTTCCAGCTTCTGAAGGACAGGAAGGTTTACTGCCAAAAGATCATGCAGTTACACTAATGACAAATTCGATTGGAGGCACATATCTTGTAGCTTTTCCCCTTAAAATCAATGCGCCATGTTACGGCATGGACTAAAAGGGACGCTGCATTGATTGTGGTACGACCTTGATATTAAGCTCAATCGCCGTCCACAACACACGGGAACGATCTGAGCTGAACCTGAGGTGCGCACTTCTCATTTGATAGTGTTCCTGATGTTACATATCAGATCAGATGACCGAAAGAAATCACGAGCATCATCATATCCCTGTTGGTTCCTTACACCATTTTGCACAATTCGGCAAGGATGTTGTGATTCATTGTTGATGGGTGGTGTAGGCAAACGTAACCCGTCAGTCCTAAGGGATTTGAGACTTGATTAATAAAAAATAGGGAAACATTAAGATGATGTTTTTAATGCTATACATGTTTTATATAGCAACCCTCCCCCCCCCCCCCCCCCCCCCCCCACTGGGGTACAATGCGCGGAACTTTCAAGCAAAAATGTGAAACTGTCCTACTTTAGGATGTTGTCACGTTGAACTTTGTGTGTGTGTGTGTGTGTGTGTGTGTGTGTGTGTGTGTGTGTGTGTGTGTGTCATGAACACCTGACTTAGAGACGTTGCTCCTTTGGGACTAGTGAAGCAATAAATTACTACGACCGCACATTCACTTCTTAACACTACCTGCCCACAACAGACAGGTCATATGCATGTTTTTTCTGGTTGTTAATTCAAGCTGTCTCCGTAGTTACCGCGCTGACGTCACTTATATGCCAGAAATAAAATCAGTCTCCGGACTTTTTGGACTGACGGTGTACTCAAAATCAGTAAGTTGCTTCCGGTTCTTCACTGATGCGAGACGATAATAATCCTATCAACAGACCATTCCATTCTATGTGCGCATCCTTCTTCCCTGACACACATGAGAATAGCCATATGTGAAAATGGTGCCCTGTTGACAAAAGGGATGCTGAAGTAGTTATCATCGTAAGCTCATCCTACCATCAGTAGGTAACAATCTGCACCGCGACTCATCAGTACAGCCGACCTTCTTCCAGGCTTCGAATGTAAAAAAGATGGCGTTTGTCACCAATAATGATCTCTGTAAATTGTGACGTGTATTCAGTAGAAATACGCGTGTAAGGGCTTCCAGAAAGGGGAGCGGGTATGAATGCTATGACTGCTCACAGTATCATAGTATTCAGATCAGTTGTGGTTTGTAAGGTGATTTGCTGTGCTATAGCTGGTCTATCCGCGTTTACAATCCGAAATAGTTGACCCTTGGTATCAATACATTCTCACCGCAGCTCACTGTGGGAGCGATAGTTTTCCATGAATCCACGAAACTATGGCAAGTGAAAATCTTAGTGTCCGCACGACTTCAGACTTGGAGCGTTCCATACGTCAAGGCCGGCCTGGCGTGGCCGAGCGGTTCTAGGCGCTACAGTCTGGAACCGCGTGACCGTTACAGATGCAGGTTCGAATCCTGCCTCGGACATGGATGTGTATGGTGTCCTTAGGTTTAAGTAGTTCTAAGTTCTAGGGGACTGATGACCTCAGCAGTTAAGTCCCATAGTGCTCAGAGCCATTTGAACCATTTTGAACCATACGTCAAGTACTACAACCATACTGCGATCAAATGTGTTGCTATCTGTCTTTTTACCCATGCTGCGCTCGACTATCACTGGGATGCTCACTAATGTTTTGACGAGATGCTTCTCACTTAACATCCTGAGGTATTCCAATAGCCACTGATACAGAAACGCTCACTTGTCAGCACAACAGGTACGTCTAAATAGGTTGCTCAAGAGTATAAAGCAAGATCATTCAATTGTAAAAACAACGAAATACAACCGACTGTTGCAGCTGAAAAGCCTACATTTTATAACACTACAAATTTTGCTGTTTAACTGAGCCGTGCTGACTAAATATGTTTTGTATTCACATGTAATTGCTGTCCTTCATTTCTGAGTTCTGCATTCAAAATCCATCAAAAAAGCAAAACTTTTAAAAAAAATTTTTAGTGCTTTCTGCAGAGTATAAATGCCACGTCAAACGATTTTTTAGCGACTTGAGTAACCTGCCATTATTAATTGAACCAACTTCACTTCGTTGTGAATTAGCAGGGTAAACAAGTTTAGCGAGGTTTGTTTCCTTGTTTTGTTTTATGTGTCACATACATTGGAACGAATGATTTCCTTCCACAAGGTGCCATTCCCGTGGATGGAATTTAAAAAAAATATTGAAAAAATTGACACATGAGACATACGAAAATCCTCTTTAACCAGATGGACTACCGCCATATTATGACCCTGAGCACAGAAAACATCTCTGAAGCAGTAGCTATGTATCTTTTTTTTTAATTCTTTTGCTGCAAAGTTAATCTATTTCAACAGTAGGACCATTGAACAAGCAGCAGGAAATATGAAGGAGCAGTAAGTCACGAAATTAATGCAGGAACCATCCACATATTTCCCTAGAGTGATATGTGAAAGACACTAAAGAAGTCTAGATCAGAATTTGAACTCAGCTGGTTTTCACTACGAGCTCAGTATTTCAGTATTGCACAACCCTGTGTTTCGGGTGGTTAGGGCAACTCCGTTGTCCTGTGTCTCAGGGCGTCTGCTATGATGGCTGTTTGGCTGCTTGGTTATCGTTATGTGTCTTTAAGAGAGCTTCTTATAAAGTAGCATTGCTTTACCATTGGAGCAGTTTCTGGGATGAAATATTTTAGTTAGGCTCATCCGTCTTGGTATGATTGCTATTTTTGCTGCTCAGATCGAAATAAATATACGAAACATCTCGAATCACACTAGTTCTGGCAGTAAATTCTGTGATTAAAAGACAGCCATCCAACGAGCATGATCAACGTGCACTCTTCAGTCAGTGATACTGCGTTCTAGCTGATCATTCTGCCTTTATTATCCCCACTTTTCGTTTCATCTAAGTAAAACTTAAACACTATTGACAACTGTAATAACAAATCTTATCATCCTGTAAGGACATTTTGATTTTCAAACTGTGACGCCGATAACACAGTCTACGCTGCTAAGAATCTCACACACAAAAGTGGTAATTTCCTGGGATTGGGTCATAGTGCCGGCCATGTGAACTAAGTTTACATGTTTCTATGGAATGCATGGATAGACACAGGAGAACACGTTGGCCATGGGTCAACTGAGTCAAAGCCTTGTGATCAGTTTTCAACAATTTTTCGGTGCCTCACACATTTGCAGTGTTTTTCACACTATCACCCCTCTCTCTTGGTAAATACAGATGCACGTTCAGAAATAGCTTGCCTCATTCACGAACACACACACACACACACACACACACACACACACACACACACATACATACGCTGATCGAATACTGACAAACGTATTATTCGCTTTTCCATGATATTTATAGCAAATGTAGCGCGTTTTCTTGTATGCATACGTGAGTGTACGCATATGTGAGTGTGTGTATGTGGAGGACACAGTTTGGTTGTTCGCATTCAATATTCTGTAACGTTCTCGAAATTTTGAGGTGCGAACTGATTTTCTAGCTGTGTGTCAATAACGGTCGTGTGCATGTGTTTACGTGTTCGCGGACGTACAAGGAGAATAATTTCTGACCATGCATGTGTAAGTTACATGAGAAATATTTCCATCATGAGAAAGACTTCCATTCACGTTTCCATGTTATGAAGATAACTTAAGAAAATGTCTGTGGTACATATTCCACGCCTTCATCGCCGGAGTGGGTGGGACGAAGCTGTTGTTGGATAAGAGCCAGAAGGCACTGGCAGTAGATCAGCGTGTTGTCTCCCTTTTGGAGGAAGCGCTTTTGCAGTAAGATCTAAAACCAACTTTAAAATTACGACTTTCATAACCTAAACCCGGGAAACGTGAACTTGTTCGGATAGTACGATGAGAAACTGGTGCAAGACGGGGAACATGAAATTGGTAACAAACTGCGCAATAAAGTGACGAATTAGAAAAAAATTATAATAACATCACCAAATAAATGAAAACTTGCACAGGAAAGGGCAGAATTCGTTGAAAATATCATTGTTAGGTATTAATCATGAAAGGTATGAGTGCAATGGGCTACGTTAGGGGTTCGAGATAAGGTAAACTACACCAGATAAGCCGCCATGCTCAGTCCTGGAAAAATGTACGAACTAGTAACAGTCGAACAAACGCAGACAAAAATTTACATATTTCATCACAATTCCGGGATAGTATTAGTAATGTTATCCCGGATGCACGCCCAAAAGACGATGAAATCTTCTACATGCCGGAAAAAACTTCAATAAATACAAGAATTTACGTAATTTTACGCACTGCAGTCGTATATATTTTTAGCTACTTTCTTCGGTTCTTTGTATGCATAACTCAAATTCTACACATACACCAACGTAATCAAAAGTATAGGACACTTATTAGTGGATACTAATTTTACGACCACTTGAATTCTATTGGGGAAGACTATCAATGAAGAGTGTGAACGTCTGTGGGTAAATGTCTATTCATTCCTCCTCAACAGCCAAAACCAAAGAACGTAGTCATGTTGGACGGTGGGGGTCTGGAAGGAAGTCGACGTTCTAACTCATACCAAAGGTGTTCCATAGGATTCAAGTCGGGACTCTGGGCAGGTCAGTTCATTTCAGGAACGTTATTGTCCTTAAACCACTGCCTCGCAGATGCTGATTTATGACATGGTGTATTGGCATGCTGATACAAATAATCGTCGTCTCCGAATTGTTCTCTTCTGTTCGCAGTACGCAAAGCTGTATAAGTGTGTTCATATCCTTCTGCATACAGCGTATTTTTAAGCTCAATTAGGGGACCACACCATAACAACGAAAAACACCCCCATACCACAAAACACCTCCTCCGTTCTTCACTATTAGCACTGCACAGGATGACGGGTCACGCCCTACAGAAATTCGCCAAACCTAAACCCATCCACTGATTTTCCACTGGGCATTGTGTGATTCATCACTCAAATCATTCATTTCCAGTCATCCACTGTCAAGTGGTGTCGCTCTTTACACCACTTACAGCTTCGTTTAGCATTCACTACAGAAGTGTGTGGCTTACTAGCAGCTGCTCGATGACTGCACCACATTATTTTTAATCTCCTCCGCGCACTCAATGTGTTAGCTGTGTATGAGGTCAGCGTGAGCTCCGTTTAGCTTTGGTCGTACTATTGCGCTTCTACTTCACAATCAAATCGCCAACAGTCGACCTAAGTATCCTTAGCAAGTTTTAAATATCCATGATGTATTTGTTTCTCACATGACAGTCAATGACTACTTGACGTTGTCATGGTTCTTTATTTACGTGACCATTACGACACTCCAACCCCAGTTCTCGATACCAGTAATATCGTACTACTTTTCTGCGAAGTAACAGACATATTTTTGGGACAATATTCACGTTTGGTTTTATTAATGTATAGGTACTCCGATGTATCGATATATTACAGTGTTATGGTTCTTGTGTGTATTCATTTCTGTGAGACTGTCATAATCTTTGACTTACTTGTAACCATTTTGGCGCGAATGCGCACAGAGCAGTCTTTGTTACACTTTGCAGAAGTTAAGTTGTTATTTCGCTTTGTAAAAGAACAGTCAAGTCTTGTGTTTGGTTAAAGTGGAAATTAAATATACGAAAATTGATACAAAACTGTTTTCTTGATGATGTGACAATTAAGAAGAAGTATATGTGAATTTACAAGAAGTTTAATAAAAATGTGGATCGTGAACACCAAGTCAAAAATTATTTTTAGCATACCATTGTTCTGATCTGGGATTGTTTGATCATTAAGAATTTCCTGAAAAACGCATTTGTTAGGTCTTCAAATATTGCTAAAATACAGATTGGACCTTATAGCAGTCAAAGTGGAATCATCCTAGAATCAACAAGATGAGCCATAACAACTTCGACGAAATCTACGTGGGAATCCATTCAAGATAAGTGTCAAAATTAATGACTTTTTTATAGTGACTTCATTATTTCCATCCTGACGATACCGTCCACAGTCAATAACTTTGTTGTTGCCCGATAAATTGAACATATGCTGCGTGAGCAACATTATTAATCTGATTTCTAACCTACCTTGCAAGTGGTGGTATTGTTAGAACGTTCAAAGTCACTGAGCTCTCTGGAGCGATCCATTGTGCTGTTACTGCTGCTATACTAACAACAGAATACTCCCAGCCTCCTTCTATAATGGTGGGTCCAAGTTTCGTGACATTAAATGGTCAGTTCCATGTTACATACGGGCACTCAGAAAATTTTAATCAAATACTGTATGAAACACCCACAAAGTCAGAAATTATAAAACAAGCTTAAAATTAAAATTGTTTAATATCGTCTAAACCAGATCTCAAATTCACATGGAGAAATTTATTATCCCTTGTGCAATATGTGCAAAGTGGGAAAGGACCGAAAACTTATTTTCTTCAGTATGTAGGAATGGATATTTCTCATGCGTAGAATATGATTCTATGTAAGTGATGCGTTGTACACTGCTGCAAGAATGTAATATACCTAAGGCAGAGTTCAAATATATTTCAGTAGAGAGGTTTATGGCGGATGGTATGTTTTACAAAGAATGAGCTACAAATGATGCTTCTGTTAAAGGAGGCAATGATTTTTGTTTCGCATCACCCATAGCAGATGGAGAAACATTATGACTTCAATTTTCATGCTGGAATTTTTCAAAGAAGAGAAATATACCAAGTCAGTCTGAAAAGTTTCGATGTAGCGTTAATAAAAAATAGAGAAATGTTAAGATGGTGGTTTTAATGCTTCAGGTGCTCTACACAGCTTTCCCCGCATGAGGTCAACGAACGCAGCGATATGAAACTGTCAAAAAAAAGTCATTCTTTACGTTGTCGCCCAACTTGCGCGTTACAGTGATTTAAACGTCGGTTATGTCGTCAAAGCGTGATTTTCTGCACTTGATCGTTTTGTGGTAGGTTTGTATTGATAACACCACGTCTCGTCACCAGTGATAACTTTTCCACAAAAATTTTGCCAGCGTTTTGATTTTCAGTCAAGTCGCGGGATGGTCCACACGTTGTTGTTTTTGTTCCGGAGACAGATTGTGCGGGACAAATTTTGATTAATTTTGTCTCTGCTCCAAAACATTCTGGATAATCTATTTAAACACTTCATTCAGAGATGTAGCTCCATTGACTCCATTTGCTTCATGGAACAGCAACGTTGACACGCTCGCACGTTCATTACTTATAACTGCCTAGTCACAACCGAGTGGTCGAAGGCACATTTGATGTTTCCAGGCGTTGTTCAAGATGCCACCGCAGTTACTGTGCTGACGTGGCTTATACTCCAGAAAATGAGTTTCTCGACTTTCTGAACGAGCGCTGTATAACGTGTCGTTAGTCAATTATTTTATGGAAGTAATAGAACTAAAGTTTATACAAAGAGTACAACCTTAATTTAGAACAAATAATTAACTGACATGTGTTCGCACAGACACGGGAGTTGGAGGGAAGAAACCAATCATTATCCAGAGTCTACGAGTTTTCTTGTGACACTGGCAGGAAAACTGAGAGTAGGTACACTATAGGTTTCATAGTTGTATAAATCCTTGTGTGCCTGCCTCACAGGTTTATGACATATCACTATGCCTCATAAACACCAAATGACACTATAAGGGAAAATAATGGCATCTTAATGGTGACGACTAATGATATGCTGAATAGTAAAACTATATACAACGGGGATGATGCGTGGGTGTAAGGCTTGAGTCTAAAAGATATTAACATGTCATAAATTCGGCACAGAGCCATGAAATAAAAAGATAGCAAGGACAAGATTTTAAACATGGCTGGAACAGCAACTGTTGAAATTCTTCACGATAAAGGATGACAGCCAAAACAGTTGCAGGATAAAAATTTATTAAAATTCTTCACCGAGGTTTCGGTATATATAAATATACCTTCATCAGAAATAAAAAATCTAAAATTACATCATGCGATGGAGATTAATAAAACAATTTTGCCAAAGGCGTCGTCAATAATTAAGACATCATCTCCATTTGTACAACATGTCTGTAGGCACAGGGTCAATGCGAACAGTTTAGCACCAGTACTTCGCCTATGATAGATGTAGATAGGTGAAGTACTGGTGCTAAAATGTTCGCATTGAGCCTGTGCCTACAGACATGTTGTAATGGAGATGATGTCTTAATTATTGGCAACGCCTTTGGCAAAATTGTTTTATTAATCTCCATCGCATGATGTAATTTTACATTTTTTACTTCTGATGAAGGTATATTTATATATACCGAAACCTCGGTCAAGAATTTTAAAAAAATTTTATCCTGCAACTGTTTTGGTTGTCATCCTTTATCGTGAAGATAGCAAGGAATTATAAATGCTTAACAGCATCACTACTACTATTGTGCTATTGTCCACGCAATAGGTTTTGTGTATCTACTCTTCAGTGCAGGGACTCCTTAAAAAAGAAGTATCTGGCCAGAACTGGTTTCTACATACGAATAGCTGTATGCCAGTTTTCTCAAAAATGCATTTGTTTTGCCTCATCCTCCGATATTGACTGCAATGAGTACCAATAATGCCGGATTAATTATAGAGATTTTAATTTATTCGATTTTTCAGATTGTAGTTAATTAATTGAAATGCGAGCGTGCGTGTGGCAACAGCAATTAAACACAGAATTGGCATTAGGTGCGCCAGCTCAAAGGTATGGGAATACAAATGTCAGTCACAGTTTTACTGAGACATTGATTATATCGGTTTTATTCATGACTAAATAATATCTACGTTTTTACAGTGCAGTAATAGTAGTGGCAGGGACAAAATGAATCTCATTTCTTAATTAAATTTTTTACCTTATGATACAAAGTTTCAGACTCTTTTGAGTTAGCTGGACACCAGACTACAGCACTAGGCTCTCAGGACTTTATGTTTACGACAAGGGGCAAACTGGTGTTGCTGTAAGTATCGAACGGCTCATTACATTTATTTATGACAAAGAAAACTGAATAGCACTACTGCCAGCCCATTCCAATTGTGGATCCGTTGATGCAGGTGTCCGTTAATTAAACTTCTTTGAACATACCCCACGTAGAATGGGTTATAGAAGACTCGTTGTTGGTATGCAAGTTGTGTACCTAACGGATTGAGACGCGTAGGGACTGTGAGGCCCATGTTGACACATTTCCTGTCACAGCGAGTCGAAACTGATAAAGAACCTCTCCCATTTTGGTTACTTATCATTAGAGTTTCGCTCTACCAAAATTACGGTTCGGTGGTTTTGGTACAGTACATAAGTGGCGTAGTAAATGGTGGAACTACCGGTAGAATTAGGCTGTCAAATAGGGGAACAGACGCCTTTAGTAGCCGACCACTTTGGTAACAGATGCTAATGATTTTAGCAGCCGCCATCAACATGCAGAGAGACGTTGACCACGTAGTCGCTTGTTGCAAGTCAGGCGCGACGTGGATTGCATGGGGGGGGGGGGGGGTCCCTCTTACGCTAGATCCGCCGTACTGAGGTCCCTCTTCTCCACCTTTACTACCGTTAAGGTATCACTGTCAGGAGAAGATGGCTCGTTCGCCTTCTTTGCCGTTGAGATTAATATCTTCATTCGCCTCAGAAGCCATTGATCTTCTTCCTCTCAACTCCCCAGATTTTAATAATACTGAGCAACTATATTTTTTGTGCAAACATACAATGCCTATTGACATTAAGAAACTAAACGTTAGTGGCGTCTGTCACAGGAGTCTAGTGAGAGACGTTTAGGAGAAATCGTATTTTGGGAAGTTCCCACACCGTCACTTGTACAGTAACGGTGGTAGCATAACGAGACAATTGATCATCACGGGGTGCTCAAAATGACCACTGGCAACGGTATTACATTTTCGAGTCTAGTATGAACGACTGCTGCACACGTGCTAGCATATCAGCGAGAGTAGGCTGCGGTAATATGTCATTGCATGTCATCGGGTGTAGCTTGTATGTCTTTTTAGACACCGTCTTCCAGATTTCACCACAGAAAAGCTCTGCAGGTGTCAAATCCGGGGAACGGGCCGGCCAAGGTTCTGGTCCTCTGCGTCCAATCCAACGATTTGGAAACAATTTGTGAAAACATGACGTAGTACTTCGTGCACCATGGGCAGGCAGACATCATGTTAGTACCACAAGTTCCTCCTAGTCTGCAGAGGAACGACTTCTAGGATTCGTGGAAGATGGCCTGTTAGGAGGCTTTATTACTTGTACGCTTTCAGCGTTCCGTCTATGAAAAACGCGCCTTTAGGTAGTGATTCACTATTCCACACCACACGTTTACACTCCATGCACACCGAAGTTCCATCTGACGAAGCCAACGGGGATTGTCAACAGACCAATAGTGCATGTCTCGGTGGTTTACCCGGCCATAATTAGTAAATGCGGCTTCATCACTAAAGAAGATAAATGATAACATCTGGAGTATCCTGTCTTAATGCCTATGTACAGAAGGTAGCACGATTGTCGTAATAGGTTCCATCCAGCTCTTGAAGAAGAGAGATGAGATATCGATGGAAACTATGTCGATGGATGCATAGGACACTTGCAAGACGATGCCCCTTCCTCGTGCGGTTGCGCAGGAGCTAACATGCGAATCAACTGCAACAGCAGCGAGAACATTAATTAGGGAATCACTTGTTTCCTTCCGTTGTGTTTTCTAGGTGTTACACTACCATGTAAGTGGTTGAGGGGGTTGATAAATTTCTATATTATGTAATATTCCTAGATTTCCAGAAGGCTTTTGATACGGTTCCTCACAAGCGACTATTAATCAAATTGCGTGCATGTGGAGTATCGTCTCAGTTGTGTGACTGGATTCGTGATTTCCTCTCAGAGATGTCACAGTTCGTAGCGATAGACGGTAAAACATCGAGTAGAACAGAAGTGATATCTGGCGTTCCGCACGGTAGTATCATAGGCCCTCTGCTGTTTCTGTTTACATAAATGATCTGGGTGATAATCTGAGCAGTCCCCTTAGATTGTTTTCAGATGACGCTGTAATTTTCCCTCTAGTAAAATAATCAGCCAATCAATTCCAATTACAAAATGATCTAGAGAGAATTTCTGCATGGTGCGAAAAGTGGCAATTGGCACTAAACAAAGATAAGTGCGAGGTCATCCACATCGGTACTAAAAGAAATCCGATAAATTTAAGGTATACGACAAATCGCACAAATCTAAGGGCAGTCAGTTCGACTAAATACCCGGGAATTTCAATTACTAGCAACTTAAATTGGAAAGACTACATAGAAAATATTGTGGGGAAGGCGAAACATTGACTGCGCTTAGTTGGCAGAACACTTAGAAGTTGCGACAAACCCACTAAAGAGACAGCCTACATTACACTTGTCTGTTCTCTGCTGGAGGATTGATTGAGGACATCGAAAAAGTGCAAAGAAGGGAAGCTCGTTTCGTGTTATCGCGCAATATGGGTGAGAGTGTCAGTGATATGATACGTGAGTTGGGGTGGCAATCACTGAAAAAAAGGCGGTTTTCTTTGCGGCGAGATCTATTTACGAAATTTCAATCACCAACTCTCTCTTCCGTATGCGAAAATATTTTTTTGTCACCCACCTACGTAGGGAGAAATGATCATCATAATAAAATAAGGGAAATCAGAGCTCGAACGGAAAGATTTAGGTGTTCCTTTTTCTCACGCGCCATTCGAGAGTGGATTGGTAGAGAAGTAGTATGAAAATGGTTCGATGAACCCTCTGCCAAGCACTTAAATGTGAATTGCAGAGTAACCATGTAGATGTAGATGTAAATAATTGCTGGAATAATGGAGTCTATTAGGTTATCTTGTCGTATATACCTTACAAGAACGAACTGCATTCTTCCTACACTCCCCATACACCTTGAGCACGTCGGCTTTTCTGCACTGGTAAATCCCATCATCCACTCACCATCTACTGCTTTGATTGTCACACATTAACTGGCTAATAAGTCGCAGTGCACTCAAGAAACACATGAACACACCTTAAGCAAACATAACAACATAGTAACTAGCAACTACCCACGTTGAATTGCACAAAAATGTGTCGGTGTGAAAACTCTTCAATCTACAATATCTCGTAAACGACACGCACTAGAATCCTGCAACAAACACCACTGACATTCTAATTTACACTAATTTTAGATTGTTTATGTCAATACACATTTTTCTATTTAAAAAGTGTGTATTTTCACAAGAAATACACTTTCTAAATATTTTTACAATCTGTTTATTGGCTAAAAATGCGAGTCCCTGGCTACCAATCCATTCTGAAAAAACCATTTAAAAAGTGTATATTTGTACAAGAAATACACTTTCTAAGAAATTTTACAATCTGTTTATTGGCTAAAAACGAGAGTCCCTGGCTACCAATCCATCCTGCGAGAAACACACGTCAGTAGCACTTTCCACATTCGCAATATCTGCGGTGCAAGTTTAAGGTGATTCGCCCTGTTTATACGTTGCAGTCATACGAAAACAAGAAAGATAGAAATAATGTAAGTCAACAGTTTATTGTTTCAGAAATAATTGTCATAACTCTTAATACATTTATCCCGTTGTGAGACAAGACACACATTGCTTTCATTGAAAAACGTTTGCAGTTTCCTACTATACCATGAGTTCGCAGCTCGTGGTCTCGCGGTAGCGTTCTCGCTTCCCGAGCACGGGGTCCCAGTTTCGATTCCTGGCGGAGTCAGGGATTTTCACCTGCCTCGAGATGACTGGATGTTGTGTCGCCTTCATCATCATCATTCATCCCCATTACGGTCGGAGGAAGGCAATGGCAGACCACATCCGTTAGGACCTTGCCTAGTACAGCGGTGCGGGTCTCCCGCATCGTCCCCTACGCTCTGTCAAGGAGTATGGGACTTCATCATCACTATACCATGATTGTACCCAGGCATGCACCTCTGTGTCCGAAGTAAATCAAATGCGACGTATTTTTCCTTCAAGCCTCCAAAAATATGGAGATCCAAAAATATGAGAGATCGGGACTGCATGGAGGATGTGTAAGGAGTTCCCAGCGGACCCACATGATAAAAGGTTGTTTCGAATACGCTGCAGAAGATTCGACGGGAAGCCCTTTACATCCTCGATAAGTCCTGATCTCTTCCTGTGCGATTTACATATTTTTAGAACCCTTAAGAAAGACATCCCTAGCCATTGATTTGCTTGGGACGAAGAGGTGCACGCCTGCCTATAATCATGGTTCCTTCGGTAACCGCAAACACTTTACCGTGAAGGTACTATCCGACTGGACTCACAGTGGGACAAATATATTAGCAGTTATGGCGATTATTTATGACATAATTAACTGTTAGGTTTTTCATCTGTCTCGTCTTCATTTGCCTGCTCCTTATAACTTATGTGGGTCTGTCGGTTTGTGTGTGTGTGTGTGTGTGTGTGTATGTGTGAAGTCCTCACAGATACACGAAGTTACTCGAGGCTGTCATGTTAGAAATCGTAACGTGATTCAGCTGACAGAATCGTCTGTGAAATTCAGCTGTCCAGCTAGCACAGTTCAGCGAGCAGTTTTTGTTTGTAAAAGATATATACAGAATGGTCAGAAACAACCGAAAAGCTTGTAAGGGTGTTGCGGGAATGGTTGCCCTGAGAAATAAATGTTTGCACGCACAAATTCAAGCGGCCCGCCAGATATAATTTGTCAGTTGTTCGTGTATCATAGATGATAGCGCACGAAACTACTCAACCTTTGGCTGGAATACGATCCTTACTACCGTCTTATTCACAATTTTTGTATCGCTCTCTTATTCGGTTTTAGGGAACTAAACGAAGAACGTGTTTGGTGACACCATCTCTGACGGGCCAATTGAATTTACGCGCGCAGTGGCCTGACTGGCTAACTTCAATGTTAATTAACTCGGAAACGGTGCAACGTATCGAATTTTTTTCTTAATTATTTCTCAGCACAACTTACCCTGCAACACCGTTACAAGCTTTTACTGACTGTTTCTGAACATCCCATATACAGGGTGATTATAACTAAACTTAAACTTTCAAAACGTTGTAGAAATAACATCACTGATCAGAATAACGTCAAATTGTAACGGAATGTTATTGGAGAAAGGGGAAAACGTATGGCACAAGGAAGAAAATAGTGTGAAAATTGATCAATAGATAGCACTGTGGGTGTCAGAATACGTAAATGAAAGCACCTGTCATGGGCACGACACATTGAAGTCGGTATAAACACACTGGGTATAGGGGAGGGAGAGGGGAGGGGGAATTGAAATGCAATAAGGGGAAAAAATGCGGGTACACGGCTTTTCCTCCTTTCGCGTCTGCGACGTTCGCCATGACTGTCTCAATGCAGGATCACGCTCTGCTTCTAAAGCTGTATTACAAGAATGATGACTGCGCACATGTCGCTCTGCAGAAGTTCCGGACACTGAAGTGCTTGAAAAATGGGGTTGGTCAGATGACTGCCGTGGGGCCTGGAAAAAATGATTCGGAAATTAGAAAAGACGGGTACTTTTGGTAGAGGGAGGAAACGAATTGATTCGACTTCAGTGGAAGCAGTGGCAACAGTAATGCAGGAGGAGACGAGTGGTGGTGTGCAACCGCGTAGTGCACGGAGAATTGCCCGAACATTGGACATACCCGTGAGCACGGTGCGTTAAATCCTACGAAATATCCTTCTTTTCTATCCATTACAAATTACCCATGAGTACGAGTTGCGTCCTGTTGACCTGCTGGCAAGAGAGACCTTTGTTTTAGAATTGTTTGCTCGCGTGGAAATGGACAATGATTGGTCGTGGAAGGTTTTGCGGACAGACGAAGCCCAATTTCATCTGACAGGATATGTCAATACACAGAACTGTCCAATATGGGCAACGGAAAATCCATACGCAAATCAAACCAGTACCACTTCATCCCGAAAAGGTCACTGTGTAGTGCGGGTTTACGCCATCATTTATCATAGGGCCATATTTTTTCGAGGAGACAAGTGCTTTCGGTCTGGTTACCTGTACTGTTGCTGGTAAGCCGTATGAGTGTCTTTGGCGAAACAACATTCGAGCTCTCTAACAGCGAGGATGTGTGGATGGATCATTTTTATGCAAGATGGCGCACCACAGCACATTGCAGATCCATTTATGTAGCTGCTGAAGCGCCATTTCGGAAATGCTAGAATTATCAGCCTCTATTTCCCTACAGCGTGGCCGTCCTGATCATCTGATCTTAATCCGTGTGACTTCTGGTTGTGGGGCTATCTGAAAGATGTTGTGTTCAGTGTTCCGATTTCAAACGTAGCTGCATTGAAGGCACGCATTACGCAACACATTCTGAACGTGACCCCGGAAACACTTCGATCAGTTGTGTAACAGTGTGTTTCTCGATTTCAACTTGTTGCAGGAACTGATGGACAGCATATTCAACATGATTTGAGCAAGTCAAATGGAAATTAATATTCCGATTTGATTTTGACTGATACTTTTTATGCAGTTTTTGGCTTAAGGACAGTTAAAAACCGATGCGAGTGATGCTTTTTATGCGGTTTTTGGTCTCAGGAGAATTAAAAACTGATTTTTCCCATCCGATGTAATATGACCGTACCGTGGTGGATGGGATTACGTAACTAACAGTATCACACCCGTACTCCCATGCACACTGAGTAGTACAGTTTTTTTAATGTCAAACGTACACCTTAGGCATTGTTGTATGATTCATTTCATTTGTCATTTGTAGTCAACCAGTATTAAATTATGATACTTACAGCGCCATCTATTGCTACATATTGTAATTTTTTTTCTACCATACGTTTTCCCTTTCTCCGATAATATTCGTTGCATTCGTTGCAGTTTGACGTCATTCTGACCAGTGGTGTTATTTCTACAGCGGTTTGAAAGTTTATCTTTAATTACTGTTACAATGCAATGCTCGTGCGCAATCTGGCTCACAGCATAACGTCAATCCCCCTTATAGGTGGTGCAATATCTGCCTTCATTTCTGCAAACCTGGATAATGATGTTGCTGATTCCGCAACTGATGTTTAATTAATGAAAAGCGGCTCCAGTTGCCATTTTCTAAAACTTTATTAAGTTCAGAGGGCTGGTTTCGGCCTTTACATTAAGCCATTATCTAGTGCAAGTTACGGCGTAGAGAAGCAAAGTCAAAGTTCTAAAAAAAAGTAGTTGGAGCGACTGTTCGTCAAACACTTGCCGTTGACCTGTGCAATGGGCCACAAACACTCCTGACCATGGGTAACCGAATTCTTGTGTGATCTCCGATATCCTCATGCGTCGTGCACTGTTGACGTTCCCAAGTGAAGTAATTCACGACATGCTGCCATGTTGAGTACACACTTATGGGTAAGAGACTTCTCAGATATTGTGTCTACATTCGCACCATACGCCTCATTTGGCTCTAACATTAGAGCGTCATACTGGGCACATCTTCAAATGGAACAGCCCTTCCCCTCATTTTTGGCAACTAAATTTACGTTTTTCGTGTTTTGGTTAGACGACATTCAACAGCCGTTAAGTAACTGAAAATTTTTTTTAACCATCAGTTGTTCTCATTTCGACCTTAATATCGATCGGTTTCGGTCGTGGACCATATTCATAGGATATCTACCGAAAGTTGAAGGTACCAACACGCTTTTCCCTGCCATTAAAATTATTATAGTTTTATTTACAGTGTTGTATAATTAATATGTTACTACAAACAACTTTCTGGGGAGGGCAACCACAGCTGAGAGACATTGTGAATAACAATAAAAACACTCATCACTCAATAAACATTTAAATTATCATAAAAATTATAAAAATTATGATTCCAAAAGACGCATAGCGGTATGATGGTACTTTATTCGCAGCTACCGGTTTCACGTCAATGTAGAAGTATATTCAGGCTCATAATGGTTGTATTTTCTAATGAAGATGGACAATATAGCCATTACAAACCCGAAGATATGTCTATACTGACGTGAAACCAGTAGTAGCGAATAAAGCATACTCAGACATTCTTGAATCTTTTTACCGTTATAATTTTTGTGATAATTTAAATGGTTATTGAGTGATGAGTGTTTATTATTGTGATTCACAATATGCTACTACTTCATTATTTATGTTTTCACTACCGTAATTCTTTTATTGTATGAGACAATTACCGGTCTTCACACCGTAACCTTACTTTGACCTTTGTTTACGAGTTATGTCGCCTAAGGTGTGTTAAAAATATTCTATATAGCTCTTGCGAGGTGTCAACTAGTTCTACATATGAACTTTTGTATACATTGACAGAATGTGTTTCGATATGGTCCTTGACTTATACTACAGAGGTTACACTGTATAGCTCTTACTTATTTGGTTTCTTGTCTTTTTGTGCATCATTACGTTGACTGTTATTACAATGAACAGAATCTATTAGACTTTTGTGAAACATGTTTTGTTTTCTTTGTACACATATTGTGACGTTTTGGATTTTCTATCAGCCAGAAAAGAAAATGATTTATGTATTCACCTTATCTGTTTTTACCTTTTAAGTATACAGGAACAGATTATGCTTATGTACCTAATACAAACTTTGTATTTTATATTTTCTTATATATTACTTGCTCCATTTTGTATAGCCTGTAATATCCTGCGCGCCCGCATCTCGTGGTCGTGCGGTAGCGTTCTCGCTTCCCACGCCCGGGTTCTCGGGTTCGATTCCCGGCGGGGTCAGGGATTTTCTCTGCCTCGTGATGGCTGGGTGTTGTGTGATGTCCTTAGGTTAGTTAGGTTTAAGTAGTTCTAAGTTATAGGGGACTGATGACCATAGATGTTAAGTCCCATAGTGCTCAGAGCCATTTGAACCATTTGAATATCCTGCGGAAGTGATCCATGACCGAAGCAGGTAGATATTGAGATTCAGATAAAAACAGCTGATGGTTAAAATGCGTTTTCTTTCAACTTGATTTGTAGTCTGCATCAGAGCTGAAGCACTACCGTTTCCGTCAGGTTTTACAAGTATTTTTCACAACCGCTATTCATACAGTTCGCTAAACTGAGGAATCATTCAAGAATGAGATTTTCACTCTGCAGCGGAGTGTGCGCTGATATGAAACTTCCTCGCAGATTAAAACTGTGTGCCGGACCGAGCCTCAAACTCGGGACCTTTGCCTTTCGCGGGCAACTTAACAGAAGCTCTCCTGCTAACCCACATGCTTAGGTAGCTCAGTTGGTAGAGCACTTGCCCGCGAAAGGCAAAGGTCCCGAATTCGAGTCTGGGGAATCATTGTTGGGAAAGTGTTTTCAGTGTGCGTTTAGGATATCCTGCGAAAGCTAGGGTTTCGGTAATATTTAAAGACAGAAAGGAGGTTCAGATTTCATTGCATTTAATGAAAAGGAGAACTTTGGTATAATTAAAGATTTGTGATTCGCAGAGTGCGTTTTGGAATAAGATGGGATCATTGTATACTAAGCTGGCAAAACGTTATCGAGGCATGACAGTTGATTGCGCTGCGATCTCACAGACGAGAAAGGAAGATATTTTAGACAGTTACTAAAGAATATAACTCAACTTCTATTCGCAGAGTAAAAGCTTCAATACTGGAAGCCGGAAGTCGGTGGTCTTAGGACGATATTACTATGTCCTTCGAAAATAAAAATACTGAAATAAATAAAGTTTAATATGGATGAAAGGGGAAGTATAACGAAGTAGCTAATTTTAAAAATTTACTAGTAATAAAGAGTTTTGAGTGAAAGAGGTGGGTCTTTGAGTATCTGATATGTCAAGTTCAAATTTACAGAATGTTTCTGTGCTTTTCCTGAAAATGTTGTGCAAACTGTAATTTTAAAAATGGCTTACTTCTTCATTTAGTATTCTCACTTTCCATCTAACCGTGTCCTTATGATTCCTTCTTTCTTTGTAGGATTTTACAGATTTTCGTTACGCTTCGTGGAGAATGGCAGCAATTTAACTGTCCAAGGATATATACCTAATGTCGGCGTAGCGTAAGAGCTGCGTTCTGTGGATCTTCGTGTTCACTCGTTCCTTTAATGTGTACTTATTTGATAGTGGGGAAACGAGCCAGAATTCTTTTGTCTTGATACAAAACACCATCATTAATTTGGCATGTATCATATTGCCAGCCGAGCAGGAGCTCGGTCTGTGCTTGACGTATTTCTTTTCCGCAGAAGCAAGTTTTTGCAGTAGTTTCAACAGGTACGGTTATATTCGAAATTTATTAAATGTTTTATTTCACGGAGGTATACTAGTTTGTAAGATAATCCAACAGATGCTTCCCTTTCATAAGTTAAGCTGCTAAAGCGAAAACAGATTGGTATAATTCTTTGGTACTTATTTCCCCACTAGAGGGAGATAAGCTCCATGAAAAATGTAATCAAAGTTATTTGACACCCTGACTGCGAAGTGGGGGGGGGGGGGGGGGGGACAAGGTAGTAGTAATATCCTGAAAATGGAATACTGTCAAGGGCTTAACACGATCATTTGCTGTCGATAATGAAGTTTTCCGCTTTGTGATTTAATGTGTGCCTGTGTGAAGCTGAAGCATATTTATCAAACTTCCCGTTGCTGATTGGATTTTGATTGTCATACCGCCTGCTGTCAGCACCCACATTTAGCCAATTAGAGAAGGTACCTACCGGTTCACGTGAACAATTAAATGACGTTATTCTGCTAATAATACTTCCAATGTTGCTATGTTCCTCTTGTAAATCCAACGAAAATGGATGCTATTGGATTTGACGAATGCTGTAAATTGCTCCTTTGTTTGTCCTAAGAATTCGACACAAACACATAATTAATTTATTTTCAATTTTACAGGGTTTTTTGTGTCTTGGCGTATTGAAGACAAAAATACTATAATAAGTCACCCTTCACCCACTTATAGTGCTAAGTAATAAATGGTAGGACTAATTCTTGCATGTACGAGGGTTATTCGGAAAGTAAGGAACGATCGGTCGCGAAATGGAAATCACAATGAATAGCCGATGAAGTTTTGCACACGTGTGTTGGGCAGTGTCTCTAGTATACCTGTCGATCGCATTACATCGTTCTTTTTAGTTCTGAGCACACAGGGAGCACATAAAGATACCTAGAACAATAGTTTCTCCCGCCAAGTACGAGGGCCTGTTGAGAAATTTCACCCGAAGCTATGCAGTCAGCATTACATAACTGTCGTGCGTTTTCTTCTTCAAGACAATTCTCAGCCGCATTCTGCAGGGGCAATGAAGATGGTCCTGCATTGTTTTCAATTGTAAATGTTTGATTAGCCACAATACAGCCCGTAATTGTCTGTCTCTTAGTTTCATCGCTGCTCACATGAACCGCTGGCTATAAAGACAACATTTTGGCACAGACAACGAGTTGAATGCCAGCGTAGAGAATTAGCGGAAAGCTCTGGCGGCTGCCTTCCATAACGAGGGTATTGGAAAGTTGGTACAACGCTACGAAAAACGTCTAAGTCGGATCGGCGACTATGGAGATAAATAGCTGGAAGTTGTAGCTAACTGTTGCAAATAAAACAGTTTTGATTTTCACTGTGGTTTCCATTTCGCGACCTACCGTTCCTTACTTTCCGAATAGCCCTCGTACAACGTGGCATCCACAGTTAGATTTTCCGTGGGTTCCTTTAAGTGCTTCAGACAAATGCCGGGACAGTTACTTCGCAGAAGGCAAGTTAAACCCCGACATTGCTTTTCGTTATGCAGATGGAAACTGGAATCACAGTTGTCGGCAGCTCGTAACAACTCAAGTCGGCATGACTGAAACCACTACAGCATGTTGTATCACCTCATTACAAATGCTAAGCACATCCTCCTTAACCTTTTAAACTTAATATAACCTATGAGATTACAGATTCCCTGACTCAGTTGAAAGAATCTAGTTAAATTTCTCTCTTCTAACTTGCAAATACGAGGCCAGTTCAGAAAGTAAGCTCCGATTGATTGCCAAATTGAAACCACAGTGAACATCAGAAATGTTTTACTTGTAGCAATTAGCTACACCTTTCAGCTACTTCTCTACGCAGTCGCCGTTCTGACTTAGACTTTTGTCATAGCGTTGTACCAACTTTTCAATAGCCTCATCATAGAAGGTAGCCGCCAGTGCTTTCCGCCAATTCTCCACGCTGGCCTACACCTCGTTGTCTGTGTCAAAATGTTGTCCTCAAAGGCAGCGGTTCATGTGACCAGAGATGAAACTCAGGGGGAGACAATTGCGGACTGTATTGTGGGTAATCTCACATTTCCATTTGAAAACGATGCAGGAGCATCTTCATTGCCCCTGCAGAATGCGGCTGAGAATTTTCTTGAAGAAGAAACAGCACGACAGTTATGTAATGTTAGCTGCATAGCTTCAGGCGAAATTTCTCACCAGGCCCTCGTACTTGGCGGCAGACACTATTTTCTAGACATCTTTACGCACTCACTGCGAGCTCAGAAATGAGAAGAGCGACGTGATGCTAACTGGGGTTATACTAGAGACACTAACCAACACATCTGTGCAAAGCTTTATCGGATTTTCATAGTCGTTTCCATTTCGCGACCGATCGGAGCTTACTTTCTGAACGCCCCTCGTATTTTTGCATGTCCAGGCAGTTATCGTAATATCAGCCTTAATCTGCTGAGTGAGGACGACAGTGGATTATAAACCATTGCATTGTCTGGAATCTTATAACTCAGGCAGCACCTTCGTCAAGTTCAGTGCGATTTCAGGACACTATGTATCATTCCATTTTCAATAACCTTATCCAGATAGAGGTGGTTGTACAAGGCGCTGTGATGGGCACCTAATAACTATTTATCATACATTCAAAAAGCTGAAGTTACTACTTTGAAGCACAGCATCCTCAGACAGATTCACAAATGGGGCGTCTGGGTATGTTTTTTTGTCTTCTTACAATCCTCCTTGCCACATTAGTTTAGGCAGATACTCGGTGATTTTATGTAGTCTAATATCGTCTTAGACAGGAAACTGGAGTCCATCAACGTAGCATTTTAAGTCAGCTCGGTTTTTAACAGTTATTGATGGTATTACGTGCATTGTAAATTGTACTGCTCGTTATACGTATACAGTTTTCAAATATCTTTTTAACTTTATAGTGACTACACGCAAACCAAAGATAACAATTGGGAGACTGAAGGAATTGGCACTGAAATTTAGTTTTAAGTCCTCGTAAAAAATTTGTGTGTGTTTCCATTGTGTTGGTAATCTTCCTGGGCTCAGAATGAGGGGTAATGCATGAAGTACTGGTAGTTGGGAGCTCCAACGTCAGGCGCGTAATGGGGTCCCTTAGGCATATGGCAGCAAGAGAGGGGAAGAAAACCAATGTGCACTCCGTGTGCATACCGGGGGGAGTCATTCCAGATGTGCAAAGGGTCCTTCCGGGTGCCATGAAGTGCACAGGGTGCAACCATCTGCAGGTGGTCGCTCATGTCGGCACCAATGATGTGTGTCGCTATGGATCGGAGGAAATCCTCTCTGGCTTCCGGCGGCTATCTGGTTTGTTGAAGACTGCCAGTCTCGCTAGCGGGATGAAAGCAGAGCTCACCATCTGCAGCATCGTCGACAGGACTGACTGCGGACCTTTGGTACAGAGCCGAGTGGAGGGTCCGAATCAGAGGCTGAGACGGTTCTGCGACCGTGTGGGCTGCAGATTCCTCGACTTGCGCCATAGGGTGGTGCGGTTTCGGGTTCTGCTGGATAGGTCAGGAGTCCACTACACGCAACTAGCGGCTACACGGGTAGCAGGGGTTGTGTGGCGTGGGCTGGGCGGTTTTTTAGGTTAGATGGCCTTGGGCAAGTACAGAAAGGGCAACAGCCTCAACGGGTGCGGGGCAAAGTCAGGACATGCGGGGACCAAGCAGCAATCGGTATTGTAATTGTAAACTGTCGAAGCTGCGTTGGTAAAGTACCGGAACTTCAAGCGCTGATAGAAAGCACCGAAGCTCAAATCGTTATAGGTACAGAAAGCTGGCTGAAGCCAGAGATAAATTCTGCCGAAATTTTTACAAAGGTACAGACGGTGTTTAGAAAGTATAGATTGCATGCAACCGGTGGTGGAGTGTTCGTCGCTGTTAGTAGTAGTTTATCCTGTAGTGAAGTAGAAGTGGATAGTTCCTGTGAATTATTATGGGTGGAGGTTACACTCAACAACCGAGCTAGGTTAATAATTGGCTCCTTTTACCGACCTCCCGACTCAGAAGCATTAGTGGCAGAACAACTGAGAAAAAATTTCGAATACATTTCACATAAATTTTCTCAGCATGTTATAGTCTTAGGGGGAGATTTCAATTTACCAGATATTGACTGGGATACTCAGATGTTTGGGACGGGTGGTAGGGACAGAGCATCGAGTGACATTATACTGAGTACACTATCCGAAAATTACCTCGAGCAATTAAACAGAGAACCGACTCGTGGAGATAACATCTTGGACCTACTGATAACAAACAGACCCGAACTTTTCGACTCTGTAAGCGCATAACAGGGAATCGGTGATCATAAGGCCGTTGCAGCATCCCTGAATATGGAAGTTAATAGGAATATAAAAAAAGGGAGGAAGGTTTATCTGTTTAGCAAGAGTAATAGAAGGCAGATTTCAGACTACCTAACAGATCAAAACAAAAATTTCTGTTCCGACACTGACAATGTTGAGTGTTTATTGAAAAAGTTCAAGGCAATCGTAAAATGCGTTTTAGACAGGTACGTGCCGAGTAAAACTGTGAGGGACGGGAAAAACCCACCGTGGTACAACAACAAAGTTAGGAAACTACTGCGAAAGCAAAGAGAGCTTCACTCCAAGTTTAAACGCAGCCAAAACCTCTCAGACAAACAGAAGCTAAACGATGTCAAAGTTAGCGTAAGGAGGGCTATGCGTGAAGCGTTCAGTGAATTCGAAAGTAAAATTCTATGTACCGACTTGACAGAAAATCCTAGGAAGTTCTGGTCTTACGTTAAATCAGTAAGTGGCTCGAAACAGCATATCCAGACACTCCGGGATGATGGCATTGAAACAGAGGATGACACGTGTAAAGCTGAAATACTAAACACCTTTTTCCAAAGCTGTTTCACAGAGGAAGACCGCACTGCAATTCCTTCTCTAAATCCTCGCACAAACGAAAAAATGGCTGACATCGAAATAAGTGTCCAAGGAATAGAAAAGCAACTGGAATCACTCAATAGAGGAAAGTCCACTGGACCTGACGGGATACCAATTCGATTCTACACAGAGTACGCGAAAGAACTTGCCCCCCTTCTAACAGCCGTGTACCGCAAGTCTCTAGAGGAACGGAGGGTTCCAAATGATTGGAAAAGAGCACAGGTTGTCCCAGTCTTCAAGAAGGGTCGTCGAGCAGTTGCGCAAAACTATAGACCTATATCTCTGACGTCGATCTGTTGTAGAATTTTAGAACATGTTCTTTGCTCGAGTATCATGTCGTTTTTGGAAACCCAGAATCTACTATGTAGGAATCAACATGGATTCCGGAAACAGCGATCGTGTGAGACCGAACTCGCTTTATTTGTTCATGAGACCCAGAAAATATTAGATACAGGCTCCCAGGTAGATGCTATTTTTCTTGACTCCCGGAAGGCGTTCGATACAGTTCCGCACTGTCGCCTGATAAAAAAAATAAGAGCCTACGGAATATCAGACCAGCTGTGTGGCTGGAGTGAAGAATTTTTAGCAAACATAACACAGCATGTTGTTATCAATGGAGAGACGTCTACAGACGTTAAAGTAACCTCTGGCGTGCCACAGGGGAGTGTTATGGGGCCATTGCTTTTCACAATATATATAAATGGCCTAGTAGATAGTGTCGGAAGTTCCATGCGGCTTTTCGCGGATGATGCTGTAGTATACAGAGAAGTTGCAGCATTAGAAAATTGTAGCGAAATGCAGGAAGATCTGCAGCGGATAGGCACTTGGTGCAGGGAGTGGCAACTGACCCTTAACATAGACAAATGTAATGTATTGCGAATACATAGAAAGAAGGATCCTTTATTGTATGATTATATGATAGCGGAACAAACACTGGTAGCAGTTACTTCTGTAAAATACCTGGGAGTATGCGTGCGGAACGATTTGAAGTGGAATGATCATATAAAATTAATTGTTGGTAAGGCGGGTACCAGGTTGAGATTCATTGGGGAAGTGCTTAGAAAATGTAGTCCATCAACAAAGGAGGTGGCTTACAAAACACTCGTTCGACCTATACTTGAATATTGCTCATCAGTGTGGGATCCGTACCAGATCGGGTTGACGGAGGAGACAGAGAAGATCCAAAGAAGAGCGGCGCGTTTCGTCACAGGGTTATTTGGTAACCGTGATAGTGTTACGGAGATATTTAACAAACTCAAATGGCAGACTCTGCAAGAGAGGCGCTCTGCATCGCGGTGTAGCTTGCTCGCCAGGTTTCGAGAGGGTGCGTTTCTGGATGAGGTATCGAATGTATTGCTTCCCCCAACTTATACCTCCCGAGGAGATCACGAATGTAAAATTAGAGAGATTAGAGAGCGCACGGAGGCTTTCAGACAGTCGTTCTTCCCGCGAACCATACGCGACTGGAACAGGAAAGGGAGGTAATGACAGTGGCACGTAAAGTGCCCTCCGCCACATACTATTGGGTGGCTTGCGGAGTATAAATGATGTAGATGAAGTGTGAGTGTCACTAATGTATAAAACTAAACGTCGAAAAGCAACATAAATACAGCGGAAACTGGGTACAATGGCAGACATAACCCTAGTCAAAGATAAAACCTACCTATAGATTCTGTATCAGTACTGTCCGCTTATGATTTAGTTTCATGCCATGTTGTTATATTAAAATTATCACCATGTTCCTATGTTTCTACCACTTCTCTCTCTCTCTCTCTCTCTCTCTCTCTCTCTATATATATATATATATATATATATATATATATATATATATATATTAGTTCGTCGTTATAGATAAAAGTTTCGGGGAACTTCACGTCATGGCTTTATGACTAAAGCCGATTTTTCTACTTTCCCCAGTCAACCAAAACTTTGTGTTCCTTCAATCGCCTATTCGCCTCTCTCTTTTTAGTTCCAATGCATAACTTACCACATGTTAATGGAATCATATACAGGGTGGTCAGAAACAGTCTGAAAAGCTTGTAAGGGTATTGCAGTGTACGTCGTGATGAAAAATAACTCTTCAGAAAGAAGTTCGATACGTTGAGTTGTTTCAGAGCTAGTTAACATTGAAGTTAGACAATCAGGTCGTTGCGTACGTAAATTGAAGCGGTCCGCCAGATACAGTTAGTATCAGTCGTTTTCATAGCGCAGAGGAGGAGGATGAGGATATTAGTGTTTAACGTCCCGTCGCTTTATTACATTGAGCGTATAACTCTACTGTCTTCTTGTCCCTTCTATGTTTATATAACGTGTTTCACTAACTAGATAATCTTGTTAATGGACTTGTGCGGTATTTTATCATTTTTTCGTGGAACGGCATGTCGCATGGTACGAGGAGCCCTCTGACGGTTACGTCCCTCCCTTTAACCACTTCTCGCCTATGCGTCATTCTAGCGGTAGCGCCAGCTGAGGGACTGTTTATTTGCTACAGTATGTTTCCATTCATTGGGCTTCTTTCGCTCTTTGTTTTTGTCAGTTTTGTATTATTTTGTGTTCTCCGTAAGCTGGTTCTTACTTGCTGTTGTCGTCTTCAGTCCAAATACCGGTTTGATTCACCTCTCCATGCTACTCTATCCTGTGCAAGCCACTTCATCTCCGAGTAACTGCTGCAACCTATATCCGTCTGAATCTACTTACTGTATTCATTCTTTGGTCTCCCTCTACGATTTTTATCCTCACGCTTCTATCCAGTACCAAACTGGAAATACCTTGATGCCTCAGAATGTGTCATACCAACCGATCCGTTCTTTTAGTCAGGTTGTGCCACAAATTTCTGTTCTCCCCACTTCTATTCAGTACCTCCTCATTCGTTACGTGATGTACACATCTAATTTTTGGCATTCTTTTGTAACACCACGTTTCAGAAGCTTCTAAACTGTCTACCGTCCATGTTTCACTTCCATACATGGCTACACTAAATACAAGTACTTTCACAAACGACATCCCGGCGCTTAAATCTATACTCGATGTTAACAAATTCCTCTTCTTCAGAAAAGCTTTTCTTGCCATTGCCAGTCTACATTTTATATCCTCCCTACTTCGACCATCATCCGTTATGTTGCTTTCCAAATAGCAAAACTCATTTACTACTTTAAGTGTCTCATTTCCTAATCTGATTCCCTCAACATCACCTGATTTAATTCGACAAAATTCCATTATCCTTGTTTCGCTTTTGTCTATGTTCATCTTACATCCTCCTCTCAAGACACTGTACATTCCGTTCAACTGATCTTCCAAGTCCTTTTTCTGTCTTTGACAGAATTACAGTGTCAACGGCAAACCTCGAAGATTTTATTTCTTCTTCGTGGACTTTAATTCTTACTCCAAATTTTTCTTTTGTTTTCTTTACTGCTTGCTCACTATACAGATTGAATAACATCAGGGATAGGCTACAACCCTGTCTCACTCCCTTCTCTAACACCACTTCCCTTTCGTGCCCCTCTGCTCTTACAACTGCCAAATTCTGTACAAACTGTAAATAGCAGTTCTCTCTATGTATTTTACCCCTGCCACATTTAGGTTTTGAAAGAGTGTGTTCCAGTCAACTTTCTCAGTTGCTTTCTCTAAGTCTAGAAATGCTGTAGAGGTAGATTTGCTTTTCCTTAACTTATCTTCTATGAGAAGTCGTAGGTTCAGTATTGCCTCGTGCGTTCCTACATTTCTGCGGAATCCAAACTGATCTTCCCCAAGGTCGGTTTCTATCAGTTTTCTCCATTCTTCTGTAAAGGATCCGTGTTAGCATTTTGCGGTCATGACTTATTAAACTGGTAGTTCGGTAATTTTCACATCCGTCAGCACTTGCTTTCTTTAGAATCGAGATTATTATTCTCTTCTTGAAGTCTGATGGTATTTCGTCTGTCTCATACACCCTGCTCACCAGATGGAAGAGTTTTGTCATGGCTGGCTCTCTCAAGGATATCAGTAGCTCTAATGGAATGTTGTCTACTCCCGAGGCATTATTTCCACTTAAATCTTTCGTGCTTTGTCAAAATCTTCACGCAGTACCACATCTCCCTTCTCATCTTCCTCTACGTCCTCTTCCATTTCCATAATATTGCCCTCAAGTACATCTTCTTTGCATAGACCCCCTACATACTCCTTTCTGCTTTCCCTTCTTTGCTTAGGACTGATATTCCATCTGAGCTCTTGATATTCATACAGGTGGTTCTCTTTTCTCAAAAGGTCTCTTTAATTTTCCTGTAGGCAGTATTTATCTTGCCCCTAGTGACATATGCTTCTAAATCCTTACATATCTCCTCCAGCCATTCCCGCTTAGCCATTTTGCACTTCCTGTCGATCTCATTTTTTAGACGTTTGTATTCCTTTTCGCCCTCTTCAGTTATTGCGTTTTTATATTTTCTCCTTTCATCGATTAAATTCATAATCTCTTTTTTTACCCAGGGATTTCTACTAGCCCTCGTCTTTTTACCTACTTGATCCTCTGCTGCCTTCACTATTTCATGTCTCAAAGCTACCCATTCTTCTTCTACTGTATTCCTTTTTCCTGTTCTTGTCAATCGTTCACTAACACTCCCACTGAAACGATCTACAACTTCTGGTTCTTTCAGTTTATCCAGGTCCCATCTCCTTCAATTCCTGCAAGTTCTTACTTATGCCTTTATATTTTCATCTAAAATTCGCTATTAGAGCTATCAGAATTATTGTCACTTAACCTTTTCCTTTTTAACAATCTAACTTCAGTCGTGTCTTTATTGATTGTATTTTAATACTGTAATGACTTTTACATCTGGTAAGCCTACTACAAACTGTACTGACGCTATTCTTCTTTTTATTTTGTATCGTATAATTATATCAATGAAGAAAATGTGTACGCCTACAAGAGCGACATCTGGCGAGCTTGCGACACAAGGATTTTGTGGGTACTGTACGGCAGGTTTTTTGGGGTTGGGTTGTTTGGGAGAAGAGAGCAAACAGCGAGGTCATCGGTCTCATAGGATTAGGTAAGGATGGGGAAGGAAGTCGGCCGTGCCCTTTCAAAGGGACCATCCCGGCATTTGCCTGGAGTGATTTAGGGAAATCACGGAAAACCTAAATCAAGATGGCCGGACGCGGGATTGAACCGTCGTCCTCCCGAACACGAGTCCAGTGTGCTAACCACTGCGCCACCTCGCTCGGTCAGGTTTTTTGATGAGCAGCACTGTTAACAAGATGACTCTAGTATATACCATAATTTATAGGCGTGTCAAGTTGCTGGTGCTGATTTTGTGTTTAGCTTTTGACAATTCCGCTAGGGCTCCAGTATATTAGGACATGTTTTTATAAGACAGGTATGCCTCGCCATATTTAAAGCGCATAATTTTCACATGTATGTCGATAATACTTTTCTTCATGGCCTGTTTTACGTTTTTGAGCCGTAGACATCCACTAGTCGTGTTTGTGATTTGCTGCCGATCTGAAGATGGTCATTGTTGACCGAAACGGGTCATCTGAGGACCTGCAATATTTGTGATCATAGACGTGAAATGAATAAATTTACTCTCACACCATATCGCAGCTTGTGTAACGTCCCGTCGACATCGAGGTTATTAGAGGTGGAGCAAAGCTCGGATTAGGGAAGGATGATGAAGAAAATCGGCGGTGCCCTTTCAAAGCAACCATCCCGGCACTTACCTGAAGCGATTTAGGGAAATCACGGGAAACATAAATCAGAATGGCCGGAATCGGGGTTTAGCCGTCGTTCTCCCGAATGCGAGTCCAGTGTGCTATCCACCGCGCCACCTCCCTCGGTCTCACAGCGTAGATGACAGCGCAAGAGCCTGTAAGCCGTTTGGCGGCGGTTCGATTCTTACCACCGTCCCATGTCCAATTTTTGTATCTCTTTCTTGTTTGGTTTTAGAAAACCAAAAGAAGAACACATTTAACGACCCTGTTCCGGCGGGCCGCTTAAATTTGTGCCCGCAACTGTCTGATTGGCTAAATTCAGTGCTAACTAACTCGAAAATGGGGAAACGTATAGTTTTCTTTCTTAACCATTATTTCTCTGCCCATCCTACCTTGCAACACCCTTACAAGTTTTTCAGACAGTTTCAGGCCACACTGCATATTCCACATGTCGACAGAGGAGGGCGTTTTTCCTTCACAGATCTGAGGGCTAAATGTATAAAAAGCATAACTGACCAGAGCGGCAAGATTTTACACAAACATAGCACCACACCGGTTTTTAGATAAAAAAAAAGGAAATATGTGAAGCCTTCAAATTTGTAAAATATGAACTCCCTTCTCTGTCGGCATGTGGAGTGTATAAGAGTTCACATATGTGTAGTAATGTCTACATTGAAATTACAAAGAGAAGCTCGAATACAAATCAGAAGGAGCACAATAGTCTTTGACGACTATAAAAGTGGAAAAACAGCTGTAGCAACTATTCACTCAGGAAATCATGAAGTGAGGTTTCCGAGAACTAATTTTGTACCTACAATGACGAACTGTTATTATCTTTTTCTTGTACCTTCGTCCCACATTGACGTGGGGTCGGCATGGTTATGAATGGATTTGGTATGGCTAATTTAAGGGGTGCCCGTAGCACCGTGGTCACGTATTGTTTGATATCCTGATTATTGCAGGAGGAGAGACCTGGTGTTAACGAATCGGTCTGGATAGAAATTCATGAAGAGTCATTCTCTTCCTATTTCGTCAGCTGACTTTCTTTTGGGAGGTGGGGAAGAAGATGAACACCATACCATTGACTGTCATTTGGTCTCATCGTACTGGTAGCCCCAAATCTCATCTTCGGTAATAATGCCGATATCCAACAACGCTGCTCCACGTGATTCCACAAGAAGCGTTTGCTGACAGCTTCCAACAACTTTACAGTCGACGTCAGATGTATATTGTAGCTAACGGTGATTACTTTGGTGACCACTAAAGATATTTTGTTTGTAATTCTTGTTTCCTTTATTTTCTGAGAACATTCACAAAACTTTTCAGACGGACGCTATTTACATACGCTACAAGCGATAACTGTTTACAACGCACCACAGCAGCGTAGGTGAAGTCGAGACGATCAATTTCATATAGGGCAGTTGTGGTTAGTCAATCTGAGGAACAACTTCAAATTGGCCAACAAGAGCACAGCGCAACTGTCTGCGTGTAGTGTTATCCATATGAAAGAGTGAGAACATTATCTAAATGTTTGCGGATCGTGTAACTGAGGCGGGACTTGGATACAAGCGCGGCGTTCACCTAGTGGAATGTGAGAAACCGCCTAAAAGCCACATCCAGGCTGTTCGGCACACTGACACGCGTCGCTCATCCTTTGGGCAGGGTCGATCCGGGGCCAGAGCACCTCTCCATCTCGGAAGCAACACTTTAACACGCACGGTTATATGGGGGTCTTTTTTCGTTAACATTATTAATTTAAAACAGCCCATGAGGTTAATGAAAGGAAAAAGACTTCTATAAACGCTATGCATAAACTAACTACATTTACAATTTGATCTAAACTTGTTCCCTACAACCACATTAGTTTCGTAGCAAGAGGGCCACACAAACAAAAGGATTTAAGTCTTAACTTTCCGCTGTTAAAATTCACACTATTTTGAGGTATAATTTACAAAAACGTCAATTTTACGTTCTGTAACTGCAGAAACGAGCGGGTTTTAATATTCAAGAATGATTATAGCCGAAATCTAGCGCAACGCACATGCACTGTAGCTTATGTGGCGTCTGTATGTCAGTTTGAGGCTCTTTCGCAGATTGATAGGCCACAAGTGTACCATATCAAATTGTTTGTCTCGACTTCACTTACACCACTGTGCTACGTTGGAAACAGTTACTGTTTACACCCTATACTGACAATTCAGTTTCTCGCCGACTGCGGTATTCACTTGAAGATTACAGACACTGGAACGTGTTATAATGTTAACAATCAAGAGGATCGAGAAGGGAACTTTGTGTGCAGCCTTTCTTGTGGCGTTGCGCTTATGCAATCTATGTCCGACTAGATCGACACAAGAAAGTTCACCTGTATAGGTACAGCGTAATAATGAATTAAGGACTCGATGAAAACAAAATTTGAGTAACAGCAGATAAATATTCAAAAGTATAAAAATTTCAGGAAAATAAGGCAGTCCCTCTGCTGCTAGAACATATTCACTGATAAAGAGGGAATTTGATAATAACACGTTTTACTGACCAACGTAATCAGTACGCTGTAGCGTCCTTTACACGATCTGGAACGATTCATCTGCTGCGGTCCATGAATATTCACACCTCCAGTTACCTCTCTCTTCCTTTCCCTTTCATTGCGGTCAGACGGAGCGTAGTAGGAACATGTCGGTTCGCTGCTCTTCTTCCGCCTGGGCCTCGATTTCCAATCTCAGAAGCTATGCGTATAGATTTCCTATTCCGTCTGCTGAATTGCAGCAGGGCATGAATCTCTTCCGCTACTCAGCGACTCTGTTAGTCGATGTAAACCACACCTTTAGTACCGACACTTGTAAAATATCGCTGGAGGTCGTATATCTGAAACTCCTGCGGGATTCAGAATGTTGTTTTTCTTCCGTTTGATGTTTATCAAACTGTAGTTGCCGAGTTAGTAGCGCTAGAATATCAGTGTTCGGGATGGGAGCATTGATAGTATGGTCGTTCTGCCGCATTGCACGAAAGGTGACTTCCCTTTCAATATGGTATATAGGCAGATGTATAGAGACATCCGTGTTTTGCGAGTCAATGTAGTGTGCTTCTCTGATAGTATTTTTTGTTGTGTCATGGTTTTAAAAATTGCTCTCGTTTCAGCCATAGATGGAGCTTGAGCGAGTGACAAGTAGTTCTTTACGAACAGTAATTAATTTAATCTCGTCGTTACGATCGGTGTATAATCGTTTGTGAGGAGATGTCAAGATGGTGATTTGAACCATGAAACTCCCGAACTCTCCCACATTAGGTGGTGCCCTTCACAAAGGTTTACAAATGTAGAATATTCAACATTAACACAACCCTCTGCAGTCATGGAAATTGAGCTTCGTCATCCCAGTTATGATTCTCGTTTCGCTCAATTTTTCTTTCAGTATGTTTTCTGTTACTACTCTTTGACACCATTTTTCTTTCAGTATGTCTTCTGTTACTCCTCTTTCACACGATTGGCATACACATATTGATATTGTGGGGAGATATGTTAACATGCTCGAAAGACAGGCATTCTTCCGATCCCTACCATGATTATGGTGCTTAGATGCCACATTGAGTTTTCAGACATTTATCCTCATCCCACAATTACGAAGATGTGGTGAGGAGTAAGGCCCCGAATTTTTTATGTAAAAATTGTTAAAGCTTTTTAAATAAAACAAACATTGTTAACATACTAAATTTTTATTCTTGAGTCTACGTATTTATTTCTCAACCTAGTCACATTTCTCCCAACGAGACCAGTTTGTTGATAACTTCACTTTGCAGTATTTGAATTTGTTCACGGAGAAATCTCATCTATGCCGCATCGCTTCAACACTATCAAATTGAAGTCCTCGAAAGTGTTGTTTAATTTTTTGAAACAGATGAAAATCGTATGTGGCCAATACGGAACCGTGTGGAGGATAATGGATGGCAGACATCCCAAGCCGTCGCATTGTTGCAGGTGTCGCAGGGCTTGTGTGTGGTCCAGCATTGTTATGCTGAAGGAGTGGGTGTTCCGTGTGTGGAGGAACTCTTCGAATTCGAAACTCGATTACAACAGGCTGTTTCTCACGCATTGGCGAAGTTACGTTACCGCTATGTCACATCCTACAATTCGGAACTCTGCAACACCAGAGGGCTGCAAATATGTGGACATGAAGAATGAGTATGTTTTTGCATCTGATAGATATACAGAGACGCAGGTTCCATCTCACTTACGGCTTCCCCTTCTTCTATTCGATATAACATCCTGTTATTGTAGACTTTTGGTACGAACGTGGGCAGAGTTGATAACGTTTTGCAATCAAATAAAACTAGCTGCTACATTTCGCACGAACAGTCCGGAGTACGTTTAGGAGGGACGTTTATAAATGGAACTTGTTTTGTGTAGATTCCAGTATTCCAAACGACGCTAAAATGTCTGAAATGTAAACAGATCATACTAACCGAACTGTATAAGTACTTAACATAGATGAGAACTTCGAAATTTGGAAGTGTGGTTCAAATGGCTCTGAGCACTATGGGACTCAACATCTTAGGTCATAAGTCCCCTAGAACTTAGAACTACTTAAACCTAACTAACCAAAGGACATCACAGACACCCATGCCCGAGGCAGGATTCGAACCTGCGACCGTAGCAGTCCCGCGGTTCCGGACTGCAGCGCCAGAACCGCACGGCCACCGCGGCCGGCTTGGAAGTGTGAACTGATGAAAATTCTTGCATGAACCGTTTCTAAAAATCATTGTATTTATGATAATCTTCTCATATTTGTAGGCCAAAGTCATGTAATGATGTCTCAATGATATTTCCGTCATTTGGTTGTACGAATTTCTCAATTTTATATTACTGTCATGATTTCGACCTTAAGCCATTATCAAGTACAACACTGAAAAATTATTTCCACAAGCCCACAGAAAGTTGGAAGTCTTATCATAGTATATTTTCAGATCATGTTCGCTTCCCATGTAACGACTGTACCGTTGTTTATTCTGTGCCACAACTGTTCAACGATTGTAAAACATATTTGCTACCTGCCATATATTTTCGTGATTTTGTACTCATCTACACTTTGGGAAGCCTATTTTAATAGACCTAGGACAAGCCAACTCAGGTGTTCGGCGAGCATCGTCCGGCACGGGCAAATGCACCAGTTCTCTGCTGCAGCGCCGGTAGGGTGTGGGAAGGTGAGGGAGGCAGACACGGTACTACTGTGGCAGTGGTTGGAGAGGACAGTGTTGCGGCAGCGGTTAGCTAGGCGATAGTTGTGGTGCTGTTTGGTGAATGGGGGTGGGCAAATCAGAACCAGTATTAAAATGAATAATAATAATAATAATAATAATAATAATAATGCCAATTTTGTGTACAGACAGAAAGAATAGTTTTATCGCGCTGCAATGATTTACAACATTCTTTGTTTATCTTTGGCATCCCTCTGATGCCACTAATAATATTTGGAACAATCGTTTCGGCAGTTGCAATTTGAAGTATAGCTTCCAACGAATCATTTACAGAATGAAATTAAATCACCATTGTAATGGTAAAAGAGGTCTGTCGAAACTGAATCGCACTGAGGTTTTATCAGCTCAGCTTACAGACCTGGGCGCACCGAAAAAGACGTCATAAAAATTTTGACTGCAGTTTTTACTTGTTCTATTTTTCCAAACCTATATTCAAATTCTTTATGCAATGATTGTAACGCTTTTGTGTAGTCACTGATGTGTTTATAAGTAACCAATTTTAAGGATTTTAGAGAGGGCAAATTGTCCAAATTTCCTTCTTGAAACTGACTTTCAAAAAGCAAAAGCTGCAAATTGAAACTTTCAATACGGTCACACACAGTACCGATTAATTTATTTTTACCTTGTAACGAGATATTTAAACCATGCAAATAGCCCGTGATGTCTTTAATGAAAGCTAGGTCAGCGATCCATTGCTCATTATACAAGGCTGACTGTGGGGAACCTTTCATATCAGTGAAGAGAGCAATTTCTTGTCTCAAATCGAAAAAGTTTGAGAGTACTTTTGAGCAACTTAACCATCGTGCGGCAGAATAAAAAGGAATGTGTTTGTGAATCCTCCAAAAATCCTTTAAATTCCCAATTATTCAAACCTTGCTTACTACAAAAATTCATAATTTTTGCAGCGTTATCCTTCATGGACCTAAACTTATGGAAATTTTATGTACATAGCTGTTCTTGATGTAAAAGGTACTAGATTGCCAAGTCTGGGGGAATCCCAGCCTCACGCCCGACAAAACCTACCTCTTCCGACAACATTGCAATCCCCCCCCCCCCCCCCTCCCAAGTTGCAATGCTGTACAGGCGCTCGAGTAACAACTGCGTACAGTTCAAAGTCTCCTCTACAGCTAGGAAAATATCTTCTACGGTTGTGGTACTTTTCAAAGAAAAAGCATCCAACAATTCCTCGGTAATAATTAAATCTTTTTCGACGCCCCTTACGAAAATTGCAAGTTGAGCTATGCTGCGACTGTCAGTGCTTTTATGGAGGGCAATCCAGTATTCTGTGAAGTTATGACATTTATTGCGCAACTGCTCGTTTAATTCCGCACCAATTTCTTGTACTCATCGAGAAATTTTATTTCAGACAAGTTTAACGCCTCAAATTGAGCTACTTCAGACGGACACATTACCTCCTAACATTCTACAAAACACACTTTTTACAAATTAGCCGTCCGTAAAAGGTCTTCCATTTCCCGCAATTTTCAGTGCAACAATACAGCTTTCTCGAACTGCGCTTTCCGATGTGCAATCATCTCAGTTGTGTTAAAGGCAACAACAGCAATAATTAACTTTAAAATCTTACCGCACGCCCGCCCCCGGTAGCTGAGTGGAACAGACACCGTGGAGTAGTGGTTACGATACTAGACTGATGCATGGAGAGTCGTGAGTTCAGAACTCGCCTGAGCTGCAAAGTTTTAATTTGCCGGCACTGTAGCTCAGCGTGTTCGGTCAGAGAGCTGGCTGGCCTCTGTAATAAAGAAACTGAGTGAAAAGATCAACAACGAACTTCAACGGATGTCATGTGACGCCCGCTACAACGAAATGCAACGAACTATAACGAAAAAAAAAAAAAAGCAGTCAGCGCGACAGAATGGCAGTCCTAAGGGACCGGGTTCGATTCCCGGCTGGGTCGGAGATTTCCTCCGCTCAGGGACTGGGTGTTGTGTTGCCCTAATCATCATCATTTCATCCCCATCGACGCGCAAGTCGCCGAAGTGGCGTCAAATCGAAAGACTTGCACCCGGCGAATGGTCTACACGACGGGATGCCCTAGTCACACGGCATTTACACTTTTTACATTTTTACCGTACAAAGCAGTCTCATAATTCAGTAATATCTAAAGTAAAAGAGCGCAGTTTCTATAGATATGAGTACAATTACAAAAAGCTACATTTTTGTTTTTCTTTAGAATGAACTGTAAGGCTTACCTCTTAAGACTGTGGAAATTCTGATTTTAATTTAGTAATCATTTCAATTCTGTCTGATCCAACAGTACCCGGTGCACTGTCGATGCTTTGATATTTACGGTAGAATCGCATATTAAGCACAGTGCCTTCCTACCAGACTTTACAAATACGGATCTTCCCATTGGGCATTAAAAATGGCATACCTAAATCTGACTTTTTCTGCTCATAATGAACGCTCGCAAGCCAGATTAACAGTGTCCCATTTGATAGCATTCCGAACGGATACTTCAGTGCACCGAAGGGAAAGCACCGCTCGCCGCGGTACCGGGACGCGCAACCATTAAGTGATCGAGTTGGGGTGGCCTGACCTAGAAGATGACTTCACTTAACAAATTCTAATAATACCCAACATGTAAGTAATATTATTTCGATAAGTTTTAATCTGACATTTGAATGGCATAACGATGTTAAATTTTGGTCCATCTCACTTTCTATGTATTTGTACAAATATTTTTTTCATTGTTGTACTTGATAACAGCTTAAGGCCGAAAACATAACAGTAATATGCAATAAAGAGGTTTGTACAGACAAATGGTGGAAATATCACTCAAACATTGTACTTCTTTTTTAAAACATTAAATCGTAAGTTTTTAAACCGTTGTACAGTGACACTTGGTTATTGAGACGGATCACATTCTGTTCTGTTGAGGGGTAGGTATGTGACATATATCTCATTGGAGAACCTTTTTCAGAGATGTAGGTATGCATGATCTCTACGGGATAGATACAGGGGCGGACAAAAATATAGAAACATCATCAACACAGCACATTACCATGCCTAATACGGTGTATGGAAACCGCTGGCATTGGAAGAAGTTTAAAGCCGTCTCGGGTTGGATAAATACAGGTGCTGCATGGTTTCCAAGGGTATCTTACATCATTCTTCCTAATAGCCCAAGTTCCAATGAGGAAGATGAAGTTGGATGGCGATCAAACACCCTTCTCTCCAAAGTAGGCCACAAACGCTCAATGATTCTAAGATCTGGTGATTGCGGTGGCCAGGGGACATGCGATGATTCATCCTCGTACTGACAAAACTAGATCTGGACTATGCGAGCTGCGACAACTGAGTCCCTGTCGTGTTCTAACAGAGCGTCGTCGTTTGGAAATAAACACTGTAGTCTACAATGTACCAATCATAATCGTCGGTAGTCAGAGAGACCATGGGGTCCATGGAATACCTCGATATGCTGCCCAAATCATTATCAAATCTCAGCTGTCTTTCACTCTAGTAAACTCGGCCGCAAGTTGGAAATAGTGTGAAACAAGAATCATGTGACAAAATGGCATTCTTACGTTGTTCCATAGTCCAAGTTTTATGGCCTACGCACCATTTATTTATTTATTTATTTTGCTGTCAGTGTTTACGAGGGTGACAGTTCTGCAGTGATTTTTACAGCTGTTATCCTACTATTATTTTTCGTCACAATCCTCTTGAATGATCGTCCATCACGATCACGTAACACACACTTTCGTCCGCGTTGTGACTTAGAGGATGTTTTTTCGCTTTCCCTGTATGAGGTATAAATCCCCGATATGGTGCCTCTTTACACACCAAGCACTTCAATTCTCTTTGTTTCGGAAGCACCCATCTCACGAGCACCAAGAATTTGGTCACGTTCGAGAGCATTGAGCTCCGACATAATGCACTCACAAATACACACAACACTATTCTGAACGCGACTGACACTTGAAAGCTATTGAGGACATTTCACAGGTCAAATACAACAGCGGAACCTGCAAGTTTGGCTAGTGTCTGTATTTATGTCCAACCATGCATTTTTCGCATTGTTTCCATATTTTTGTCCAACCCCTACGCATCTACATTTACTCTTAAGTGTATCCTGCACAAGGTGCCTTTAGTTTTGTCGCGGAGAGCACTTCTAATACCACTTCCTTTTTCCCTCTTCCGTGTTCCATTCATAAACGGAGAGTGGGAAGAACTATTGTCGGTAAACCTTCGTGATATTTCCAGTTTTTCGAAGTTTACAGTTGTGATCGTTTTACGAGACAATGTTTTAGGAAGTAATATATTGCCGAAATGTTTCCAGGACGTATTCTCTCGGTATTTCAATAGTACCATAAACCTCTCTGCGATTCACAGCGTCTCTCTTGTAGCGTCTGAGTTGCGTAGGAAGTTTTATTTATTTATTGATAACTAGTTTCGTGCAGCTTTTCCATTATCGGTAATGTTTAACTTGTATGTCTCCTTAAAGTCTCTCATATCTAAGATAATGCTGACCGTCTTAAGAAAGTCAAATTGTTATTTACTCCAATGAAGGCGGAATCATTCATACGAGCCATATTCGTCTCTAAAGATCATCCGTATCACGAATCCCAAATAGCTATTTCCGTCTTTGGGCGAGCAAAGGTGGTGTGTGCAGATGTCTGTGAGGTGGATAGAAGTTTTTAAGCAGCCTGGACGACGAGAACTCGACGCTTCACGTTACATGACAGCTCACTCCAACACTTACACTGGTCAGCCCAAGTTAACTACACACATCCTCAACCTGCTATATATATATGGGTGAAAGAGAAATTTTCAGATCTCAATTCCATACGTGCATTGCATTAAATGCAACGGAGACATGTGAAAATTTGTGCCGGAATGGGACTCGAACATGGATGCTCCACTTCTCTGGTTCCCTCAATAGCCCTTATTTATGACACAGTAAACAAATTAATAACGTAAAACACATGCACACAAAATAAAATTGAAGTACATTTACTTCGTGCTGTGTCTTCCAACAGATAGGTGAACTCAAAACATCCTAGAACAGATACTAAACTGGAAACTGCTACAGTTACATTGTTTAGATAACGACTGTGCGGTCAAAGGAAATCAGAATAGTTATGTAAAGAAAATCCCGCATGGCATCCCATGAGCGCTTCCCGTCGACGGACAGTGTTCATTGGTACCAAGTCGATAACCATTTCGCCTCGTATCAAGATCAACTACGACGGTTGTGCTATGCCCGGTACTCCCCAACTGTGAGAGGGGCTTCCAAAGACACTGCTCAAATTATTTGTGAAGAGTTCTTGATAGCAAGGAGTATGCTGAAGTGTGCTATGATTGTCTTGGAGAATTGCCACTAGTCAAGAACGTTCTTCTCACCATCTCGGAATACGTAGTAAATGGACTTGACTTTAAACTATGTGGTAGCGTGAGTCTTCACAGTCAGGAAGTAAATATCCTCCGGACATAGGAGGAGCAGGGGGTCAATTGTGCAAGGTGGGGTGCGAAGGCAGCAGGCGACGATCTTCCGCACCAGTATCCATACGTCAAACGCTGATCCACATGTTAAACAGTGTGTAGTGTCCGGGACGTGGCAGTGTAGGCGGAGGGGATAATCCGTCAGCCTGATAACGTGCAATGTGTCTCTCTCAGCGTAATTCCGGTTGACAACCATGTACCTCATTGCTCGTACCAGTGTAAGGAGGAAGGGCTGTTGGACTGTTCTCCACATCACAGGCCATAGTGTGGCTGGGCTTTTCCTCTGTCACGTTGCAAGGGATGGATCTCAGCAGCGAAAGGTAAATATCTCTCGCCTTTGGAACTCGAGTCGTGGGGAGATATATTCGAGTATGAATGCCGAGATGTGGGAAAGAGAAAGAGTGATGTGCGCAATCGTACCAGATGGCAGGATGGATGGTGGCATCAGTTCCTCTAGCAGAAGGTCCGTAAGTGAAGTACGTTGACGGGTCCACAGTTTCGCCATTGTTCACAAATATAAGGCTGCAACCCTCACTCGTTCATTTATAAGTCTCATTCCGCCTTCAGACGGGGCGAGGGTGAGGGCGTCGTCGTTGAATTTAAATAGGGATCCAGCACTAAGGTAACACCCAAACATCACCTGCAGTCTGCGTTCAATCATTGTCGGTAGAGGGAGAGCCGGATCCATGTGTATCAACTTGGTCGCCACGTGGATGTTAAGGAACTCGATACACTGTAGTAGGTCGACGCATCGAAGTAGGTTCTGGCGAACTTCTGTGCGTAGCGTCTGCAGTCTATAGTTCGTGGTAGCGGCGTGTCGCATCACTTGTACATGTTACGCCCAGGTAACTCATCACATTAAACTGTAGGAAAGACCCCACGAAGCCCTCCTGGAGGCTCATTGCAATTTTCATCGCTGCCGACGTGGCTTCTCGCCACCAATCCTTATCGCTTGATCCACTGAAGCAAGGAGAGCACCTCATCACATGATCAGGCCAGTCATCACATACACTCTGCTGTGGAAGGTGTGCCCATCAACGTAATCGCCGAGAGCCTGCGTATCAGCCTTCCTATGAGTGGTTACAGTTGGTCGCGTAAATAGTCATGGAGAGTGGGCATCCTTATCGAACTGAACGCCCGATCGGGAAGGGACCTGCCGTACGTCCAAGTACGAGTACAAGGGCTGATGCTCCCCGTAAGAAGTGCAAGACTACGTCAAAGAAGTAAGTTAGGAGACTTATGCGGACCAGAATTGACTTAAAAAACTTATGGTCCAGGCTGTCGAAAGTGTGGACGAAATCAATTGAGATCACAGCAGCTCGAAGACGACACTGTGTGGCGATGCCTATCAAATACCTTCACTCGCCGATGGCCGTTTTCATGTTGGTCTCTCTTTCCTGTGTCGTTTGCGCTATTGAAAGGATTCGTGGCAGAACTTTCACGTGCGGTGCCAGAAGCCGGGCGAAGGTCTTGCAGTCTGAATTTAACATTGTATTCAGGCATTAGTCCTTAATCATCTGACCTATTGAAGACTTGTGTATCGGGATGAGTAATCTATTAACGAAGGCTGGTGGCATGCAGAAACCGAGAGACATCAGCTCTCAATAGATGGCGATCCAATGTGGCATCATCAGGGTTCAGAAAGTTCCATATAACTGAAGTGGAAATCATCCTGTCCCGGGTACATTGTTATGTGCACCCTTGTCTAGTGCCTCCTACGCGTCGTTCTGTGTGATCTCCGCTAAAAGTGTCGTCGACGGTGTGCGACACATACTGCAAAATGTCGTTATCGTCCCCCCCTTATTTCTTCTCGTGGTAAAACCGTCGATAATGGTCTACAAAGCCTTCACAATGACCGACTGGGTCGTTAAGGTTTGCCCATCCAGCAGATGTTAATTTCGCCGCTCACGAACGCACGACTCCTTCCAATTTTCGCCGCGAAAGACACAAGATTTTGGCTCTAACCTGATGGCTTGCTGTCTGCCGGTCTGGTGACGGTAATTTGGATGCGAGATTGCGATGCTTTGTGCAATAAACGTCCAAAGTATTACAATGCCATTTAGCGATGTTCTTTCCGTATTGTATTAGCACTCGCTAGAACGCCAGTTTTATACAGTCCATCCGCAGTACCAACGACATCATTCGCAATCCAAGGACTTGCGGGTCCTGGGGATACGTCGCGTTCGTGTTCCAGATCCCATGGCTTCAGCATACGCGTTGTTGGTGGAGGGTGAACGTGCACATGAAGGAGATGAGGTCTGAAAAGGCAAGCGGGATTTTGCTACCATTATCGTACCACTCTCACAGTAACTATACTGCATTTGATAAGAATATTTTCTGTCTGCATTTTAGCTCAATATTGCAGAACCACTTCCCGTTTATTTGAGATGTCCTTACTCGAATAAACATTACTCAGCATGATTCTCTGCCGTCTACAACAATTACAGACTTCAGAACAGAATCATTGTTATTAAATAATTTATTTAACGTCTACTCTGTATTTCTGGTTTTTTTATTAATTATCTATTCCAGCAAATGCATAGACTGTTTGACTGTAGGATCCCAGCTATAGGTAATTATCTGCAACGAATTAGCTGTGGCGCATGAAAGCATACGTGCGCAGCTCGACGCTATGACTACATTGAGCTATTCTTTTTAAACGGATCCTGCATAGCCCACACTCGACGACATATCCGTACCCAAAGACTGGAAAGCTGCCCAGGTCACACCAATATTCAAGAAAGGTAGTTGGAGCAATCCACTAAACTACAGGCCCATATAATTAACGTCGATATGCAGCAGGATTTTGGAACATATATTGTGTTCAAACATTATGAAGTACCTAAAAGAAAACTGTCTATTGACACAAAGTCAACACGGGTTTAGAAAACATCGTTCCTGCGAAACACAACTAGGTCTTCATTCACACGAAGGGTTGAGTGCTGTTGACAGGAGATTTCAGATCGATTCCGTAATCTGGATTTCCGGAAGGCTTTTGACACTGTACCACACAAACGGCTCGTTGTGAAATTGCGTGATTATGGAATATCGTCTCAGTTATGTGACTGGATTCGTGGTTTCCTGTCAGAGAGGTCACAGTTCGTAGTAATTGACGGAAAGTCATCGAGTAAAACAGAAGTGAATTCTGGCGTTCCCCAAGGTAGTGTTATAGGCCCTTTGCTGTTCCTTATCTATATAAACTGTTTGGGAGCCAATCTGAGCAGTCGTCTTAGGTTGTTTGTAGATGACGCTGTCGTTTATCGCCTAATAATGTCATCAAAAGGTCAAAACAAATTGCAAAACGATTTAGAAATGATATCTGAATGGTGCGAAAAATGTCAGTTGACCCTAAATAACAAAAAGTCTGAGGTCATCCACATGAGTGCTAAAAGGAATTCGTTAAACTTCGGTTACACGATAAATCAGTCTAATATAAAAGCCGTAAATTCAACTAAATACCTAGGTATTACTATTACGAACAACTTAAATTGGAAGGAACACATTGAAAATGTTGTGGGGAAGGCTAACCGAAGATTGCGTTTTATTGGCAGGACACTTAGAAAATGTAACAGATCTACTAAGGAGACTGCCTACACCATGCTTGTCCGTCCTCTTTTAGAATACTGCTGTGTGGTGTGGGACCCTTACCAGATATTACTGACAGAGTACATCGAAAAAGTTCAAGAAGGGCAGCACGTTTTGTATTATCGCGAAATACGGGAGAGAGTGTCACAGCAATGATACAGGATTTGGGCTGGACATCATTAAAGGAAAGGCGTTTTCCGTTGCGACGGAATCCTCTAACGAAATTCCAATCACCAACTTTCTCCTCCAAATGCGAAAATATTTTGTTGACACCGACCTGCATAGGGAGAAACGATCACCACGATAAAATAAGAGAAATCAGAGCTCTTATGGAAAGATATAGGCGTTCGTTCTTTCCGCGCGTTATACGAGATTGGAATAATAGAGATTTGTGAAGGTGGTTCGATGAACCCTCTGCCAGGCAGTTAAATGTGATTTGCAGGGTATCCATGTAGGTGTAGATGTGTTCGTTCGTTCCACGCGCTATACGAGATTGTTTTAATAGAGAATTGTGAAGGTGGTTCGATGAACCCTCTGCCAGGCACTTAAATGTGATTTGCAGAGTATCCTTGTAGATGTAGATCTAGATACCTAAAGTACGAGTAAAGATGCATCTCGTTTGCTGGTAAGGGGATGCTGTTTGATAGAGCAATTTCTTAGCAGTAAACGTTAAGGTACTGCTGCAACACCATGAGCAAATAGAGATGGTAAACAGTGTTGACACCACGATTCTGCGAACTGAAGAGAGTTGTTCCGACAGAAATATGCCACATTGCAGTGCCAAGTAAAATATTAAGCTGTTACTGCTATTTCCGGGAAGGAACGAAAAATGCCGACACAAGCCGAGCCTTAGCCGACACACGACCTGCATACTCAGCACGCGTGAAGTTTGGCACGCAACAGTGTGAAGTGGAGAGTACTTCTGGTACAACCAACATACCGCCCCTTCCTTGTTCCGTTTGGGAATGGCGCGTGGAAAGAACGATTGTCGGTAAACCAACGTATTAGCTCTGATTTCTCAGATTTTCTGGCTGTGATATTTTCACGAGGTGTACGTGGGAGGAAGTAGTGCCTTGCCCGATTCTTCCCGGAATGTACACTCTCGCATTGTCAGTATTAAACCTCTCCGTGATGCTTAATGCCTTTCTTGTAGCCTCTACCACTGGGGATTGTTGAGCATTTACTTAATTCTCTATCCTCAACTAAACTATCCCGTGATAAAACGCGCCGCCCTTCGTTGGACCTTCTCTTGGTTCAAATGGCTCTGAGCACTATGGGACTTAACATCTATGGTCATCAGTCACCTATAACTTAGAACTACTTAAACCTAACTAACCTAAGGACATCACACAACACCCAGCCATCACGAGGCAGAGAAAATCCCTGACTCCGCCGGGAATCGAACCCGGGAACCCGTGCGTGGGAAGCGAGAACGCTACCGCACGCCCACGAGATGCGGGCGGACCTTCTCTACCTATTCTATTAATACAACATTGTATGGATCACAGAGAGATGATAAACACTTTAGAACAGGTCGAACAAGTATTTTTAAACTTATTCTTTGGTGGACGTAATACATTTCCTTAAGATTCTTCCACTGTATCTCAACCTGGCATCTGATTTTCCAACTATTTGTTTTATGTAGTCATTCCACTTTAGATCGCTGCGTATAGTTACTCCTAGGTATTTTAAAGTAGTTACTGTTTTCAGTGATTTGTCGCTAGAACTGTGATCATGCAGTAGATGGTTTCTTTGTCTATTTATACTCAATACGTCATATTTGCTTATATTCAGGACCTACTCCGCCACACACCGTCGGGTGGCTTGCGGAGTATGGATGTAGATGTAGATGTAGATACTTTCAGTCCCTGCACCATTTATCGACCCTCTGCAGGTCTTCGTGCAATGCCCTACAGTCTTACGTCGTTGCTACCTTCATACTGACAACAGTATCATTTGTGAACAGCATCATGGAGCTCCTGACGATATCCACTAGACACTCTATCCCTCTCCCTCTCTCTCTGTCCGAACAAGCCCCGAAAGGCCCAACGCAACCGACCGATCGCCGTGTCATCCTCAACCCACAGGCATCAGTGCATGCGGAAATGGAGGGGCACGTGGTCAGCAGACCGCTTTCACCGACTAGAGACTGGATCCCTTATATACAGAGTGTTTGGGGTATAGGTACAGATATTCTGATCATTAATACCCTAATATGTACCTGCTTCAGTGTGTTAGTTGCTTTTTCTCAGCGTCTAACAGCCTTCCCGCAAACACATCACATAAATTATTACCTGACGTTTTCTGCACAGCAGTAACTGTACCACAAAGTGGTTTATGCCTGTCAGAAGAGACTGTGCAGTTAAGAATTCACACGTTCGCTGTACAATACCTGACCTACTGCCCAGGGAAAATAAGCATCAATGGTTTGCTTGAGCGACGCGTACTTGGAGGTACTATCCAACCTAAACACATACTACTCGTAAGAGCTATAATTATTAGTGTGCAAATGAAGAAAATGCAGGTGTGACGTCCTTCAGGACACTGTTCTCAGTCATCAATAGAAATATCGGCACTAACACAGTTAACACACGGTATATTGCAAATATAACGATCCTACGATCCTATCACAGTTCCTTGGGGTTCATCAGAAACTACTTTTACATATTTCGATTTAGTTCATTTACGAGGGTCGTTAGAGTTTTATCTGCAAAGAAGTCGTGAATCCAGTCACAAATCTGGTCCTATGCTCGGTACGCTAGCACTTAGTTCACTAAACGGAAGTGCGAAACAGTATCAAATGCTTTCTTAAGGTCAACAATCACTGTGTCAATCTGGGCATCGATGTCTACGGCGCTCTGGATCTCATGGACGAAAAGAGCAACCGAAACTTTGCAAGATCTCTGTTGTAGAATCTCTCTCTCTCTCTCTCTCTCTCCTCTGTTGTGTGTGTGTGTGTGTGTGTGTGTGTGTGTGTGTGTGTGTGTGTGTGTGTGTGTGTGTAGGGGTATATACTTCCGATCCACTCTCCCATTACTGAAGATAAAATTAAGCCTGGCCGCCGACTTCTCCAATTGTGCAGCGTCGGTGACAGTTATTATTAACTCAGTCAGCTGCTAGGCTATATCTCAAATTTCCTCTAAAAATGAACTGAAATAAAAAATAAAACAAAAAAAAGGAGGATGAAGAGTATCGGTGTAATCGAATACACAAAGGAGGTCACTTCTGATACGCGATGCGGGGATAAGAGAAACGCTAGCAGGCGTATACAAAACCCTAAACGGCAGCCGCAAATCTTTTATCCGCATCCACGGATATTAAAATTCTGTAAACCACTTCAAAGCGTTTGGTATGCAGGAGTTCTCGGGGCAGGCTAGCGCTTGGCCGGAATTTTTGTCCGTAGAAGTCTTACCTTGTAATTTACATTCCACTGACCGAGAACGTAGAGGTGATTCATGATTATAAAATAACACAGTCTAGCCTGAAATATTCCTTATGCGTTAAGTATGTTACAGTTTTCTGTTGTAAATAATGAACCAGTATTTCTGAGTTTCTCTGAGAAAAATTTCTGCTGCATTGAAAAATAAAACGAACTGGTGTCACAAGTTGTCGCATATTACATGCATTTAACTGTTTGACGTATATTTCGGTTATTAAAAGTTCGTGAGTACACCGTAATGTTAAATCATGTTAAGTCGCTACACTGCAGCTGGCCGGTGTGGCCGAGCGGTTATAGGCGCATCAGTCTGGAACCGCGCGACCGCTACGGTCGCAGGTTCGAATCCTGCCTCGGGCATGGATATACGTGATGTCCTTAGGTTAGTCAGGTTTAAGTAGTTGTAAGTTCTAGGGGACTGATGACCTCAGAAGTTAAGTCCCATAGTGCTCAGAGTCATTTGACCCTTTTTTTTTTTTTTTTTTTTTTTTTTTGCTACACTGCACAAATATTAAACGTCAGACTGTGTGCCCGTAAATACGGGATGTCACAGGAGGAATATTCAGGAATATGACAGGAACGATCAGTCGAAGCGAAAAAGTCTGGTAATCGTCGGCTCTAAAATGCATACGTTAAGAGCTGTTTGCACTTGTTCATCTTCGATAAAGCCAATACCCTCTCTATCTAAGAGGAAGCTCGACAGACCTGTGGTTGTTATACTGAATATTACTTTAGTCTTGTGCGATACGCAAAATAGGAGGCAGACTGTGAAACTAAGATTCCTAGGGATAGTGTCCTTCAATAGCCTTCAGGTTTCTTTGAGGCGTCGACAACGTATCTACTTCAGCCATGATACCTTGCGTTTAAGCTTATATAGTGATACTCCGCCCCGAATGTGACTTGTTACTGTTCTTATCTCAAGAGCATATAATGCAAATAAACGTCCGCATCATTTGAGAAATAATTATTACTTTCAAGTAGACTGCTAGTGGTGACTAATTTTTAATTTTATTTATTTACTTATTCGCTATTGGTTTTACGTATGAACTATATCCTAGAAGCTACTAAAGGCCACGTCTCGCAGTTAAAACCAATAATAGCAATAAAAATGTCATTTACAAAGCACTAATAATTTTTTTCCTCCTTGTACAAAACTACATCTGTACAGCCACAAAACCGAACGTCACATTACACTAATATTCTATTTAAAAAGAAAAGAATAGCAAAATAAAGTAACTTAGGAAAGATAGAAGGGATAGTGTGAATGCGACTAAAAAGGCAAGTGACTAACTACAAACAAGTTAGACATAATGAACAAAGGTTACCAGCTGTGTGTAAGTATCAATCGATCATGATTCCATTTTATCTGCACATGGTAAAGAGTACTGCTCTAATGGAGGGCCGTGACTCAGAACCCTGAGGAGTGCAGAGCCTCGGTAGCGGGCTTCGTCCTCGGAAAATGAGGCTTCTGAGTTCTGGTAGATGTTCAGATGTTTTAGGACGTAGAGTGGTCCTCTAAATTGTCTGTCACTGCAGACCATGCTGAAGTGCTATTTTCCCTTCCTTCTGCTGGAGTGCGCACCAAGTCGTAACCGCTGGTGCTCGTCATGAACTCACGAGCGAGACGCCGAATACATAATGGAAAAATAGTGCGCTTCCTACCAAGTGCTTATTTGCACTGTTTCCTCTGATGATAGGTCTACAGTGCTGCAGTGCTGTTAGACATTACTGAGTGTCATGTTCTCTTCCTCTCTGAAGATTTGGATTCTTTAGTAGTCCTCTCCTGGGAAACGTGTCTGAAAATCTATTCATGAAAGCACATGTTTGCGTTTCACGCGTAATATCATACAAGTTGCGATCTCTTTCATTTCTCTCTGCGTTAACTGTGAGCCTTTGCTCGAGACTACATATCACATTATCTTCAGGCATTCCTGTTTATCCACAAATGTATTTCTCACCGATTCTTATAGCAAATCTATGGAGATAATGAGGATCAGATCCCTCCCCCAGCAGCACATGGATCATCTCTTTGCACGAAATTAGTTGATACATTTTCGCACGTTCCCTTACGTCTGATGGGATACTATATTCTTCTTCTCATACTGCTAGTGTGTCAGCTACATTGCCGTTCAGCTCTCACCACGCTTTCCAGTGTTTCGCTTACCTTTTCACACTTGTCTTTGCTGAGACAATCTTCTACACTGCTTCTCATGATTTGTAGGTCGATAGGAGAATATATGCTTAGCATCAGTAAACTTCCTCCTATCAATGTTGTCCACTAGGCACCAGATATCGATACTGTGTTGTATCCTTGAAGGATTTGGACACGTTTCGATTGCTGAAGTTTGAACGTTACGCATTTGCACCGAAACGAACTGTAGAGGTAGGTATGACATGATGTTTGACGGGTTTCTATCCTTATCTACATCCATACTGTGAAAACCACTGTAAAGTCCATGGCAAAGGGTACCTGCCATTCAACAAGATTTTAAAGCTTCTTCCCGTTCCGTTCACGTACGGAGCGTGGGAAGAATGACTCTTTAAATAACTCTGTGTACACTGTAATTTATGTGAGCTTCTCCTCACCGTAACTACGGGAGCAACATGTAGGAGCCTGTGGTATACTCTTACTCATCTTTAAAAGTCATTTTTGAACTTTGTACGTGCGTTTTCTCGGGATATTTAGCGTCTATTTTTAAGTATCTGCCAGTTCAGTTTCTTCAGCATCTGTGTAACACTCTCTCATGTGTCAAAGGAAACACCGACCATTCGTGCTGGCATTGCCCTCTTGACAACCAAACGCGTTTCATTAGGCATCTAGCTATCTCCAGCCCTATACTTTACTTCTATTATACAGTAGCTTCTATTCCTTTAGAAGTGTCTTTACAGTAAGTGTATACCACAGACTGTCCATCTCCTCATGAACAGCTATACTAGCTGCGTATCTAAAAAGCCAAAGTTCTTCTACATGCTCCTCACCAGAGCTGCATGCTGCGAGTTCCTTACCGCACTAATGCCTCTTTATCTAGTTTGCCGAAAAGCTAAGTCATTTTGCTTGTTTTTGTTGCCCTTCGTAGCTTGGAAATAATATTTGCTACAATTGCGTCATGGTCACTGATAGTAGTTTCTGTGTGGATATCCTAAAAGAGGTCACGTCTGTTTGTCGCTATTACATCCAATATATTTCCATCTTAGATAGGCTTTCGAATGATCCGATCTATGTAACTCTCAGAGAACGCATTTATTAATGTTTTGCACGACGTCTTGTCACGCCAACCACTTATAAAACTGTAATTTTTTCAGTTGAGTGAGTCTCCTCCGCTGGTGACAGTATGATAGGAGGATTTACGTACAAGCAAACAGAGGGTCTCTCTAAAGATTTCGGTAACGTCTGGAAGTGAGGCCGAAGGAAGGATTTGATTTTAATATAATGTCCACCCTTGATAATAAGTCAAGCAATTTCGCATGCAGTTTCAGTTTCTTAACCGATGGATTTCTGTTTCTTGGCTACTGCAACAAATACACAACCTCTATTTACCATTAGCCTACCCTTCCGGTATACGCTTAAGTTTTTCCAAATATCTCACTATCACCTTTGAAATCTAACCAGCCCTCTGTACCTAGCATAATGTGAGCTCCGCAGCCTTTTAGGAGCACTTCATACTCTGGCACTTTGTTGCGAATGTTTTGGTGGCTAATAACTAGGATTTTAGTACACTAGCCTGTAGGGGGGATTCCTTCGGACCCCAGTGGGACTGCAGGGAGGCTAGTTCAATATTTTTGTAAACTGTAAATAGATAACTTTAAAATAATCATGCTGATTCTCTTCTAACTTCTGGGTCTGTTAACCTGAAAGTATTACTGCACATCCAGGTCCGCTACAGCTATCGTTGTCTAGATTTGGGGAGAGTCGCATAATCTAAAAAGCTTCTGTGTCATCCGTATCAACCTCTGATGTGTGTTGTACACCTCGCCCAGTTACGGAGTCCCTACAGTTTTCATCCCTATGGCTCAAGTCCAGGAAAAGCAGCCTAAATTGTGACAGAATCTTTAAGTCGTTGGTTAAAATCATTCCACTCGACTCAGAACTACTGGGCAGTCATCTGCCCCTACCTATGGGTTTTATGCAACCCGCAACTCCTTCTAATACATGGGGCAAGATTTTCATAGTCTCTCCTCGCTATGTGCAAACTATTAGACCTAGAAAAAAAAATGAACAGGATCAATTTGTAGGAAATTTAATGTTGTCAAATTTTGTACTGGGGCACGTTCCCGATAGAGGCTGTAGCTTTCGAATTGATCAAGGGAAGCATATAAAAGTGGCCTTCAACCGCTTTTTCTTGAATAACTCGAAAACTGTGGCGTCCAGCGAAAAACTACACAGTCGAAAATTTAACATGAAATTCCCTACAGAAAACGTCCTGTTCACTTTTCTGTAGGACTAATGATTTGAGCGATCTAAATAAACGAACGAATTGCACGGATATTTTACTTACATGAATTTGTGGCACCTTTATTCTGATGTGCTGGGGGTAACCTGAATTTTTGATGTAATAGCTGCTATATTGAGGATGATCTTAGAGGTTTTCTTGCAGAGTTCACAAATGTGGGCATTGTCTGTCCTACCCTCAACCTGATTAACTCCAAAATATTTGTTTACCACTTTTCTAATGATCAGAACACCATCTGGTATAAACCAATGTTTTCCAGGTTTCGAGAACTTTCCCGTGAGCGTGTAGACAGCCCTGTTTGTGGCAATTTCTCCTCACACAGTTGCTGAATCATGTTGTGTGACACTTTTTCTGTACCCGAGCTCTAAAATTTCTGTTAACTACTATGAGGATATTACCCGCGCGTGCTACGAGGCCAGCGAGCATTGCACACCACTGTAATATTTCCAATAGAGACTCGATCACTAATGCCAGATGACTGGGCCACGCAAATCTCCATTAGAGCATCTTTCTGTTATTTCTCCTTATTTCTCATGGAAATTTGCCGTAGCCTGTGGGCTTGGATACACACTGGACTCCTACATTGGAGGATCTTGCTACTGCATACGACGGCTTGGTTTTGAATCTCTGGTTACTCTCTTGTTCTGTTTCGGACTATAGTGGCGCTTGACACGGCAATAACAGGGTGTAACATACCATTTTCTGTCAGTTACTGTGTGCCCTTCTTGTGCATAATGTTTACTATAGGGTCTGTTTTTGTGAGAAAGAGGCTTTCTCCAGCGTGGAGTTGATGGGACGGTCTTCCCTAATCCTCAAAAAATGGTTAGTGCTCTGAGAATTGGAAGATGGCTCAAAGTTGAGTCATTTGCCATGATGGCTAATATTTTCCAACATTCTGGCAGAAAACTTGTAAGAGTCCTGGAAGTAAGCAGCGCCTTACAGAAGCCCTGTAAGCAACAACGGGAAGTGGTCAAAACAGTGCCTATATTCTGCACCTCATTCTTGTGGCCTGGATGACCTAAATAAGAAATATTTTCAAAAAGCGGTATGGAGCTAAATGGAGTAGAACGCAGATAGCCCTCGTAGGATGCAGAAGTCGCGTGTCCTTTGGGGTGAAGGTTGTATTTTCGTAGCGTACTTTATAATTCGGGAGAATTTGATCCTTTTGCTATCAGCAGAGTTGTATATTGAAGTACGGAAATTTTTGAGTATTAGAAAATGCATTTCCGTAATACGATGCAGATTTCCGGTTGAGTCAATCAGTTTTTTCTAGGCGACTGTTGTTTTGCATGACCGTGCACGTGCGAGCTATTCTATTTCAGATCGGAAGAAAAATGATAAAAATGACCCTGTATTTTTTAAAATCATTAATAATTTTTACATGTATCAATTATTGTAAAAGAAAATACCATTCACAAAGTTATCTCTTAAATGTTTAATACTTTTCGAATCAAAATTCGATAAATTTTAGCGTAATTTTTCGACCGCGACAATTTGTCTGTCATGTAATTCAAGAACCTTATATCTGAGTCCAGTGAACTACGATTCAATGTGAAGCTGAATATTTGTTCTTGACAGAGGTATAAAACAATAATGTAACAATAATCACTACAATTTTAGAAAGCACAAACACAAGTTTCACACAGATTAACGATATGTAGGATTGAGGAACTTTTTATTACACATTAATTTCGGTTTTATGATTTGTGGGGCCTCTTGCCTGAAAAATAATTAAATAATAAGTATTTAGGCTCACGCTCTACTTTGGATGCGACGGGCTTTGGTGAAACGTAAGCTGCGGTCGGCCCCGTCATGATTCATCAGTGTTGCCGCTGTATCTATTTACATTTTACTTTTTATGCCCTCTTTGCTGAAGGTACCATAAAAAAGTTACTAATATTGTTTTTAAATCAAGTGCCATTTAAAATGGCGTTTTGCAGAAAAGAACTGAAAAATGATGAAAATCAGCATTAAAGTTAAGTTCGAAAAATACCACATGAATTCCACCTCAAACTACAAAGTATTACTCACAATTTAAATTTTAGATGTGGATTTTACGTTGAATATTTTGTGAGCTACGACTTTCAGAATCGTGTGATTTTATTAAATTACGGTAACGTTAAGCCTAACAAAATCCCAGAAGCACTTATATATCAGAGCTACGAAGTTTCAAAAAATATTAAATTACCACCTGTCGGAGATGGCAGAAAATTGAAGCCCCACAAGAAATGCAAGGTTTCGTGTTGCCCGAAATAAAATGGAATTGCCGTGCGCGTGTTAGAGGCCTTACATCAGATCGTTAATAGACGCCATTAAACTATATTTATTTCCGTTGTAAATTAGAAACGGAGTTTTTTTTTTCTTTTTTGCGTGGCTCTTTCCCTGTTGACTTTGGTCTGTATCCCCGAATGTGGTTGTCTTGAGTATTATCAGTAACTGCTATAACCACTTGGAAACGCTGTGCCGAAATTTTAGCAGTTAAGATATTCCGGTCCATTATTTCCTGAAAGTAGTTACATGGCTACAGGGCATTTAGCTATTGAAACTGAAGTAGTGAGAAGTTTAACACTGTCTCTTGGGTCAAAACGATACTAGCGACACTGATTTAGACCGATTTGATGGCGAACCAGAGCAGAGAATTAATCCTGGCCTGCCAATAAACGTTTCCAATTATATCCGCCGAGCAGTCCGTCGCGTAATTTCAGTGGCGCGCCGCACGCTGCTAAGAATGCGTGGCATCTGGCAGTGACTGCGATCTGCGACTGTGGTTTCGTGTGATGCAACGGAAACTACGGGGCACGGGTGAAAGGAACGAGCCAGTGGTACGAACTAATTCGTTTCTTGTGGCGTGACTGTTATTTCAGTGTGTGAATGAATCACAGTATTCATCAAGTTCAGTGTCGAATACTTCACATGTGACTTCTACTGTGCCACGTCAGTATTAAACGTTCATTTTGTCCGTGCCTCGGAATTTCCGTAGCGTCGCGCGAAGTGATCACTCTTGGCAATGTTTGGCGTGCGAGACAAATCACAAAACGTATTGCTCCGTGGATTGAACCGGAAACGTTGCTGGCGGACTCGAATAAATTGTGAAATCAGTCTAAATAAGAATCGCTAGCATCGCTTCGAACCAAGAGACAGTGTTAAACCTCTCACTATTATAATGCTAACAATTAAAAGCCCTGTAGCTATTTAACCACTTTCAGGAAAGAAAGAGCAGATGAAGAAATGCTGCACCGTCGCTCATAGCAAGGTCTTAGTGGATATTGCTAGCCATTGCTTTCCTCCGAATTGTAATGAAGTGTTAAGTGTGTACCTGTGACGTGTGGATGATGGCGATAAGTGCTTTTGCAATGTACTAATGGGTTTTGTGTTATTACGGATAAAACAAGGGAGAGGGTGAAATCTGGTGGCGGCACATAGCCTACGTCTCTCTAAAAGCACCAAGCAGGCCGCCGAGAGCGACATCCCCATCGGAGGGACGGATCACCGTCAACAGTATCACATGCCCTCACTTCATGAGACATTGTGGGGAGGTTCGGAATTTAATCCAGAACATTGGCATAAAGACTGGTGATCAGAAACTTTACGACACCACCTCTCTTCCCCACGCTGACGAAATAATGGCAGTGAAAATTTCAGTCATCAAAAGGATTAGTATCGATTACCTCAGAGTCGAACGCCACCGCCCAGGCATGCGTTAGTGACCTCGGCTACGAAAGTGGTAACCTGTTCCTATTAACCCCAGCCAAATATGACAGTTATTCTATACTACCTGCAGTTAGCTAATGAGTCCACTCTCTGCACTGCTGCCACTTTTTACCGGAAAAATACACGCTCATTAATCCGCAGCAACACTCGCCGAGAAAAACAGGAAAATGCCTAAATAGCCTAAATAGATATACAAGTCTGCACACGAAAGGGCACTTTCGTGCGCGTTGTAGGCTTTCCGTACCGGAAAAGCAACCTCGTCGATCACGAAGAATCACTGACTCCAGACTTCTGAAATGACATTCATTCCGAAACACTATGTCCACCCCAGAGGGCCCACGACTTGCCTCCTTAACCCCACGAGTGCCGCCAGCCAACTACTCGATTTCACCAGCTGGAGAACGCTCCACGACCTTATTTAACCACTAGGCATTCCAACCAGTCGGAATCAGGAGCATAATGTAAGCATTATCGTCAATCTTTCCCAGGTCCTGCTTCCAGCGTTTCGGTAAGGTGCTACAACCTCATAGGACTTTAAGAACGTTTTCTGCAACAGATGTGGGAAACACTGGTAGTCATGGGGAAATTTGTCATTGTTAACTAGCCACGTAAACTCCTACCACAACACATTTAAGCGAATTACAAAAGACCGGCCTATCAGTCCCAGGCAGAAGCAAGCCTCCTTCCCCAGAACCCGACCAAAAGACGGTGGCCAAAGGTAGAGCACGAAGGCACGTCTTCAGGCAATGAGGTGTTGCAGGTAGTCTCTGATGGAGTCAAACAGGGTGCGACAGAATTACCTGTTTCAAATTGCGCGCTACTGCTGAAAACTGCTTAATAGATGGCTCTGAGCACTATGAGACTTAACATCTGTGGTCATCAGTCCCCTAGAACTTAGAACTACTTAAACCTAACTAACCTAAGGACATCACACACATCCATGCTCGAGGCAAGATTCGAACCTGCGACCGTAGCGGTCGCGCGGTTCCAGACTGAAGCGCCTAGACTGCTTAATAGAAAGTTTATGTTGGTACCAGGGCTTAGTACGGTTCGAAGCATTACCAGCCAGTATGAGTCGCTGGTGAAAGAACAGATAACGTCCGCAACTGAAACGCTTTCCAAGTGTATTGATAACGTCGTACGAATGCAACTTTTGTTTCGGCAACATTTTGACACTGGTTGTATTCATCTAGTTCTGAACCAGAAGTCCATTGCTAGGTGGATGCCGGCCAGTGTGGCCGAGCGGTTCTAGGAGGTTCAGTCCGGAACCGTGCGACCGCTACGGTCGGGCATGGATGTGTGTGATGTCCTTAGGTTAGTCAGGTTTAAGTAGTTCTAAGTTCTAGGGGACTGATGACTTCAGATGTTAAGTCCCATAGTGCTCAGAGCCATAGGAACCATTAGAGCTAGGTGGATACGGCATTTCATAGCAACAGCATCTGCAAAGAAGAAGTCACCAACTGGTAGATAGCGAACTGTTCGCACCCCCCATCAGCATTGCAACAGTAACAGCTTATTTCCAGCGAAGTCCAGAGCGATCATTTCGTCGGCATTCGCAAGCCCTTAACATTGGTTTAACGTAGACTTGGAGTTTTGGCGTACACCTGTAATCCAGGCGACTAGGGTGCCATTGTGTGGGAGAGGTCAGTATATCATCGACGGATTCGGTCACCTCGTGAGCTCAGAAGCGTCCACGGTGCTTTCGTCGAGCTGTGGACTCAACCCATATAGCAGCGCAGAGAATTTCGGCGAGTTGTCGCTCCCGTAGTTAGAGAAACCGACCCCACAAGTCCTCGGGAATCCGAAGCGATGAATAAATCATGATTCCTTCGAGAAATCGAAATCAATTGACGGAAATTCTGCGACACAGATGAAGATTTAGATTCCCAACAGAAGTCTGCGACGGATGTTTCATCTGTTTATTCATTTCCCTACAAACTCCAAGTGGTGCAACAATTATTGCCCAGAAGTCAACAAGAACGTCACAAGTTCTTTACTAAGCTTCTGCAGATGACGACACTCAGCTCGATTATTTCAAAACATTCGTGATTTCTGACGGTCACAATTTCACTTATTGGGCTGTGAGAAAAAAGAAGAAAAACCTTAATTGCTGGGCGCAAAGACCACTTCACAAGCTAAACGTTACTGTCCGATGTGCCATGTCTATGCAGGGCGCTGTGGGCCCATATCTTTTTTGTATGAATGATGCAAGTGGCACTGCAACAGTAACATCTGATCAGTATGTTGTTGGGTTGTAATAGTTGACGACGCAGCAATTACGCAGTAAGAATATCGATCTGTTTATACACTGATAATTACAGAGAACATGGTTGAAGACACCCCGTAATATCGAACGCCTCCAACCATGTGCAACAAGGTGATCGTGGAGCGACATTCTAGATTGGCATTACATGGGGACACCGTACATCTCTCGTGGTGGTTGAAGGCAATCGCACTGCCCAATGGCAGATAATGCATCAAATAGCGTGACCCTATCGCCAACATTTTGGTGACGATTGCATCTTGATGGGTGATAACGCTTGTGCTCATAATGATGTTTTCGTGATAACGTTCCTTCAGCATTCTAAGATTACCAGAATGGTATAACGTGCCTCTTCCCTGGTCATGAACCCAACTGAACATGTGTGGGATCGATTGCAGCGAGCTATTTTTGGACATCAACAATGATCATGTACTCTGCGCGGTTTACGCAGAACCGCAATTGATGAGTGGCACAATTTGGACCATAGTTGGCTTGATGACCTCGTTGATAATATGCCATGACGGATTCAATCCGGCATCCGAGCATGGAGACATTCCACAACGTACTGACTTTTCCCAGGAGAGCTGTGGAAAAATCCACATCTTAAAGAGACGATTTGGTCGTTGAACAGCTTTTTATTTTTTATTTGATGATACGGGTACATTGCAGATGAATACACAGGATGATTCCGCGATGATGTTAAAAGCATTCAGGGATGGTGGCGGAGGATCCATCTATCAGTTTAAGATAAAAGGTCCTGGTTCGGAAACGATCGATTCGAAAATTATAAGAGAAAATCGTTCTGACACCTCTGAGAGTGGAAGACGTGTACCGGAACAATTGTTGCTGAGATTGTATGGTAGGTAACTTTCAAAGATGGTAGTATCGACCAAAACAAGAAGGAAAGGTACAGTAATCATGGGCTCTAAAATACGTAACTATGGGCACTTTCTTGTCTTTGGTAGTGTGAAAAAAATTTCTTCTACTGCAGGCTCTTTGGTTTTCATATTTTATGGAAGAGCTATTATGCGTCAAGAGAAGAAAATAATTTCTAGTAAATAGGGGCTCTAAAATGTATACATTACGAACGATGGGCACTTTTACAGTAGAAAAGATGTATTTTGCAGTAGTGAAGATAAGCAGGCGCCCATAGCTCTTAAGCTGTGCACTTTAGAGCCCATGTTTAGCTGTCTCTTTTCTTCTTCTTCTTCTTCTTCTTCTTCTTCTTCTTCTTGTTTGGTCCCATACCGCACTTCCCAAATATGAATAGCTAAGAGCTCGCCCTAGAAGAGATATGTTTCACAGTATCGAAGATGAAGAAGTTCTCATACCTCTTAAGGCATTAAAGCACGCATATTACGGCCCATCTTTGTTTGAGAATTTTTTTCTTGCTTTGGTCCATACTATCACCCCTGAAAGTTGCCTACTCCACAGTCTTTGCAACAATACTACCGGTACATGCATTCCAACGTCAGAAGTATGAGAACGATATTCGCTTATAACTTTCGAGTCTATTTCCGGACCAGATTAGTTAGCTAGCTAGTTAGTTAGTTTTATGTTCCATAGATCATTTGGACGTTTCTTTTATCGAAATTATGTGAAACAAGTCAGTTTACACGATATGTACATTCGATTAGAGTTTATACAAGGGTTATTCCGTAAGTCACGCGATAATGCGAGAACATGAAAATTCCGCGGTGCGCTTTGAACCAATACCGTAGTGTGTATCCGGATGCGAACATAAAGTAGAGTTCTAGTACAGGAGGTCAAGATAAATACTGAAATGAAACACACGCATTGAAACTCTGTAAATGTATTGTGCACGAGTACAAATGGAACAAAAATGAATCAAAATCAGCTACTATGCTTCAAAACAGCCCCCCACTGCATACACACAGCATTGTCAAAGATGGGGAAGGCGCTGAATGCCTCTGGCATTGCCATCAGTGTGTGCCACCTGTCGCCGAAATGCCGTGAGCACATTCACCCCATTCACAAAGCGCACCCCACGCAGTGGTGAATGAAGTCGAAGTCGCTTGGACTTGGGTGTCTTAGTAGGATGGCTGGGGAAGATCCATCTTCTAGCACGGCCAATCTTACACTGCTTGTTTCAGGCGCTGGTACCGAGCCAACCTCGCATGCGGTCACAATGTGTCGTTTGATTGCAGTAATGTTTGCTGTGGGCTGCCGAAAGTACTTACTGCAATTACGGCTATGCCGCACTTTCGCAGGATATACCATAGTTGCCCAGACTTACGGAACTATCGTCGTATTAGTGAACACATCATTTTTTTAGTTCGACTCATACAAGTGTTACACCCGAGGATATTATCCCCGGCGGATTCTAAAAATTCGTCCCAGTTTCTACCTTGGTAGCTTCCGGAAAGTGAACCGCCTGTGTCAATGACTAGTAGACTGGCAGTGACGAGGAAATGCTGAACGAGTTGGGGCAAACCTGACTGCAGCACGCGAAAACGACCGAGCGCCCAATTCTGTAAGCGAAGTATAATGACATTATGGAAGCCCAGAGATACCGACATATTAGGACAAAGCAGAGTTTCGTAAGAAAGGCTAGATATAACGCAGCTTTAAGTATTCAAGTGCCAAGCCAGCAGAACAGAGCCTCTGAAAGGTGAAGTTGCGAAAGGCTGAAAGCAGTAGAAGAGCTGGTAGCGAGAAAAGCCCAGGACACGTGATGTCAGCCATCTCCACCGCCGCAGAGAGCACAGGAAACGCCATCATAAACATCCCGTCCTTCTTAACAAATGCCTCATTCCTGACTGACGACTGCTGATGGCCGACTGCCCAGTGTGTAGTCTCAGTCCCTGTGTCGGTGGCACCGGCCGGGGTGGCCAAGCGGTTCTAGGCGCTACAGTCTGGAACCGCGCGACCGCTACGGTCGCAGGTTCGAATCCCGCCTCGGGCATGGATGTGTGTGATGTCCTTAGGTTAGTTAGGTTTAAGTAGTTCTAAGTTCTAGGGGACTGATGACCTTAGAAGTTAAGTCCCATAGTGCTCAGAGCTATTTTGTGTCGGTTGCAGATATCCAGAGAGAGGGGAGGTCGACCCTCGGCGCGCCTAGCTGTGTCTGATCGTCTATGGAACCACGAGACCGGCTGGAAGGACGCTGCTGCAGCCATCTGAACTGCCAACTTCCGAGACAACCCTGATGGGGCGCGGAGGTCACCATCACCCTGCAGTCGTGCTGGAGGCTTCACCTGCGTGAACCGAACGCTGCCCGTCATCCGCCTTCGAGTGGGTGAGTGCCGTTGCTCCTCATCTCGTTCCTGTGGCAGACACCGATGTTGCTTGCTCCTGTCTTCTCAAACGGGGACTGAAAGCCGACTCCTGCGAGCCAGCGAGTACTTCAGGTGGACGTGGGCCTGATTCCTGAATGTGAATCTTGGACGTCAACGAGTGCACTTTGGAGATCGAATCGTAGAGATGGAGGCTGCCCAAGTTCGTGGGTTGACAGGCGCCCCGTGAGAAAACAGCTGCCACCCGACGCTTCAGTGCGGCAGCGATACTGCGAGTCTATCACACGCCGGCATTCCGCTGCTGACGAGGCGCGCGCCTGGCTGAAGAGCAGCGCTTTCGTAGACAATTCTGTTTCACTGCCCAGTAAATGCGTTATTGTCAGTGTTGTTTCTTGGCGCTCTCTAGCGTAACTACACTACTAGCCATTAAAATTGCTACACCACGAAAATGACGTGGTAGAGACGCGAAGTTTAACCGATAGGAAGATGATGCTGTGATATGCAAATGATTAGCTTTTCAGAGCATTCACACAAGGTTGGCGCCGGTGGCGAAACCTACAACGTGCTGACACGAGAAAAGTTTCCAACCGATTTCTCATACACTAACAGCAGTTGACCGGGGTTGCCTGGTGAAACGTTGTTGTGATGCCATGTGTAAGGACGAGAAATGCGTACCATCACGTTTCCGATTTTGATAAAGGTCGGATTGTAGCCTCTCGCGATGGCGGTTTATCGTATCGCGAAACTGTTTCTCGCGTTGGTCGAGATCCAATGACTGATAGCAGAATATGGAATCGGTGGGTTCAGGAGGGTAATACGGAACACGGTGCTGAATCCCAACGGCCTCGTATCACTAGCAGTCGAGATGGCAGGCATCTTAGCCACATGGCTGTAACGGATCGTGCAGCCACGTCTCGATCCCTGAGACAACAGATGGGGACGTTTGCAGGACAGCAACCATCTATACGAACAGTTCGACGACGTTTGCAGCAGCATGGACTATCAGCTCGGAGACCATGGCTGCGGTTACCCTTGGTATGCTCAACGACGAACCTGGGTGCACGAATGGCAAAATGTCATTTTTTTCGGTTGAATCCAGGTTCTGTTTACAGCATCATGATGGTGGTATCCGTGTTTGGCGACATCGCGGTGAACGCACATTGGAAGCGTAATCGTCATAGCCATACTGCCGTATAACCCGGCGTGATGGTATGGGGTGGCATTGGTTACGTCTCGGTAACCTCTTGTTCGCATTGACGGCACTTTGAACAGTGGACGTTACATTTCAGATGTGTTACGACCCGTGGCCCTACCTTTCATTCGATACCTGCAAAATCCTACATTTCGGCAGGATAATGCACGACCGCATTTTGCAGGTCCTGCACGGGTCTTTCTGGATACAGAAAATGTTCGACTGCTGCCATGGCCAGCATATTCTCCAGATCTCTCACCAATTGAAAACGTCTGGTCAATGGTGGTCGAGCAATTGGCCCGTCACAATACGCCAGTCACTACTCTTGATGAACTGTGGTATCGTGTTGAAGCTGCATGGGCAGCTGTACATGTACACACCATCCAAGCTCTGTTTGACTCAATGCCCAGGCGTATCAAGGCTATTATTGCGGCCAAAGGTGGTTATTCTAGGTGCTGATTTCTCAGGATCTATGCTCTCAAATCGCGTGAAAATGTAATCACATGTCAGTTGTAGTATAATATATTTGTCCAATGAATACCCGTTTATCATCTGCATTTCTTCTTGGTGTAGCAATTGTAATGGTCAGTAGTGTAGATCCTCACCACAGCATCACGACTTCAGGAGTCTGGGACCAGACCCCTATACAAGTACACTTACCGTTCAAATGGCTGTGAGCACTATGGGACTTAACTTCTGAGATGATCAATCCCCGAGAACTTAGAACTACCTAAATAACTACCTAAATAACTTAGAACTACCTAAATAACCTAAGGACATCACACACATCCATGCCCGAGGCAGGATTCGAACATGCGACCGTAGCGGTCGCGCGGTTCCAGACTGTAGCGCCTTGAACCGCTCGGACACTACGGCCGGCCAGTGCTACGAACTAATTCACTTCTTGTGGCGTGACTGTTATTTCAGTGTGTGAATGAATCACAGTATTCATCAAGTTCAGTATCGAATACTTCATATGTGACTACTACTCTGCCACGTCAGTATTTTATTTAATTTTTTTACCTCAGAGTGATATATTTACCCCTCCCGATCACCTCTGAAAGTTTGTTACATCATCTCGGGATACCCTGTATACGCATCACTCGGAGTCAATTTTTGTTTCCTGTGTCACGAATTTGGAAATGAAGGGGTGATGCAAAACTTTTGTCGATGTGTGTGAAATGGTACGGAATGGTCATTCGATCAGTGCGGCCTAATAATAGGTAGATGATTTTCGCCACATCCTACACAAACGCACGGGTAAAATGAGCCGCCTAAATTTCGCAGACAGGGAGTGTAGCAGGCCTACCTGGTGGAAGAAGGCGGCGTGGTGCGAGGCTCGGGCCCAGAGCAGCGGCACGCCGGCGGCGGCGGCGGCCATGGCGATGGCTGCGGCGCCCGGCTCTCCGCCCAGCAGCAGCACGGCGGCGACGCGCCGGCCCTCCATGGCGGCGCAGAAGGCGCGCAGCGCGTCCCCCGAGAAGGCGCCGCGCTCGGGCCACGTCACCACCAGCGGCTCCAGCGTCACGTCGGTCGCCGCGAGCAGCGCGCGCGACGCGTTCGCCAGCGACCGGTTAAAGGCGCGGCCTAGCGAGCCGGCGTCGGGCTCCGCGAGGGCGACGGCCACGTGCAGCACTTGCGGCCGCTGCGGTGCCGCCGCCGCCGCCACGCTCAGGCAGCACAGCCACAGCCAGACGCGCACCCACTGCATCGCTCAGGATCGCGCGCGCACTACTCGCCTCGCGCGGTCCTCCGGCTCATTCCCGAACGTGATTCCTCCTTCAC